>NC_090274.1:52717833-53081166 GCF_040414725.1 Anabrus simplex
GAGTGGATCAAAAGTCGGTTTACATCCCCTTCAAATGGAATTTCGTGGTTAGACTCAATGACAACTAACAATAATAATAATAATAATAATAATAATAATAATAATAATAATAATAATAATAATAATAATAATAATAATAATAAATATTATTATTATACGTCCCAGTAACTACTGCTTTTTACGGTTTTCGGAGACGCCGAGGAGCCGGAATTTTGTCCCACAGGAGTTCTTTTATGTGCCAGTAAATCTACCAACACCAGGCTGACGTATTTGACAAAGACAAAGACACCTCCATACAGGCCATGAAGGCCCTTGGAGGAGTGGAAGGTAAAGGCTTCCACCATTGTTAACCGCGGCATGTGATGGGGTAGAGTGGTTAGCTCTACGCCCGGCCACCTTTGCCCCCAGGAACTAACCTGGTACTCATTTTTGGTGTAGGCTGAGTGAACCTCAGGGCCATATGCACCTCCGGAAGTGGAAATCTCGTTTCTTAAATTTTACGACTTCCTGACGGGAATTCGAACCCACGTCCTTCCGGGCGAACCGAGCACACCTTTACCGCCTCGGCCAGGCAGCCCCTTGACTTATTTGAGCACCTTTAGTCGGCACTGAAAAACAAATATCGCCGCCCTATTTTCTTTTTAAATCGCTCATCAATGCTGCCAACCTGACTGGTTACATATTGAAATCGCGAGACATAACCATCAACAAACTGACCTCTATTTAAGTGTCAATAATGGAGTTTCCCTTACTCAAGTAAATGATCAATCAAGATATTCATAATTAAGTCGGTTTTCAAGCTCAGTGAGGAATTAAGGAAATACACACTCTCTCGCCCTCACTCAATTTAAAGTTGTATATTTCTGCCTTTATGTTGATGTACGCATTTTTTTAAAAATGCTGTTTGTTCGGGGCGTCGACCTATAGAGATGTTTTACCCCTACTTGCACCTACCTGCATGTAATTACAGCTGAGAAGCTATCTGACGGTGAGATAGCGGCCCCGGTCTAGAAATCCAAGATTAACGGCCGAGAGGATTCGTCGTGTCGACCATACGACACCTGCAGGCCTTCGAGGTGAGCAGCGGTCGCTACGTAGGTGCTGGTTATATCTATTTACCTATCACAATAGATGGTACCTCCCGAAACTACGCTGTTTTAGAAGACAAGGGACAGACTGCTTCCTAATAAACGAACTCCATTGATTCCAATTCCTTCCGGGAACAATAACATCTTTATGTTACAATTTCTAAAACCGGTTTCCCGCTGGTGACAACACTTCCTTGTAATATTACGATAGTGTCTGGTTCTGCCGTCAGCAATATGTCGTGTGCATTAATCTGGCCGCTACATCTCTGACAAACGTTACAGTTAACTCATGGCAAACTCCGTTCTATCCCTGATTAGCAGTGCTGGATTAAGGTGTTTGGGGGCCCTGGGCTATTTAAAAATGTTGGGCCCCTTCTTCGTAACATCACGTAAGACTAGCATACTGAAGTCGTTATAGAACTACTTCCACTTAAATTGATGAATAGGGAAGTGTTGAAATAGACTATCATTTTTCTCTATTTTTCATGTTAATATTTCATAATGCCAAAACATATTTTACATTTGTCTCATCATCACTATCAAATCGACATACAAAACATAACTTACGTTGTTTGGCACCACTAGGATATTTTCTATCCATTTTACAAAAACATTACAGTTGTAACTTACGAATGGTTCAATAATCAGAGGTGAACTGGAAGTTCTCTTCCTGATGCAAAGATATAGTATAGCATCCGCATTCCACCGTGCTCCGTGCTTCCCCTGTCCCCTCCCGCTCACTGCATAGACCTCTTCACCCCCTTTCCCCTCTGCCCGTACTCGCAAGCTGCCAAATTTAAATTTTCATCAACAATAACCTTTACAATAATTACAGTGCGTAAGTAGCGAGGATTCGTGTCTCCGGACAGTAATTTATTCTAGCGGTGATGAAATATTAACGCGGACAGCTGATAAGAAGGAAGGAAGAGTGCGTGTTCGATATTTTGAGCGTAAATATTCATATACATGCACGGAGGTGGAGCAGCAGGCCTTTTTATACAATTTTAGGTTCGGCCAAGGGCCGGGGCCCCTTGGCACGCGGGGCCCTGGGCTGCAGCCCCTTTAGCCCCCCTCTTAATCCGGCCCTGCAATTAGACACCTTGAGTAGTTACCGCGCGATTGTTTCTAGTGCCCCGTACTGATGCACACTGGGGCCAACAGGCCTATTCTTGACAAACATACAGGTGACATGTTCATATGTTCAAATGACAGTTTTACCCTGAAATAAAGGCCTCTGTGTTTGATAGAGAAAAAATTGTTGGATGCAGCTGCTGTCACGACGTATATCAGAACCTGAGCCTTCGCGGGTCAACAACACATTTGCAATTAAGCGCGTTATAGCATCTGAAGAATGACTTACAATTTGAGTTAATTCTGATAAATAGGTTTTTAATTATATTAATTATTATGATTTATATTATTTAATCTGTTTACCCTCCCAGGGTGGTTCAGGCAAGTTGAGTAGACCTCGAACCAGTTCTCAGATCCAGATAAAATCCCTGACATGGCAAGGAATCGAACACGGGCACTCCGGGCAAGAGGCAGCATGCTACCTGTACACCACGGAGCTGGCGAAAAGAAAAAAACACTTTAACATTCAATCAGAAAAGGAATTAACAGGTATGCTAACGCTATTCTCGTTTCCTTCACAACCCGATGTACACTATGCAACAAAAGTTTAAGACCACCAGCGAAAATCAGTTAATGAACTGCTGGTCCTACATTTATTGTAGCCCGGCTGAGTGGCTCAGACGGCTGAGGCGCTGCTCTTCTGACCCCAGATTGACAGGTTCGAACATGGCTCAGTCCGGTGGTATTAGAAGGTGCTCAAATACGTCAGCTTTGTGTCAGTAGATTTACTGGCACGAAAAAGAACTCCTGCGTGACAAAATTCTGGCACCTCGGCGTCTCAAAAACCGTCAGAAAGAAGTTAGTGGGACGTAAAAAAATAGTATTATTATTACCGTACATTTATTGTGTCCGAGGGATCCACCTCTACCGCCTCAGGGGAAGTGTTCTGGAGCGTCAGGTGATACAATGGGGAGGAGGACCAGTACCTCACCCATCCTAACCTGCTATGCTGTGCAGTGACCTTGTGGGAAATAGAACGATTGGAAGGGATAGACAAGGAAGAGGGAAGGAAGCGGCTGTAGCTTTAAGATAGGTACCATCCCGGCATTTGCCTATAGAAGAAGTGGAAAACTACTTCGAGCATGGTTGAGGTGGGAATCGAACTGCGTGCAGTTGACCTCCCGAGGCTGAGTGGATCCCGTTCCAGTCCTCGTACCACTTTTCAAATTTCGTGGCAGAGCTGGGAATCGAACCCGGACCTTTTCTTTATATTTATTTCTAGTTTAAATTTTGTTAAGGATTTGTTGAATGTTCTTAGCATCTTACTCATATGCTTTTCAGAATTAGCTAAGACAGAAATATCACCTACAAAGCGGATTCTGTGCATCTGAATTCCATTAAAATTCACCCCTTTCATTTCATTTCTCTAATTGCATTTTCTATGAACGGGTTAAAGAGATATGGTGACAGTGGGCAGCCTTGCCGTATTCCTCTTCTATTTATTTATTTATTTATTTATTTATTTATTTATTTATTTATTTATTTACTTTTCTTGTAGTACCATTAATATCAACTTCCGTGGTTTGAGCTTTATATGCAGTAGATTCAGAATAAGGCGCTTGTCTTTCCAGTCAAGTCCCATATTCCCCATTACTTGAAAAAGCAATTTCCGCTCAACATTATCGAAGGCTTTTTCCAAGTCAATAAATTTTAAAGTTTTCCTGTTGACGTCTAAACTTCTCTCCAAAATTCGACGTAATCTATATATATATAAAGTAACTTGTCCTGACTGACTGACTGATTCATCATCGCCGAGCCAAAACTACTGGACATAAAGAAATGAAATTTTGGGGATATATTCATATTAAGATGTAGGTGCTCGCTAAGAGAGGATTTTTTGATATTCCGTCGCTAAGGGGGTGAAATGGGGGGTGAAATTTTAAAAAGAGTGTATCTATATCTCAAAACTTTAAAAGTTTACAGATGTAAAAATTGGTATTTAAAATCTTCTTTTAAAATAAGGATACACGTATTTTTTTGTTTTCTGAAAATCCCAATAGGAGGGGTGAAAAAGGGTGAAAATGGGGAAAAATGGGTTGAATGCCTTCAATCAGGATACCGGTACTTATATCTCAGAAACTGAAGATATTACAGACCTGAAAATTGGTACTTTTGATCTCTTTTAAAAATAAAGAAACACGTATTTTTTTGTTTTCGGAAAATCCATTTAATGGGAGGGTGAAAAGGGGGTGAATTTTTAAAATGAGTGAATCTCTATCTCCAAACTTTTAAAGTTTGCAGATGTAAAAACTGGTATTTAGAATCTTCATTAAAAATAAAGAAACACGTATTTTTTTGCTTTCGGAAAATCGCAATAGGAGGAATGAAAAGGGGTGGAAAAAGGGTTGAATGCCTTTAATGAGGCTACTTATATCTCAGAAACTGAAGATATTAAAGACCTGAAAATCGGTGTTTGGGATCTCCTTTAAAAATAAAGAAGCAAGTATTTTTTTTCCTGGAAAATCCAATTAAGGGAGGGGGTGAAAGGGGGGTAATATTTTAAAATGAGTGTATCTATATCTCAAAACTTTTAAAGGTTGTAGATGTGAAAATTGGTATTTAGAATCTCCTTTAAAAATAAAGAAACACGTATATTTTGTTTTCGGAAAATCCAATTAATGGCGGTTAAACAGGAGTGACAAATTGGGGTGAATTTTTGAAAGACTATATCTACAGAATATCTTGGAAACGTAAAATGTTACAGACGTAAAAAGTGGGTGTTTGGAATCTCCTGTAAATGTAAAGAAACATAGGTGATTTGTTTTTGGAAACTCCACTTAAGGGGAACTCAAAAGGGGTGAAATTTTGAAATGAGAATTTTTACAGTATATCCAGAAAACATAACATGTTACAGAAGTGAAAAATGGTATTTTTTATCTCTATTAAACATAAAGAAACATGTATTTTTAGTTTTCGAAAATATCACCTGGGTGGGGGGGGGGGTAAAGTGACTGAAAATGGTGTTGAATTCTTTTAATTAGGCTACTGATATATCAAAAATGAATATTTTACGGACGTGAAATTTGATATTTTCAATCTGCTTTAAAAGTAAAAGTACACGTATTCTCTTAAAATCCAATGAAGCGGTGGGGGGGGGGGGAAGAATTGAAAAATTAATTGGCTTAATTGTATGAGAATACATACATCTAATAAAAACTAAAGTTATTACAGATGTGAAAATTCGTATTTGGATCTCCTTTAAAAACAAAGAAAAACGGGGTTTTGGGCGGGAAACCATCTTGGAGGGCGGGAGTGTAAAGGAGTTGAATTCCTTTCATGAGGACACATGAATCAAAAACTGAAGAAGTTAGGGTCGTGATAATTGGTATTTAGAAGATCCTTTACTATCAAAGAAACAAGTATTTTTTGCGGGAAAGTTCACTTGGGGGGGGGGGGAGTAGTGTGAAATGAAGTGAAAAAAGTAAATTACTTTTATGGGGATACTTATATCTCAAAACTGAAGGTAATAGACGTGAACATTGGTGTTTGGAATCTCCCTTAAACATAATGAAACAAGCCTTCTTTTAATTTATTTTTTTTTGGGGGGGGGGTTGGCGGTAAATAAACTTAACGGCGGTAGGGTGTAGAAGGAGGTGAGACCAATTGATTTTACTGTTCATAATGTACTTATAAGGATCCTCCGTTGCTCAGGCGGCAGCGCGCCGGCCTCTCACAGCTGGGTTCCGTGGTTCAAATCCCGGTCACTCCATGTGACATTCGTGCTGGACAAAACGGAGGCGGGACAGGTTTTTCTCCGGATACTCCGGTTTTCCCTGTCATCAGCCATTCCAGCAACACATAATAGTAATAATAATAATAATAATAATAATAATAATAATAATAATAATAATGTTCCGGACCGTCGTCAAATGTGCGGACCGCGCTGGTAACGGCTCCTGGACGGGTAATGACTAAGAATGCAGTCCGGCCGCGGGTTCAGTGCCGCCAAGGCACCCAATATGACACCACGCCGGATCTCCTGAAGGATTTTATCCATATTAAAAATGATTAAAGGAAAAGATGGCAAAGATTTACGGACCCAACTGACCAGGAGGAATACCTGAGCCTAGCCCGGGAAGTACGAAATCCATTGCTGGAAAGGAAGATTGAAAAATGGGAGGAAACGTGCTGTAAAATAATAGAAAACGAGTCAGATCGGGAATTTTGGTGGATTCTCGCAGAAAACGAGTCAGATCGCGAATTTTGGCGGATTATATATCTAAAACAATAAGCATTCAATTATAAATTTCAGTATAATACCGTAGCGAAGCACGGGTATCTTGCTAGTACTAATATAACCTCCCTAGTTCCTCTTTGAACCACACGACACCTCATAATCTGTAGGCCATCGGACTGAGCAGCGATCGCTTGGTAGGCCATGGCCCTTCGTGGCTGTTGCACCACGGGGTTTGGTTTGGTTTTTAGTTCCTATCTGTCAGTTGAGACGTTAAATATAATTGTAAATACTTTCGGGGATATGCGAGTTCTACCCAAACACTAAAACCGTCTTAATTTTTTTCTTTCCATGAACCCGTTGTCGAGCAACCGAAGTTCTACGTTAAAACAGGACACGGAAAGTTATCCCCCAGCCTCACAACGAGTATTGATTTTTAGGGACCTTGCATCGCTCTTCAACTGTTGTTATACACGGAAGTGAATCGTCTCTCCTTTTTTATAGCTTTGAAGACCGGTTAGGAGAGGGCACCAAGACACAAACGAACATTCTATCTATGGTTGGATTCAATCAGGATGAAACTGAACTAGCTTATTGGCCGACAACAAGAATGCAGCCTCAATTTTGGTTTCGTTGACCTTCTTCGTTCTCTAACGCAGGAGTCCAAGACACACACACACACACACACACACACACACACACACACACACACACACACACACACACACACACACACACACACACACACACACACACACACACATGACAGAGAGAGAGAGAGAGAGAGAGAAAAAGAAAGAACATTAATCTACACAACAAAAGACTGGAGGTAAATTAATAGTGGTATTTAAAACCGCGGGGCAGATATGTTGATGAGAAAGTAACGGTTCATAATCTTCACACCCGGTGTATTCATAGCATACACAGAGCTATTGTAAGCCAATAAGGGAATGCTTCATAGAGCTCTGGGACAGAACAATATTATATACTGGTCGAAAGTGATTTTTTTTTTTTACTGCGTGCAGTGTTGCCAACATTTTTTTACAGGAAGAAACCAAATATGAGATTGGATGAAGGCAAACTCGCAAAGGTGATAAGGTGGTGTATCTAGGGTTGCCAATTAATATAATAAATAAGGGATATTTACCTAAAATACGGGATTTTTCACAAAAATAAGGGTCAGTTCATAAATACTTGAAAATCTTTTTTTTTTTTTTGCTTTACGTCGCACTGACACAGATGTGTCTTATGTCGACGATGGGATAGGAAAGGCCTAGGAATGGGAAGGAAGCGGCCGTGGCCTTAATTTTTTTTTGCTAGGGGCTTTACGTCGCACCGACACAGATAGGTCTTATGGCGACGATGGGATAGGAAAGGCCTAGGAGTTGGAAGGAAGCGGCCGTGGCCTTAATTAAGGTACAGCCCCAGCATTTGCCTGGTGTGAAAATGGGAAACCACGGAAAACCATTTTCAGGGCTACCGATAGTGGGATTCGAACCTACTATCTCCCGGATGCAAGCTCACAGTGGCTTTAATTTAGGTACAGCCTGGTGTAAAAATGGGAAACCGCGGAAAACCATCTTCAGGGCTGCCGACAGTGGGGTTCGAACCCACTATCTCCCGATTACTGGATACTGGCCGCACTTAACCGACTGCAGCTATCGAGATCGGTACTTGAAAATCAAACGTTACATACAAATTTCAATTAAATTATAATTAGTTTCGTTGACAGAATAAGATAATTATTGAAATTCGTAAAATAAACCAACTTACACCTTCTTAACAGTACAATGCATTAGGGATGACGAAACATGCAGAAAAACATTATTAGAACTGCCTTATTTTCTCCGTCTGTACTTCACACTTGTCTTAGCTGACTTTAAAATTGCACTAACTGCATCATGCCATGGAACTCTCTACAAAATATGTACATGTCAACAGTAATTAGTAGTTCACTTTTAATCAGATCTACTGGAACACCTGTTTCTACTGTCTCACCACTTGTTTGACATTAAGGAGAAAATGTGTTCAACAAATTCATTTGACCCAGGAACACGCATTACAAAAGACACAATTTAAAAAAAAAATAGTTTCTGTTGTCCTTTATGACTAGCTAAACACCGACAACCACTTGTTTGAGGCATCTTCTGTATTCTCCAAAATACTGGCGGGAATGTTTCCAACAAGACAAAACTCTCCTCCATATCAATTATTTCAGTTAATTGGAGGGATTAATAACTTCGCAATTTATGTAGATTTAGTCTCAAACACAGAATTACGCGGCGGAAGACGAGGTAATTAACCGATTATGCTGAGCTTTACCAACAAATGGTGTGACATCACGGTATTTTCTTCTTCTGAGGCTCCAAAGAGAAAAAAATAATGGAGCTGCTTTGAACTTTAATGGCGCTCAAATCAAATACGGATTTTAAAATATTTAGAGACAAAAGAGATAAATGCTCCTTTTTACGGGACAAGAGTTCATAATACGGGACGCATAATTTTCACCCCAAATACGGGATGTCCCGTACAATACGGGACATGTGGTAAACCTAGGTATATCATCACTCCTATGCCAAAACCGCGAATGTGACAATGCTCTTCCTGTCCATTATTTCCCTTAAGACTGGTCACGCCTCCCAGTCACATATTGATATACAGTCCATCATACCAATTTTTGTTGAGTTAATTTTCTTATGCGCATGTGCAAAGGAAAATGAACCTTAAATACACCATACTCTAGGAGTGGGTAAATATGCCATGCAAACATACAGTACGGTACAGTAAGGTTCCAAAATATCAAATAACTCTCCAAGTTAGGTAAAGAAAGGGTGCTTTCTCCACGGTGATCGCCAACGGCTGGGGGACCGGATAGTCAATCAATCAATCAATCAATCAATCAATCAATCAATCAATCAATCAATCAATCAATCAATCAATCAATCTGCATTTGGAGCGGTCGCCCAGGTGGCAAGTTCCCTATCATTTGTTTACCTCCTATTTACATTTATTTATAATTTTTACCTAGACCTTTCTTAAATATTTTCTACGAACTTGGAAATTTTCGAACATTTCCCTTGATAATTTATTCCATTCCCTTACACCTCATGCTATAAATGATGATGCTTGTTGTTTAAATGGGCCTAACATCTAGGTCATCGGCCCCTAATGGTACAAAATGAGACGAAATGGAATGACAAAATAAAAAGTCCAAAATCCTCCACTGATCAGAATTCGAAACGTGAGGACGAAGAATGAATGGATGGATATGAATTTAAAACAATCAGTGGATCCGACACACAATGTCTCGCATTCACAGAAACTGACGTGAAATAATAGTATTACTGACCAAGGGACTCCGTCTATAGCATAATACTGAATTGATGATCCTTTTAGTCCAAAGGGGTCCAGAATCCGAGTCATCGGCCTCTCATAATGGTACTTATCGCTAGCAAAGTAGAACCATGGTATTTGTAATGCTGCGGTACTAATCAAAAGTAGCGTAGACTCGCGGTATTCCACTCATTATGGTACTACTCACAGGTAATGAAATTCGCACATGTAATACAGACCTATGAGGTTTCGCACATTGCGGCGCCATTTACAGGCAAGGCAAACCTATGGTGTTCATCACGTAAGTGTACTAACCACAGGGACTCGCGCCATCCCGTGGTGTTCCTCATATAGTGGGTACTAATCATAGGGAAGCCAGAACCATGGTATCGCTCATATAGTGCTACCAATCACAGGTACTGTAAAAGCCGGCAACGTACTCTTTTGATACTAATCACAAACCTATTCGGTACCGAACATAGTGGTACTACACGCAAGTAAAAACGATCCATGGGTGTTCCCCACGTGGTGGTACTAATCACAAGTAGTTTCATGCTTCTAATACTATCATCCCTTGGTCGCCCCTTTTAGTCGCCTCTTACGACAGCCAGGGGATACCGTGGGTGTATTCTTCGTCTGAGTCCCCCGCCCACATGGGGTTGTGTGTTTGGTCCATGAGAGGTATTTTATTTCCCCCAAGTCCGCCGGCAAGGCGGTTAGAACCCCCCTATCCGCCACCTGGGACGCGCCACGTGGGAGTATCACCTCTCCCCCTGCTACATCAGCTTAGTAGGTTCGTGGTGCTATAAATGAATATTTCATCCAATCTGTCCTCTTGGATTCCGACGTTATCTTCATGTGATCTTTCCTACTTTTAAAAGCTCTTCTACTTTTGTCATTCCACGCCAACTCACCACTGACAGCTCGAAACATACCGCGTAGTCGAGCATCTCGTCTCCTTACTCCCAAGTCTTCCTAGCCCGAAGTTTATAATATTTTCGTAACACTACTCTTTTGACGCAAATAAAAGTATAAATGGCGTTATAGATGGTGGTGATCTACTAGCCAGAATACATTTTAACGTAAGCAAATGTAACTTGCGTAACCGGACGTACTTTTACAATCCCTTATCCAACATATTCATTCACAAACATTCGCCGTTAGTAAGGATGTGTAGTACGTTTAATGACTTATTCAGAAACCACGACATAGATCTCTCAAAGTCCCTAACAGACTTCAAAAAATGTCTAGTGATTTTCTTTAGTGAATATACTTAAACAATCTTCACAAATAGCATCTCATAAAAGAAAAAATCATCACACTATCTCTTTGTCAATAATACAAATGGAATTCAATTGTCTATAAACTTCGAGATATTATTTTCACACTGTAAATCATGCACCCGACCTGTTCGAATATGTGTGTGCCTGCATATAAAGATTTACTTCTTCCTACTTATGTAATCAGAAGACAGTAATTGCAGCACTATCTAATCCTGATCTATATATAACCTATTGTTGTTTTTGTAATTTTTTCTTCTAAATTTGTTTATTATAAATTTCAAAATCTTTTGTTAATTGTTCGTGATCTTTTTTCTGTTTTGCAATATATATCATTGTACAATATTTTCTAATATCTGTTGTAATTGGAGTGCAACTCTGTTACAGACATGTGTCATTAAATAAATAAATAAATAAATAAATAAATAAATAAATAAATAAATCACCCCGAACAAATCGAACTGCTTTTCTTTGGACATTTTCCAGTCCTCTAATCAAGTAATCCTGGTGAGGGTCCCATACACAGGAGCCATACTCTAACTGCGGTCTTACCAGAGACTTATACGCCCTCTCCTTTACATCCTAAATACTTGCATAACCATGTGAAGAGATCTGTAATCTTTCTTAACTACATCGTTAATATGATTACCCCAATGAAGATAATTGTTTAGATTAACACCTAGGTACTTGCAGTGTTCACCATGAGATACTATCACCCCATCAACACAATAATTAAAACTGAGAGGGCTTTTCCTCTTAGTGAAACCTACAGCTTGACTTTTCATCCCATTTACATTCATACCACTGTCTGCTGTCCATCTCATTACATTGCTTAAGTCTCCCTGCAGTCGTTCACATTTACTACTCAATACAGTATTAACATCATCAGCAAATTCTTGCAGAAGAAGAAGAAGAAGAAGAAGAAGAAGTAGAAGAAGTTGATATCAACATCACTGACTTCACTCTTTTCGTCTGATAGTATTCCAAAGAAAATTATTATATGGGTTATTCTATTGTTTCACAAAGTTATTTATTTATATACGCGATGAAGCTGTACAGAAAAAGATCCACTTTACGTCAAGGCAGCTTGAAGTTCGTTCATACTATGGAAACACATTTTGTCCATGAGTTACCAACCTTCAGCGTTGAAAGCAAAAGTATTGATGATCAAGATAATGCCCATATTAGGGAATCTTTTGTCTGAGACCCGTCAAATAAGATCTGTTGGAATGCCGAACCCTACAGTGCTGCCTACAATTTTTCAACATTTCTATTGTTGCAACTCGTGATATCAGATCCCGACGTGCAACGGCTTATCTTCACCACACGGCCAGTTCTTTCTTCACTGCAGGAATTCTATTGTCTGTACGTATGATTTTGTATCAATAGTCTCTTTGTCGGTGGCTGTTGGACAGATAGTGAGGGGTATTGTCTTTTGTCTTGCTATCTGATGATTAAAAAATGCACATCTCCATACCTCAACGGAGGAAATAACCTCCTCGTCTGGATCCATGGCCAAATGGTTTGCGGGCTTGCCTTTGGTCACAGGGGTCCAGGATTCGATTCCTGGTAGGGTCGGGAATTTTAACCATCATCCGCTGACACAGGGGCCGGGTGTATGTGTTATCTTCATCATAATTCCATCCTCACCACGACGCGCAGATCGTCTACGGGCGTGAAATCAAAAGACCTGCACCTAGCGAGCCGAAATAGTCCTCGGACACTGCCAGCACAAAGAGCCATACGCCATTTCATTTCAACTAATTTATTACATCTTAATTTAAACTCAGTTTATTTCATCTTAATTTAATCTCATCACTCATCATTCTTGTATTATTATTATTAATTTAATTCTTATTAAATCTAATTATTGTGAAGTAATGTATATGTCAGTGCCTGGTTAGATGGAAGAGAAGGCCTGAAGGCCTTAATCTTGCCAGGTAAAATAAAATATTACTAAACTAAACTAAACTAAACTAAACTGGGAAGTAGATAGTGGGACATTGCCAGTAACATTAGTATTACTTACTTTTTGCCACTTCCCTGCTTCCGTGTGATGTATATTGATTGCGTACAAATATACTAGCGTGTGGCCTCCGAGGAGGCCTGGTGAAAATTTCGCGAGCTGACGCCCATTAGTGACCTGCGTGCCTGGGTAGATGGAGCCCTACCTAAGATGAAAACTAATGTTGATGATAGCACAATTACCCAGTCTCCGACCAAGAGGAAGGTGAAAATCCCCAACCCGTCCAGGAATCGAACCAAAAGCTGGCATGCTAAACAGTTAGCCGCGGAGTTAATTAAACGCAGAATATAAAGGATTTCACGTACCACTTTCTTTGTACTAAATACATTTAGTGAGACGTTAATGGGAACACTGTTCGCGGGCTTCTCATCTGAGTCAGTGGCTTGTAAAATTGGTTTGTTTCAAGTGAGCGTGAAGTTTGATGGGCATGCGCTCATTCATTTTATGATCTACGAAGATACAACAATCCGTGAAGTCGTATTTTAATTCCATCGATCTCATAAAAATCTCCGCTTTTGTGCTTTATGCGGTGCGAACACGTGCCGGTGGAGGAATTAATGATCCGACTATTGTCACGCTCGAGAGAAACTAAAGAAGGTTAATGGAACTTGGCACTGTGTTATAGTCAGGTCAGGTATGTCATTTCCGTCGCAGAGGCTATTAAGTTTCGATTTCAACACTGTAATGAGCTGATATTTCGTAGTCTGTCCCTTAACGGGTACCATAAAATGGGATATTCCACGTCAAGTCAAGAAAAGAAAAAAAATCGAACGGCCGCACTTCTGCCGTAAATACATATCGCGTGCAATAATTAATAAAATTAACATTAATTAAACCGGGCGAGTTGGTCGTGCGGTTAGGGGCGCGCAGCTGTGAGCTTGCATCCGGGAGATAGTGGGTTCGAATCCTACTGTTGGCAGCCTTAATTAAGGCCACGGCCGCTTCCTTCCAACTCCTAGGCCTTTCCTATCCCATCGTCGTCATAAGACGTATCTGTGTCGGTGCGACGTAAAGCAACTTGTAAAAAAAAAAAAAAAAAAAAAAAAAACAAATCTCAGCTCATACTCACTTTCCTTTATTTTTCAGAAATGTGAAGAAAGACATTACCTCACTTTGCTGCCGGTAATTATTACAAACATACATAGCCCAAATACAACCTCTTCCAGTCACTTTCCTTTAAATAATTATTGTACGCGAACCTTTTCTTGATCCCAGTTTTTACGGCGGTGAGGTATAAGGAGGGAGCTCTGCCGTTTCCGGTTATACTGCCAACTGAATGGAAATGAAATCTGAAGTGAATCGATGATATGATCGATCGATATTAATTTACTAAACCGTTATTATCGTAAGCGAACAACTGTATCACACACACATTATATAACATTATATAATATTTCTCGATGCGAATCTTGCTCCTAGCATGAATTCTATAGTTTAGCTTTGCTGCGTAAACAACAAAAGTACTAGTACGTTAAAATGTACGCCAGATGTCTCACGGCGATGCATAAGCGATTCATAGTTTGTTTCAAAGGTTGCCAATACGAATCTCGAAGGTAACCGAGGTCTACCGATGCAGCATTACAGAGCTCAGGTATCAAGAAAGGGTTCGCGTATAATAAGTATTATTCACGCTTGATATTGTATTACTTCACAGCTGTTGATGCCCTGTTGTTAGTGTGCACTTCGAGCCACCAGAGTGAGGCACAGTCGCCGTCGCAAGTTTTCACGCCTGCTTTCCGCCATTATCTTTGTAACCTAGTTGACGCTATACTCCCTGCCATGTAAGCTTATACACTAACCGTCTTACTAATAAACAGTATATAACATTTATACAAGTTTTATACACCGTTTATGTGAAATTCGTTACTAATAAACCGCGTATAAGCCTCTTGTGTATACATCTGTTATAGTTATTCATTGACTTGCTTATACAGACCAGGACCCTTGTATAAGCGCTGTATAGCAGCGAGTAGCGGAAAAAGAAAAGAAAAAAAGAAACGAGTGAGAAGTTTATTTTCGTGGTATTTGTTGTCTACAGTAATATAATCGTGGTGAAATATTCGACTTATCCATATAACATTGAACACACATTGAATGAATGGACAATATCGTTGATGATCTTCACGGTATTTTAAACATAGAAGACATACACCATTCAGAGGTTATGGAGGCTAGATATTTTCGTAAAGTAAACCACTTTAATGAGACGGAATGACAATGAATAACGATAAAAGAAATGATGGTTGGGCGTATTTTTGTGTAATAATGTGTTACTGCCTAATAGACTTTTGAAATTGCGAGTTTATTATACATTATCTGCCTCTACAAAGATCTTTATCAAATTTGAGTACCCTATTAGAGGAACATATTCCTCGACATAAAAAAATGGTAGAACTTGAAAACCGTACGTAATATGATTTCCATACTTTGTAGTTGAATACGCAGAAATATGATGCATAAATGCCTAATAGAAACTTTTTTGATCAAACCTTTATTTTAGCTACAAAACAGGTTTTCCTTTCTCCTGAAAAGTAAGGATTTTGGAATGTGTGCACTTTTCAACTCGCCGATTCAATTACAATTGCCTACGTTTTCCGTACTATCCCAGTTAGGAGCCATTGATCTTTTCCATTTATTTTTTGGCATTCATTACACAAGCGAGCTGAAGAAATGTTGATATCAATAAAAGCCAATTTCCAGCTGACTCACTTTGTGTTGCCACCGCCTTTACGATATGCCGTGCTACTGCGCGACTTTCCGGAAAATTTGCTCGTAGATAAATAGCAGAAGCGATCATAAGGCGCTGAACGTGCGAAAAACACCAGTGAACTGCAGGAAGAGATTCCTACGCATTGGAACGAGTGTATACGTGCTATATAGTAATACAATGCGTATACCACGTTTATTAGTAAGAAAAATATAAAACGTTTATACAGGGTTTATTCATTGTATAACTATACAGGTGTTAAACAACTGTATAAAGACTTTTTATTAGTAATACGGTAAAGGTACAGCCTTACTCTTTCTCCCCTGTTAATACTGAAGGTAGTGATTTATAGTTATTTTCTAACTGTTGGGTTCGATTCAATGTCACTAACCGAACAGTTTAGGGACCCTACTTGCCAATACGACGTCTTACAGTTACTGTTAATCTTGAACATTGACACTCTATAGTCATGGTTTATTTCGTGATTTGCGAGAATTACGTTTTGCCACTGCCATATTGTCAAAATCACTAGTGTTACATTTGCGGCTATAATTATAGCATATTTTCTTATTCTGTGGGATTATAAATCTGTTTGGCTAACACCAGCTAAGTAGAATTGTGACATGTTCGAATAACGGATTTAATAACATAAGGGTGTATTCCGCCCGAAGGCAGGTCCGAACCTCCACAGAGGTGTGTCTGAGCCGGAGTTTACGTACGGTAGGGTGGCCAGCTCCTTTCGGCTCCTCCATTCCCTTAACCCCTCCCCCCCCCCAAAAAAACAGCGCGTGGCAACCCATCCAGATCTTGACCGCGCCCAATGTTGCTTAACTTCGGAGATCTCACGGGATCCGGTGTTTCAACACGGCTAATAACGTACTTGATGTTAAATGACGAACGCAGCATTTTAATAGTACGGTCTTATTTCGTCCAGTTCGTATGTAAGTTATAGAATTAAATTGTGGAAGACGCAAGAAAAATCTGCAAGAACTCCTCCGAACTCCGAAAAGGAAAGCAACATTACATCCTCAAAAAAAAAAAAAAAATCAGTTCACTTGTAATGAAAGGAAATTTTGTTATCAACCTAACTTAACTTAACCTAACCTAACCTAACCTAACTTAACCTAACCTAACTTAACCTAACCTAACCTAACTTAACCTAACCTAACCTAACTTAACCTAACCTAACCTAACCTTTTCTTGTCACGACTGTGGTACGGTTTGCAGACTTAGACTTTGTATATTCTTATTGACTTATAGCCTATGCACATGTAATATATTTGCTTGCGTTTATTATTACAGCGTGGTTTCTCTTCAGTCCGAGAAATAATAGCAAATTTCAAGAAAAGAGCTGAATTACGTACACAACAAAAACACTGCAGGTTACGGTATAGGCTAGTAATGCGTATATCAACATAAAGGCAGAAATATCTATATATTTAAAAAATTATGAAAACTAAAGTCAGTCAGTCCGGCCATTCTATCCGGTCGATTTCATTCATTCTTTTTTTAACTGAAAGGTATTCATGCACAGATTTGTCATCAGGTACTATAAATCACTTAACTCCAGCCTTCCTCAAATTATTTGATTTTTCAATTTTTTGTCTCTTTGAAGCAATCATATCTTTAGTTCTAATTGAGGTACGGAGTTCGTTTTGGCCTAAGAACACTCAGTGGATTAAGCTCTTTCATTTCAGCTCTTAACTATTTAAATTGGTTGATTTTGAGGAATGTTATAAGTGTACATTCAATTTGACGTCTCATTTCTTCAACATTTTTTTCTCATTGAAGCAATCATATCCTTTGTTCTAATTGAGGTACGCAGGTTTTTTGGTTTAAAAACACTCAGTGGATCAAGCACTTTATTTTGAGGTAATAACATGGCATACGTGGATCTAGAAAAGGCATTCGATAATGTTGATTGGACCGAGCTATTTATGATTCTGAAGATGATAGGGATCAGATACCGAGAACGAAGAATCATCTACAATCTGTATAAAAATCAGTCTGCAGTGATAAGAATAGAGGGCTTTGAAAAAGAAGCAGCAATCCAGAAAGCAGTGAGGCAAGGCTGGAGTTTGTCACCTCTCCTTTTCAATGTTTACATAGAACAGGCAGTAAAGGAAATCGAAGAGAAATTTGGAAAGGGAATCACAGTCCAAGGAGAGGAAATCAAAACCTTGAGATTTGCCGATGATATTGTTATTTTATCTGAGACTGCAGAAGATCTCGAGAAGTTGCTGAATGGTATGGATGAAGTCTTGGGTAAGGAGTACAAGATGAAAATAAATAAGTCCAAACCAAAAGTAATGGAGTGCAGTAGAACGAAGGCAGGTGATATAGGAAATATTAAATTAGGAAATGAAGTCTTAAAGGAAGTAGATGAATATTGTTACTTGGGTAGTAAAATAACTAACGATGGCAGAAGTAAGGAGGACATAAAATGCAGACTAACACAAGCAAGGAAGAGCTTTCTTAAGAAAAGAAATTTGCTCACTTCAAACATTGATATCGGAATTAGGAAGATGTTTTTGAAGACTTTCGTGTGGAGCGTGGCATTGTATGGAAGTGAAACATGGACGATAATTAGCTCAGAAAGAAAGAGAATAGAAGCTTTTGAAATGTGGTGTTACAGAAGAATGCTGAAGGTGAGATTGATAGATCGAATCACGAATGAAGAGATACTGAATCGAATTGGTGAGAGGAGATCGATTTGACGAGAAGAAGAGATAGAATGATAGGACACATCTTGAGACACCCAGGACTTGTTCAGTTGGTTTTTGAAGGAAGTGTAGGTGGTAAGAACGGTAGGGGTAGACCAAGGTACGAATATGACAAGCAGATTAGAGCAGATGTAGGATGCAATAGTTACGGTACGTAGAAATGAAAAGGTTAGCACAGGATAGGGTGGCATGGAGTGCTCCATCAAACCAGTCTATGGACTGATGACTCAAACACACAACTACTTAAATTGGTAGATTCTGAGAAAAGTTATGAGTACATTTCTCTCCATGACGAAGATCTTTGAAGGACTTTTTAACAGTTCGGCGCGTAGTGTTGTTCCAAGGAACGTTTAATTCAATTTCTTTGTGTGATGTATTTTCAAGTGTTTTGTTGACATAATATTATACTCTATTACCACAGCAGACCATGTTCTTTATTTCATTAACTCGATACTTTGCAAATACATCCGTGAGGATTAATAAGGAACAACACCATACTTTGTACATTACGGGCGGAGCCAGCGGAAAACTGCTAGTACAACATTAAACTGAGTGAGGGTAAGAGAGTGTGTATCTCCTTAATTCCTCATTGAGCTTTAAAGTGGACTTAATTATGAATATATTGATTGATCATTTACTTCGGTAAGGGAACCTCCATTGTTGATACTTATACTGAGGTTAATTTGTTGATGGTTATGCCTCTTGATTTCAATATGTAACTAGTCGAGTTGGCAGCAGTGAAGAGCCATTTAAAAAAAAAAAAAAAAAGAGTATAGGGTGGCGATATACTACGGCCTACTTAAAGCAACGTTGATCTTGTTGGCCGTTGTACTACACTGCGTACCTTAAACTATTGCTTCTTATTTCAACACATTCTATTTATACAAATCTACAGCCCGTGCACCACCCACGGTAGCTGTTGCTGTTGCTAGGTAAAACATATTGTGACGTATTTCTGTTACATATCAGATGTAAGGCTTTTCAGGTGTTTGCTCTATTAACCAGCGTTTCGTCTTAGGTCTGACACTAGACTCATCATACTCAAGGTTAATAGAGAACAGTAAGGTTAGTCATTCCGCGTTACGGGCTGCCATTGGCTGTCGCTGTGACGTCACCATGGAACATCGCTGGTAGCCGCTGACGGCAGACTGTATTAGCGCGCGGGTAATGTTTCACATTTTAATAATATACCGAAGCGCTATTTTAGAATTTTTGAACGTCATACAATGTATTCTATAGAAACATACATTCTGTACAAGATAAAGTACGTAGAACATCGTAGCGCTACAAAATAAGAGGTACTTAGAAGTGCGCGATATGTTAGGTTTAAATCAACAGATTCGGGACAAATAAGACTATTTTTATTTACTATTATTCACTCTTACCTCAGTGAAGATGATGTTGATGAAATGCATGGAATCTGCACTTCACTCTGACTGACAGATGGGTTTTGTTTTATATCACAAACATTGTTAATTTGTTCAACACTTCACGGTGAAAACTTACAGGATACATTGCGATATGTAATAACTTCAAGTCTTGGAACACTAGCACCAAATAAACGGTTTTTCTTTCCGTTAACATAAGTGTAGAAGAGTATCACAGTCTAGTATATTCACTATCTAACCGATTTTCATCAAAAGGGCCACAGTTCGAATCGTAGTCAATGAAAGCGAGACAGGGTATGAAATAAGTTCTTTTCCGAGTTCTGCGCATAAGGCAAAGGTCCCGTGGCTTTGCACACGAAGTTTAAAACAACAAATACAACGGTAACGAACATTTCTTGACATTTACTTTGTTGATAAATGCCACATTCTCGTTTTTCGCTTACGGGCAGCCTCTTTGCCGGCTGAGTGGCTCAGACGGTTGAGGCGCTGGCCTTCTGACCCCTACTTGGCAGGTTCGATCCTGGCTCAGTTCGGTGGTATTTGAAGGTGTTCAGATACGTCAGCCTCGTGTCGGCAGATTTACTGGCACGTAAAAGAACTCCTGCGGGACAAAATTCCGGCACCTCGGCGTCTCCGAAAACCATAAAAGTAGTTAGTGGGACGTAAAGCAAATAACATTAATTAATTAATTATTACGGGAAGCCTCTATATTTTTATTTATGTTTTGCAGCCAACCAACGCAAACGGAGTAAGGTTCGGATCTTAGCGCATGATTTCAAGACTTGTGGATGGAAGTCAGGAAAACGGCTTTTCAACTTCACAAACATATTGTTCACAACTTCTGGTTCCCTGTTCAAATCTGTTCGTCCGTGAACTTCAGCAAATATCAGTTCGAATTTAGTGATAATTTCCATAAAACTATCGGAAGGGACGAGCAAACCTTCCCAAAACAGGACGTGTACCCACCCCAGACTTGGGTCATCAGGTGGTATCAACAACTCTCCTGTAGGCGTGCCCAGGGACCTGTCAAATTTTCGGCAGCGATATGCGATGAACCCTGCAACGTATTTGAATCCCTCCACACTACAGTCAGTATTTTCCTATACGGATAGATCATCACTATCAACAGCTGGCAATTCAATGTCATTAATATCCTTGTCACCCTCAGTCATCGCCAGAGCTTGTCATATTCGGGAGGATGTTGCCAAACATAGCCGATGTAACAAATTCTCCTCCTTCGGCAGGAGCTACAGGTGACTCATTGGAATGAGGAATATCGCTGGAATTGGCTCCTAACAACAACAGTCTGATGCTATTTTTCACATCAGGTGGAGATGGATGATCGTAAAAATGCCCAAGACCTCTTAGGCGCGAAAAGAAATTTTCCAGGCAATCTTGATTCAAACTTGCTGTGAGAATGTATTTAATAATAATTAATGTTATTTGTTTTACGTCCCACTAACTACTCTTTTACGGTTTTCGGAGACGTCGAGGTGCCGGAATTTAGTCCCGCAGGAGTTCTTTTACGTGCCAGTAAATCTACCGACACGAGGCTGACGTATTTGAGCACCTTCAAATACCACCGGACTGAGCCAGGATCGAACCTGCCAAGTTGGGGAAGAATGTATTTAACGCCGAAAGATTCCATGTATTTGAACAGCACAAACGAAAAAATAAACTAGGTCCTGTGACACTCTTTTAAACACCCACGCACTTTAAAGGTAAACAAATACATCCGATACATGTGATAACTGAAGAATTTGCCTCGATCTCCCCTGGTCCCGCGTGGCTAGCTGTTGCACCGTGACGCCATGCGCTAAGCGAGGAAAATGCAACACCTTCTGCGCACGGCTGAGTGCACCCCCGTGGATCATACTGACGTTGGGGTGCATGCAGGTGAACTTATCAGAAGCCCTTATAAGAGGCACAGTCTGATAACTGCATACGGGAGACAAATCTCCACTATGGAATTATTGCCCGCCTAGCAATTCCGAATGGAAAATTCTAAATTCCCATGGAGGGAATTAGTTATTTTTCACCAATAGAGCATGTCAAAAACATATCAGATGTAAGGCTTTTCAGGTGTTTGCTCTATTTCTGTTACACATTTTGTCGCGCCACGTCACGCAATTTTTGGCATGACCTCCAGCCATAAGACATATTCGTGTCAATATACGCCAAAATGTGTGAGCGCCGGGTTTTAAAGGTGGCGTGTCCACCTTAAACAGGATACTGAGAAAGCTATCTGGCGACTAGGTTTCTGTGACAGAGGCTTCATCTCGCTCCCAACAGCAGAGCATTAGTTACCCCCTTCGCTACATTCCTTCCCCTCCAAGCTCGTTGCTTCGCGCAGGTTTGTGCCATCAAATAGAATCGCGCTCTGCTCGTTTCTGTTGCAGTCTGAGTGAACCCCAGGGCCATGTCCCGCTCCAGAAGAGGAAATGTCGTTCTTTGTCTTCCTGACCGGGAATCGAACCCACGCCCTTCCGCGTGAACCGCGCACGCCTTTCCCGCCTGGCCGCGCACGCCTTTCCCGCCTCGCCAGGCGGCCCCTTGATTTTCCCAGTCATTCGACCAGTTCAGGAAGGGAATGAATGAAATCCCCATCTAGCGGCGAAAATAGGAATATTCTGCTGGCTGCCGAAGCCTGTCACACTCCTCTGGGGCAATGATTAATGACTGACAGATGAAATTATATTGGAGAGTGTTGCTGGAATGAAAGATGACAGGAAAAACCGGAGTACCCGGAGAAAAATCTGTCCCGCCTCCGTTTTGTCCAGCACAAATCTCACATGGAGTGACCGGGATTTGAAACAGGGGACCCAGCGCTGAGAGGTCGGCGCCCTGCCGCCTGAGCCATGAACCAACAGGTTAGAAAATTTAAGATTTGGCCGCGCGGTTAGGGGCGCGCAGCTGTGAGCTTGCATTCGGGCAGTGAGTTCGAACCCCACTATCGACAGCCCTGAAAATGGTTTTCCGTGATTTCCTAGTTTCACATCGGCAAATACTGGGGCTTAACCTTATTTAAGACTACGGCCGCTTCCTTCCCACTCCCAGCCTTTTCATGTCCCATCGTCGCCGCAAGACCTGTATATTTTGGTGCGATCTAAAGTCAATTATATGAAAATAAATAAAAACCCGTAGCAACTATTGTAGATACGCCTACTTTAATTCGTCAGTACGAATGACGTGGTAGGTATACTTCTTCGAAATTTGCGATAGTGACCTCTAAAAACGAATTGCGTTTTTTATGTGCACCCAAGCGCACAGGGTATTACTAAAGATTTTATGTAATAATAATAATAATAATAATAATAATAATAATAATAATAATAATAATAATAATAATAATAATAATAATGTCCGCCTCTGTGGTGTAGTGGTTAGCGTAAAATGCTGCCACCCCCGGAGGTCCGGGTTCAATTCCCAGCTCTGCCACGAAATTTGAAAAGTGGTCCGAGGGCTGGAACGGGGTCCACTCAGCCTCGGGAGGTCATCTGATTAGACATGGGTTCGATTCCCACCTCAGCCATCTTCGAAGTGGTTTTCCAACTTCTCCTCCAGGCAAATGCCGGGATGGTACATAACCTAAGGCCACGGCCGCTTCTTTACCTCTTCCTTGTCTATCCCTTCCGATCTTCCCATCCCCCCTCCTTCCCCTACAGGGCCCCTGTTCAGCATAGCAGGTGAGGCCGCCTGGACGAGGTACTGGTCCCCTCCCTAGTTGTATCCTCGACCCAAAGTCTCACGCTCCAGGACACTGCCCTTGAGGCGGTAGAGGTGGGATCCAACGCTGAGTCCGAGGGTAGAACCAACCCTGGAGGGTAAACAGATTAATAATAATAATAATAATAATAATAATAATAATAATAATAATAATAATAATAATAATAATAATAACAATAATAATAATCGTATGGCCTCAGCTACATTTCAGTTTGACGCCATCTGTCTGTCTGCTCGTCAATTTAGGCCTACTAGATGGCAGACAGAGTAAAATTAATCTCTCTTGGGCGTCTGTGGCTGAGATTTAATGAATTTTGTACGGTAAACACCAAATGTGTCACCAGAGATCTGTTACATCGTACGACATGGAGTGTCGAATGGACTTTTTCCGCCCTTCAAAAACACTCTATCACTGAACGATATGATCATGAGGAAGGGGCTATATCAGCGATAGTGCCTCGTGAATGCTGGTACAGACGATCATGAATATGGAGCTCCACAAGGCGAGGATAACCGAGAACGCGAGGTCAGCGAGGTCGGGGCTAATGAAGAGTAATGCCGCTGAGGAAGGACCTTAATTAGTGTCTGTTGAATATGGAATGACCTTAGGGTGAATGTACCTCGCACCATTTAATTGCAGTCACGAAACCAGTGAATAATAATAATAATAATAATAATAATAATAATAATAATAATAATAATAATAATAATAATAATAATAATAATGTCATCTTACTTTTTTTTACGTCCAAGTAACTACTTTTTCTGTTTTCGGAGACGCCGAGGTGTCGAAATTTAGCCCCGCCAGAGTTCTTTTACGTGCCAGTAAATCTACCGCCACGAGTTCGACGTATTTGAACCCTTTCAAATACCACCGGACTGAGCCAGGGTCGAACCTGCCAAGATGGGGTGAGACTATGACCATGTAACTCCTTCATATAACCACCTATCTTGGCCCCGACTAGAAATAAGTCGCACTGTTCATACCCTATGCCTTCTTCATAAAATCCTTCATTCTTCACAGCCATTTTACCTTACTTCATATTTCAAATACCTCTCTTCTTATCACAATCTTAGCAGCAGATCTACTAATAATTCCATCCTTGCTTTACCTACCCATAGATCTGCCATCTACGATAAATCCGTTGCCTACGTTATAATACAAGGCCTGGAAATAGAGCCCGTAAAACGCTATGGAAGTGGTTACACTGAAGTTCAATGCCGGGCCGCTAGGATCGCTATCTTGCCCCCTGTCGGCTAGGCTCGCGCCTTTAAACGTGTTCATTAACTAAATTGATTGTGAATGTATTATGTATTTGTCTGATAAGAATTCGCAGTTCCAGTCATGCTTTATTCAAGAGAAATTAAAGGTAGTGGAATTTCGTTTCACAAGTTTCCAGTGAATGTTCCTAAGTTTTGATCCCAAAATTTGTCACTGGACATTTTTTAAACTATGCTACCGTGACCGGCAATCATTTGAGAGGCATCTTCAAACTCAGAAATCTTAAATTAGGAAACCAACGAGGAAAATAATTTGCCCAACAAATTTCACGAAAATGAATGTAGCAAGAGCTAAAAATATTATATTTTCCCCTGAAACAATCTCTGGTTTGTAAAGTATGGAGGTAGTTTTGTCACGAGAGCATAAAATACAGTTTAAAATAAGCCATTTGTTTTATGGAGCATTTTATTAAATTGTTAAATGCGCATAACATCTGCAACACCTCACATGGGACATATCCAGGAACGAGAACAAACGAGCATCTTTTAACCGGGCGAGTTGGTCGTACGGTTAAGGGCACGCGGCTGTGAGCTTGCATCCGGGAGATAGTGGGTTCGAATTCCACTGTCGGCAGCCCTGAAGATGGTTTTCTGTGGTTTCCCATTTTGACACCAGGCAAATGCTGGGGCTGTACCTTAATTAAGGCCACGGCCGCTTCCTTCCAACTCCTAGGCCTTTCCTATCCCATCGTCGCCATAATACCTATCTGTGTCGGTGCGATGTAAAGTCACTAGGAATAAAAAAACAGCAACTTTTAGTACTGAAGATGAACTCCTCAGTTGGTAAATTAATGATTTCCTGTCATATATTAAGAAACTTAAAATGCATTCAGAGAAAGTAAAAAAAAAGAATCATGAGAGAAATGTATCAGGCATAGATCTTGACTACCCAGTCCACTGTGGCCTGCGTGAAATACCTCATAAGTATACATTTGCACTATGCATTGATGAGGAACCTAACGAGCTATGACATCGAGCTCTTCTTCAGCTACGGTACCTAAGACGCCAAGCGGAATACAATGACATTATGGTTCGTGTGGCAAAAGAAAAAACAGACTGTAAAGGCTGTTTAGAACATATCTGTTCTCCAACTACTCAAAGTCCAACATTGTGTCTTATTCGTTTTCAAGATCGAGGAGCCCTCAGATACCGAAAATCATCGTCTGTGGCACTTCTGCAGTGAACGACGGAATTTGTCACTTCCGCTACGCAGTACTTCTCCCGAAGAGAGTTACGGAAAGGTGTACGTTTATTTTTTCGAAAGACATGTTCAACAGTGAAATTAAGTGTGGAAAGTGTAAAGGCGACAAACCACCTCTTTTTCTACTA
The DNA here is from genome assembly GCF_040414725.1 of Anabrus simplex. NCBI lineage: Eukaryota > Metazoa > Arthropoda > Insecta > Orthoptera > Tettigoniidae > Anabrus > Anabrus simplex. The sequence continues at coordinate 52,744,020 of NC_090274.1, forward strand.
TGAAAATTTCTGAGACCTCTAGACAACATTGTTTTGAGCCACTCAAGTAGAAGAGAGAAAGTTTTGAAACTTGATAAGAAGCCCCTCAAAAGGAAAGTTTTTAAACTTCAATGACATATCCAAGCCAATGCAGCACCGCTCTATAAATAAAGTACTGTCAATACTCGCAAAAACATTCAGTTCTTTTAATTTAGGATATACTTTACTTATTGACATGCGAATACAAGGGGGCAAGTCCGCGATCCTTGCGGCTGAATGGTGAACTAGGAAGCAACCCGTTTCCACGAGTGCATTTCAAGGCCTTGTATTATAGCGTAGGCAACGGATAAATCATTCATGGTAATTGCCTACCGGGAGTGGAACCTCCTTCCCGAAAGTATCAGAGGGTTAAGCGCTATTCGTACTTTCAAGGAAGCTCTGTGGAGACATTTTATGCACCAGTAAGGGTCATCTGTAAACTTGATGATGCTACTCACAACCATTCTATGGTCATGGATGTTCTGGTAGAAGATTAGTCTAAATTATATTCTTATCCGATCTGTTTCTCAAATGTTACTCAATTCTATATAGGCCTACTACCTCTTTTTACATGTAGGATATTAGTCTTAAGAATGTATCCTTTTATTATACCTAATTTATTTCATCTTCATTTAACCTTATCACTCGACATTCTCGTATTACTACTGTATTAATTTAATTAGTATTAAATCTATTATTGTAAAGTGTTACAATGGAATATATGTATATTTCATCTTGCCAGGTAAAATAAAACATTGCTAAGGCCAAAGCCTCAACCGTCTGCGCCATTCATCCCGGCGCTGCTATTTCTCAGTCAGTTGTTATTTACCAGCGCATTTCCACATGATACAGTTGCTTAGAAGTACCTAGGCTAGTATCTGTGATTATTTACAGCCGTCATTCCATGCATAGGCCTACCTGTATTACAGCTTCTCATTTCAATGCATGTACTATATGTATTGTGGGATTTTTATTACTTCGTTGTAATGGTTTTGTTGAGTGCCTGTTTTCTTTATGGTGTTATGACAGATGGATTTCTTTCCAGCTAATAACACATGCCCTCTTATATATGTATTTTATGACAATATCATTACAGTGCGGGTAATAATATTTAAGAATGCCAGCTGTCGGTTGATGAATATGTAAATTTCGTAGCGAAAAAAATTTCATTTCGAAAACTAACGCACAAATTATCATTTGGAGATTCAACGACAAATCATCTGATGGATATATCTGCGGTAATCACGTAAACGGGATTGTAAATAAAGGGTACAGATCTCTGCACATGGTTCTTGGTGTATTTAGGTATTTCAGTAAAGATGTAAAGGAGAGGGCATGAAAGTCTCTGATAAGACCCCAGCTAGAGTATAGTTCCAGTGTATGGTACCCTCACCAGGATTACTTGATTCAAGAACTGGAAAAAATCCATAGAAAAGCAACTCGATTTGTTCTGGGTGATTTCAGACAAAAGAGCAGCGTTACAAAAATGTTGCAAAATTTGGGCTGGGAAGACTTGGGAGAAAGGAGACGAGCTGCTCGACTAACTGGTACGTTCCGAGCTGTCAGTGGAGAGATGGCGTAGAATGACATCAGTAGACGGAGTGTCGTACCTTTGTTTATCATTCAGAACTCTGCTGCTCCGGTCATGTTGAGACTCACGATCTATCAGTCATGAGGAGAGAACTCTACCTGTGATCCTTGGGGCAGTGCCAGAAGAATAAATACTGCTGCTAGTAAGAGAAGTTTTCCGGTCGTAGCGACCATTATCGAATTTGATTTGTAGTTCCCAACGTTTCGCCTGATACTGCACCCGAAATTTTCAGGCACTCGCAAACCGTTGAAAACAGAGGAAATGAAATGGCATTTGGCTTTTAGTGCCGGGAATGTCCGAGGATATGTTCGGCTCACCAGCTGCAGGTCTTTTGATTTGACTCCCGCAGGTGACCTGCACGCCATGATGAGGATGGAATGATGATGAAGACGACACATACCCAGTCTCCGTGCCATCGGAATTAACCAATGACAACGATGGTTAAAATTTCCAACCCTGTCAGAATCGCACCCGTAACCCCTGTGACCAAAGGTCAGCACGCTACCCATTTAGCCACGGAGTCGGACTGAAAACAGAGGAGTACAATTGTTAGTCTAATAATACTACTGAAAGTTATTTCCAATAAGAAGGGTGAAGATCAAATTATAGCTGCTGACTTCTTATTTTAAGGGTTTCAATTCTATTATCGAGCCTCCGTGGCTCAGGAGGCAGCGTGCCGGCCTTTCACCGCTGGGTTCCGTGGTTCAAAACCCAGTCACTCCATGTGAGAATTGTGCTGGACAAAGCGGAGGCGGGACAGATTTTTCTCTGGGTACTTCGGTTTTCCCTGTCATCTTTCATTCCAGCAACGCTCTCCAATATAATTTCATTTCATCTGTCAGTCATTAATCATTGTCCCTGAGGAGTAGGCCAGGCTTCGGCAGCCGGCACAATTCCTATCCTCGCCGCTAGATGGGGCTTCGTTCATTCCATTCTTGACCCGGTCAGTGACTTGAAACAGGCTGTGGATTTTCAATATAATTAACATTCCTTACTTATTTAGTTTAAAAATACTGTGCATTTTTTCATTGTATAAAATATATATTTAAACTTTAAATACCGGGTGAGTTGGCCATGCGGTTAGGGGCGTGCAGCTGTGAGCTTGCATCCGGAATATAGTTGGTTCGAACCCAACTGTCGGCAGCCCTGGAGATGATTTGCCATGGTTTTCCATTTTCACACCTGGTAAATGCTGCGGCTGCACCTTAATTAAGACCACGGCCGCTTCCTTCCCACTCCTAGCCCTTTCCTATCCCACCGTCGCCTTAAGACCTAGACTGTGTCCGTGCGTCGAAAAGCCACTTGTAAAAAGAAAAGGGAAGGTAAATAATTCCTATAACATCTTCATTGTTAAGCTCTATCTATGCCTACTATGACCTATTTAAACATAAAATTAAAATAGTCAACATAATTACTCATAAACCTTAATTATATTTTTTGTACTCCTGAATAACCTTTCTACACTCAACTGATAGCTTATATATTATTTTTCCTCCCCATTCCTCACCTCAATCTTGATTTGATGACTAACAAACCTGTTTTCCTAAAAAATAAAGGCAAGTACCTTACACCATGTGCCCGAGTCATTGGCTGAATGGTCAGCGTTGAAGCCTTCGGTTCAGAGGGTCCCGGGTTCGATTCCCGGCGGGGTCGGAGATTTTAATTGCCTCCGATTAATTCTTCTGGCGAGGGGACTGGGTGTTTGTGTTAGTTCCAACACTTTCCTCTTCATATTAACACTACACTACCCACCACCACAGAAACGCGCAATAGTGATTACATCTTTCATATAGGGTTGGCGTCAGGAAGGGCATCCGGTCATAAAACAGGGCCAAATCCACATGTGCGACACAGTTCGCACCCGCGACCGCACAGGTGTGGGAAAAGCGGTAGAAAAAGGTGTGAACCACATCGAGAATCCTTGAAAATGCCAGGTGAAATATTCGACGAAACCTTGGGAGCTTCTCTTTACTGACTATTGGACAACGCCTTCGGAAAGTACTTATCCTTGAAAACGCCCGGCACAGTATCCGGCGAAACATTGGGAATTATGAACCCAACAGGAGCAGAGCCTTCAAATCCTTGATCCCCCTGTGGGTGGGGGCGGTAGAATAACACCCACGGTATCCCCTGCCTGTCATAAGAGGCGACTAAAAGGGGTCCCAGGGGCTCTGAACTTTGGCGTGAGTTGGCGACCATGGGGCCCTTAGCTGAGTCCTGGCATTGTTTCCACTTACTTGTGCCAGGCTCCTCACATTCATCTATCCTATCCGACCTCTCTTGGTCAACTCTTGTTCTTGTCCGACCCCGACTCTATTAGGTTTGCGAGAGCTAGGGAGTCTTTCATTTTCACGACCTTCGTGGCCCTTGTCTTTCTTTGACCGATATCTTCATTTTTCGAAGTGTCGGATCCCTTCCATTTTTTCCTCTGATTAGTGTTATATAGAGGATGGTTGCCTAGTTGTAATTCCTCTTAAAACAATAATCACCACCACCACTTCAAATCCTTGAATCTGACTTTGTTATCACCATGATACTAGCACGCTAAGTTATTAAATAAAGGAAATACAGCACTGCTTGTAACAATGAGTTCACAGACGACTGATCCTCATGTCAGAGAGAGCAATGTCGAGGAATTAGCAGTTACCTTGTCATTGTTCTTGTGGCTGCGATGTGCTGGAGGCTGTCGTGACCATTTGAGCGCTTTATTGCCATTCGCTCGTGACCTTATCAGTGCACGATAAACATCGGCAGATATTATTGGCGAGGGTTGGCAACCTCTACCAAGGTTATTGCTCTATACATCCCATCTTCTGATCACAATCCCTACTTTCACCGTCACTGGAGCCGTTCTTACTTGTACTGTCACTAGAACCGCTCCTATGCATCATGTCATTAGAATGGTGCTTGTCACTGGAACTGTTCCTATGTGTCTGGTGGCTAAAACAGTTCATACTTGTCACTGGAACAGTTCCTAAGTGTCTTGTGACTGGAACAGTTCTTACTTGTCACTGGAGCAGTTCCTACGTGTCTTGTGACTGGAACAGTTCGTACTTGTCAGTGGAACAGTTCCTACGTGTCTTGTGACTGGAACAGTTCTTACTTGTCACTAGAACAGTTCCGCGGGCGAGTTGGCCGTGCGATTAGGGGCGCGCGGCTGTGACCTTGCATCCGGGAGATAGTGGGTTCGAATCCCACTGTCGGCAGCCCTGAAGATGGTTTTCCGTGGTTTCCCATTTTTACACCAGGCACATGCTGGGGCTGTACCTTAATTAAGGCCACGGCCGCTTCCTTCCAGCTCCTAGGCCTTTCTTATCATATCGTCGCCATAAAACCTGTCTGTGTCGGTGCGACGTAAAGCCACTACCAAAAAAGAAAAGAACAGTTCCTATGTGTCTTGTGACTGGAACAGTTCTTATTTGTCACTGGAACACTTCCCACGAGTCTTTTCACCGGTACAGTTCCTACTTGTCACGGGTACAGTTCCTACGTGTCTAGTGGCTGACACAGTTCGTACTTGTCACTGGAACAGTTTCTTCGTGTCTTGTGACTGGTACAGTTCATATTTGTCACTAGAACAGTTCCTATGTATCTTGTGATTGGAACAATTCATACTTGTCACTGGAACAGTTCCTACAAGTCTTGTGACTGGAACAGTTCTTACTTGTCACTGGAACAGTTCCTACGAGTCTTGTCAGTGGAACAGTTCCTACTTTTCTTGTATTTGCTATTTGCTATATATAGTACCGACAGGTAGATCCCGAATGCAAGCTCACAGTTACCAGACACAAACCGCGTGACCAGCTGGCTCGGCCACTTTTCATGTCACTGGGACAGTTCCTACTTGCTATGTCATTGGAACCGTTCGTATTCGTCATGTTACTACAACAGATCCTGCTAGTCATACTGAACCATTCGTACTTGTCCTGTCACTGGAATTGTTCGTACATGTCCTGTCACTGGAACCGTTCTAACTTTTATTGTCACCGGAACAGTTACAATGTCTGATATCACTGGAATATTTCCTACTATTTATGTCACCGAAAAAGTTTCTGTTGTTCTTGTCACTATAACAGTTTTAGCTTTTAATTTCTCTGGAACAATTCCAAATGAATAATGTCACTGGAACAGTCCCTACTATTTATGTTACTGGAACAGTTCCAACTACTGATGTCACTGGAGCAGTTCCTAATCACCATGTTCCTATTTGAAATAATAATAATAATAATAATAATAATAATAATAATAATAATAATAATAATAATGTTTAACGTCGCACTAACTACTTTTACGGTTTCCAGAGATGCCGAGGTGCCGGAAATTTGTCTCGCAGGAGTTATTTGCGTGGCAGTAAATCTACCGGCACGAGCCTGACGTATTTGAGCAGCGGACTGAGCTAGAATCGAACGTGGTAAGTTGGGGTCAGAAGGCCATCGCCACAACCGCCTGAGCCACTCAACGCGGCGTATTTGACATGATTCACTGGAACCGTTCTTATTCGTCATGTTACTGAAATCATTCCTAGTTGTCCTGTCATTGGAACCGTTCCTAGTCTTGTTACTCAGACCGTTCCTAGTTCTCCTGTCACTGGAATCGATCGTACTTGTCCTGTCACTGGAACCTTTCCAACATTTAATGCCACCGGAACAGTTACAATGTCTAATGCGAACGGATATTTCCAATTGTTCATGCTACTGAAACAGTCCCTGCTATTCATGTCACTGTGGCATTTCTAACTTTTAATTTCACTGGAACTGTTCCAAATTTTTAATGTCACCGGAACGATTCCTACTATTCATGTTACGTGTGTCACTGGAGCAAATGTCATGTTACTGAAACCGTAGCCACTCGCTGTCACCAAGGCGACCGTGGTTCAAATCCCAGCTAGTATATGTGGGATTTTTGAAGTGAAATGTCACGTCCATATGCTTACGAAATCAGATGTCATGTAAAAACTTTCTTTCTTGCTTGCTTTCATTTGAAACATTATTAAAGAGAAACTGTAATTTCTGTTTTATGCATTTCCTGTTAAATGGTGTTGTATAATAACAGTGGAATGTTAAAGATGATGACATGTTTGTCCTTTTTTCAGATTTCTCTTTCCGCTACTGACATGCTCCATCCTTTCCTCTGACTGCTTCTGAGCCTGGAACTTCTCATGCCTCGCGGGATGTCGACTACGATGCGTTTTCCTGTGAGTAAAGTATTCCACAATTATCTCTTCTGCTTTGTATAATATTATTTTTCGATGTTTATCCAGCAACTACAATGCTTCAACTTTTAAGAATTACTACCCCATGGTCCATTTTGCCTTTTACGTCCACCACCCCACGAACCTACTACGCTGGCGTAGCAGGGGGAAAGATGATACACGTGGCGCTTCCCAGGTGGCGGATAAGGGGGTCCTAACCGGCTTGCCGGTGGACTTGAGGGAAATAAAATACCTCTCGCGGACCAAACACACTACCCCCTGCGGGTGGGGGACGCACATTTAGAATACACCCGCAGTATCCCCTGCCTGTCGTAAGAGGCGACTAAAAGGGGCGACCAAGGGATGATCAAATTAGAACCATGAGACTACTTGTAATTAGTACCATCACGCAGGGAACACCATGGGTCGCATTCACTTGCGCGTAGTAGGCCTACCACTATGTTAGGTACCAAATAGGTTTGTGATTAGTAGCAAATGAGAGCGCGACGACTTTTACAGTACCTGTGATTAGTAGCACTATATGAGCGACACCCTGGGATGACGGAACCCATGGTTCTGGCTTGCCTATGATTAGTACCCACTGTATGAGGAACAACACGGGATAGTACGAGTCCCTGTGGTTAGTACACTTATGTGATGAACAGCATAGGTTTGCGTTGCCTGTCAATGGCGCCGCAATGTGCGAAACACCCTAGGTCTGCAATACATGTGCGAATTTCAGTACATGTGAGTAGTACCATAATGTGTGGAATACCGCGAGTCTACACTACTCTTGATTAGTACCGCAACATGACAAATACCATGGTTCTACTTTTCTAGCGATAAGTACCATTATGACGGGCCGAATACTTGGATTTTGGACTCCTTTCGACTACAAGCATCAATCAATCAATCAATCAATCAATCAATCAATCAATCAATCAATCAATCAATCAATCAATCGTGCTATAGAACCAGTCCCTTGGTCAATAATACTATTGTTTTACGCCACCTTCTGTGCATGTGAGGCACTGTGGGTCGGTTCCACTGATCGTTTTAAATTCATATCCATCCATTCATTCTTCGTCCTCAAGTTTTGAATTGTGGTCAGTGGAGGATTTTGGGTTTTTAATTTGTCATTTCATTTCGTCTCATTTCGTACCATTAGGGGCCGATGACCTAGATGTTAGACCCCTTTAAACAACAAGCATCAATCATCATCATCCACCACCATGAAAGTTGCCATCAACATTATTATTATTATTATTATAGGGCATATTATTATTATTATTATTATTATAGGGCATATTATTATTATTATTATTATTATTATATGCGAAAACGACTAGAAGACTGATCACGCAAAACTCGCTTAGAAGGTGTGCATTTCCTTCTTTGCCAGGCAGCCTTCAATTTTTCTCTCGTCGTGGTTCTTCGTTCTTCTGTCCACTTGGCTCCTGACTTCTTCTTGTGGTTTCTCTCTGACTCTACTTCCCAGTTGCTTATTTTCGTTCTGTATAAGATTCGGTCTGCGGTGTCGGCCACTTTGATTCCTGATTTTTCCAGGTCTTGGCGGATTTTCCGATGTCCACCTATTTGTTTTATGTTGTCTCTAGTAAGATTGTTGTCAGTCCGTTTTCTAGAAGGCTTTTGATGTGTCCGTAACATTTTAGACGTCTTTTTCTGACGTCAGCCGCAAGGCTTGAAAGCTCCTCGGTTTTTGTACGAGATTGCAGTCGGTATCCTTCCTCAGTCATTTTCGGGCCGAGAATATTTCTGATGATTTTTACGATTCTCTTTCAGGATGTCTTCGAGTACTGTTTCTCTGTGGAGATCCAGTGTTTCACTCGCGTATAGTGTTCCAGGTTTGATCACGGTGCTGTAATGTCGAATTTTGGTGAAGATTGAGAGGCATTTTTGTTGTAAATGTTTTGCGTTCGTCCGAGGTTTCTCTTCATTTTCTGGAAGCGGACCTCGAGGGCCTTCTGTTCTTTTCCTGTTGGTATTACAATTTCTCCGAGATATCCTAACTCAGTTACTTTTTCGATTGTGCCAAATTTCGTGTTCAAATTCTGGAGGTTGCAGTGGTTTTTGACCTTCATTTCTGAGAAGGAGATTTGTAGGCCGAATTTTTTCTGAGCATTTCTTGAGGGTTTCGATTTGGCTGATTGTCTGTTGTTCGTCTGTTGCGAGGATCGCGATATCATCTGCGAAACCGAGACAGGAGATTTTTACATGTTTCCTTGTCATACTTCATTGTTGCCAATTACCTCGAGCTTTTAGAGCTTGTTCCCATTCTCTGATGATTTTTTCCAGGGCTATGTTAAAGAGTAGTGGGAAAAATCCATCTCCTTGTCGGACACCGTTTTTTATCTGAAAATTTTCAGATATTTTTTCCATGAATTTTACTTGGGAGGTTATGTTGGTGAGAGTTAGTCTGATGATTTTTTGAATCTTGTTGTCCAGTCCGTATTCACCCAGTCTTTGGAAAAGAAATTGCCGGTCAATGGAGTCGTATGCTTTCTGGAAGTCCGCGAAGGTGCAGATTTTGGGTTGTTTTCTGGTGTGTCGTAGTTTCAATTTTTTCTTTTCTTTTTTGCTATTTGCTTTACGTCGCACCAACACAGATATGTCTTATGGCAACGATGGGATAGGAAAGGCCTAGCAATGGGAAGGAAGCCGTGGCCTTAATTAAGGTACAGCCCCAGCATTTGCCTGGTATGAAAATGGGAAACCACGCAAAACCTTCTTCAGGGCTGCCGACAGTGGGGTTCGAACCTACTATCTCCCGATTACTGGATACTGGCCGCACTTAAACGACTGCAGCTATCGAGCTCGGTGGGGTTGTTTTCTGGTGTGTCGTAGCTTCTAGGTGGTTTTCAGACTGAGTATTTGTTCTGCACAGGATCTGTGGGGCCTGAAGCCCGCTTTGAATTTCCTTATGAGTGATTTAGTTTTTTTAGTTGTTTTTTTTTTTTACGGGTTGAACCTGAAAATAAACTAAATAATTCTACACACCGTGGAAGCTTCACCTCTAAGATTGCTTATGAGTGGTTCTACTTGTTCCTTTGAAGGAAGGCTGCGGAGAGGATTTTGTATGCGACTTGCGCCAGGGAAATTCCCCTGTAATTGTTCGCACCTGTTCGGTCACCTTTTATGTGAATGGAACGAGGAGGGCGTTTATCCATTTTTCTGGTAGTTTTCCGTTGTCCAGCTTTCTTGTATGGTTTGTGTTAGTTCTTGGAGTGAATTGTTTCCTAGATGTTTAAAAAGCTTTGCTACGATGCCGTCGTCTCCGGATGCCTTGTTGTTTTTCAGTCGTTGTATGCCTCGGTGTATTTCCTTTCGTGTAGATGGGGATGAGTCTGGGTTTGGGTTCGGGTTCGGGTGAGGTTTATGTGGAAACCTTTCTGTTGGTTCTGGGCTGTTGAGTAGTGACTCGAAGTATCTCGCGAGTTCCTTGGTGTTTTCGTCATCTGTGGGTGCCAATTTTCCGTATCGTTTTCTGAAGCAGAGGTTCTAAAGCGTGTACCAATTTAATCTGTTGCGGAAAACGCTGTAAAAATATCTGGTTTGTAGTTGCGGAAGTCCTGTTCGGCCGACTTCAGTTGGTCTTCCAGATATTTCCTCTTGGTTTGTCTGATGAGTTTGGAGGCCTGTCTGCGGATTTCGCGGAATTTTTCCTCGTTTTCAGGTGTACGGTTGCTAATGAATTTCTGGTATGCGTTCTTTCTGTTCAATATGGCTTGGTCACATTCGGTGTTCCAAAAACTGTGCCTGCTCTTTTTATGTAGTGGGATTTGTTCTGATGCACTTTTCATGATTTTGTCGTGGAATTCGTTCCAAGTTTTTGCTGAGAATTCTTCCCCGATTCCCTGAGATTGGATGTTTTTATCTGTGTTATGTCCAATTTTTTTGTTTGCCTTGGATTTCTGGTAGAAGCGTATTATTTTTATTAGTATTATTACTGTCGTTTCGTTTTATATTTGAATTCGAATCCCTTGATTTTCCTCCATATTTTATCTGTTGGCAAATTGGCTTGTAAACCATTATATCTTATTACTGGACGAACTTCATTAAAGTCTTGAATGTAAATTCTGAAAGTTTATGTCACACAAAATCCAGGCTCTGACAGAAATTGGCATTGTGACAAGATTTTTGTAGAATAATTTAAATTAAGTTCAGTCGTCATTTCGTGAATATAGGCTCTACCTTGCCACTAAGTCCGGCATACATTACGTTATACTTATGTTCAAGTTGAACTTTACCTCGACTTTATCCAGAATTCGAAGTGAATAAGTCGCACTCAATAACGATTTACTTCGTAACTTTCTGCAATTCATATTAATTGAAATGCTACAGTACTTATTTGATGAAATAAGCTAAACTTTATTAAGTCAAGGGTTATTTCAATCGCCCAGGTTTGATGCATGCATTGGTGTTTTCTTACTATGAAAATAAGAGATGTGTACATGGGATTATGTCGTAATAAAACATCAAAATTAATGTTACTTGAAACACTGAACAGTCCACTAATCTAACAGTCATAAACATGGCCCTCCGGTCCTGGATTACTGTAAGGAAGGTAATACGAATGTTATGATATACTGTGATATATGCAATGTTTATCTGTTGGAAATTGATTAACCTACGCATTAGTCAGTATTCTGGTGGCTCCAGATTACTTGAATAGGAACGCAGAGACGCCATTTTTTATTTTATTTTCTGTGTGAAGATGGGCACGGAACCACGATGCCTACAACCCGGCGAAGAAACAATTCAAAAGTTTAAATTTGATGTTCCTTGATTCAAGATCCCTCTGACTATCCATGTGAAGTGGAGTTCATCCTATCAAAAAAAAAAAAAAAATGAAATGGCTTATGCCTTTTAGTGCCCGGAGTGTCAGAGGACAAGTTCGGCTCGCCAGATGCAGGTCTTTTGATTTGACTCACATAGGCGACCTGCGCCTCGTGATGACGATGAAATGATGATGAAGACGTCACATATACCCAGACCCCGTGCCAGCAAAATTAACCAATTATGGTTAAAATTTCCGACCCTGCCAGGAATCGAACCCAGGATCCCTGTGAACAAAGGCCAGCACGATAACCATTTAGCCATGGAGCCGGACTAACCTATCAGAGACGACTTCTTATAAAACAGCGTGAAAAGTGGGCTATTTACAGTGTAGTAAAGTGTACTTTTCTGTACTCTTCTGAGTACGGGAAGATGGCATTTACGTCATAGAATGAAATAAAATAAGCCTCCGTGGTTCAGGCGGCAGTACGTCGGCCTCTCACCGCTGAGTTCCGTGGTTCAAATCCCGGTCACTCCACGTCATATTTGTGCTGGACAAAGCGGAGGCGAGACAGGTTTTTCTCCGGGTCATCTTTCATTCTCCTATTTCATTTCATCTGTCAGTCATTTAATCATTGCTCCAGAGGAGTGCGACAGGCTTCAGCAGCCGGCACAATTACTTCCTATTCTCCTTCCATCCCTGACCCGGTCAGTGGCTGGAAAACAGGTTGTAGGTTTTCATTTCCAATGAAATAAAATATGTTAAGGATTAAATCCAGATTGCCATTTGCAGCTTAGAACGTGAGCGAGCATTCAGCTTGATGAATAACATCATTAGTGACTTAAGATCATCACTTTTGGGTACTAACTTCTCCAGTCTTGTGTTTTTTCATTCGAATACCCCACAATTTGACCGTTTAAGTCTGGTAGCTGAGAAATGCACGAAGACGTACTGCGAAACCACCATACTGCCAATTCAAGAGTTTGTTCTGGTGAGAAATGTGATTACAAATCGAAAGGGGCTCTTAGGAATGTTTTTAATAGCTGGAACCAGGTTCAGTAGAGCACTGTTGTGTTAGTAAAATAAGGTTTTGAAGCTAATGTTTTATGCGTATATTTAAATGTGTGTATTAAAATATGGATTGCCGGGCGAGTTGGCCGTGCGGTTAGGTTGCATCCAGGAGATAATGGGCTCGAACCCCACTGTCGGCAGCCCTGAATGTGGTTTTCCATGGTTTCCCATTTTCACACCAGGCAAATACTGGGGCTGTACCTTAATTAAGGCCACGGCCTCTTCCTTCCCACTCCTAGGCCTTTCCTGTCCCATCGTCGCCATAAGACCTATCTGTGTCGGTGCGACGTAAACCAAATTGTAAAACAAAACATTAAAAAATATATGGATTGCTTATGTTTCGTATTAAAATGTCTTCTGAGAATGGACAACAGCAGGCTTACGACTATGATCTTCTCAATCAATCAATCAATCAATCAATCAATCAATCAATCAATCAATCAAGCACTACTGATCTGTATTTAGGGCAGTCGCCCTACTGGCAGATTCCCTATCTGTTGTTTTCCTAGCCTTTTCTTAAATGGTCGCAAAGAAATTGGAATTTTTTTATAAACATCTCCCTTGGTAAGTTATTCCAATCCCTAATTCCTAATCTTTCCTACTTTTAAAGACACCACTCAAACCTATTCATCTACTAATGCCATTCGACGCCATCTCTCCACTGCCAGCTCGGGACATCCCGCTTAGTCGAGCAGCTCGTCTCCTTTCTCCCAAGTCTTTCCAGCCCAAATTTTGCAACATGTCTGTAACGCTACTCCTTTTTCGGAAATCACCCACAACAAATCGAGCTTTGGATTGTTTTGAGTTCTTGGATCAAGTAATCCTGGTGAGGGTTCCATACTCTGGAACCATACTCTAGTTGGGGTCTTACCAGAGACTTATATGCTCTCTACACAACAGCCCTCCTGCTATTCTTACATTTCTGGCAGTACCGGGAATCGAACACGAGCCCCCGAGGACAGCAGTTAATAACACTAACCGTTACGCTACGGAAGTGGACACTCATCTAAAGCTACAAGACTGGAAGCATGTGGTTCAGTGAAAAAAACCCTAGCATCTGTTGGGATTTCTGATACGGATGTTTCAGACCTCCCCAAATTTTGTAAAATGGCCAACTCATGGTCTCCTCTGCCAAACAAAAGTTGTTAAATCACGCAAACCTCTTTCGTAGGAAAGAAAGGGGTAACTAATAGCAGGGCTCAAAGGGGTGTTGAGAACGAAATCGAGCATCCAAAAAGAACTAGTCATAACCGCTCCTTAGTGGGCTTAAATCATATATCTATATTATATAAAATGCTAACGTGTATGTTTCACGAAACGCAAGCTCATAAACCAGAGGGAGTTAAAAGGTGCGGATTGTACGAATATCTTCCAAATCGCCTCAATAGTACAGGACAAATCTTGCATTTCTTGAAAAGTCAACGGAAATATATTTATTTTATGTAATTCACTTAATTCCAAAACCGCACCAAGATTTGGATCGACTTGATGGACAAATTGTCGCTAGGCGACAGCGAAACTCTGTATCATGATAGTTCGGTAAGAAACGCTGTAGGCCAACACTGTAGGCCTATATAGGAGGATGCGAACACGGCGTCATGTTTTATGAAGTACGTTTCTTGCTAGGAGGTTCATGTTACTAGGTAACTCATTGCCGAAGAATCTGTTCACTTTCGTACCAGATGGAAAAACAAAGAATGTCAAGTATCCACTCGCGTTGCAGTGAACATCACGCATCATGCAAATAAATCTCCATTTATGTAAACAAATAGAAATAGTTTGATCAACTTAAAAGACATAGCAGTCTAAAAAAAAGTACATATCTACAGTAATTATTTATTTGATTTGTAAGTGAAGTTACTTTTTTTTTCTATTTGCTTTACGTCGCACCGACACATATATGTCTTATGTTGACGATGGGATGGGAAAGGTCTAGGAATGGGAAGGAAGCGGCCGTGGCCTTAATTAAGATACAGCCCCAGCATTTGCCTGGTGTGAAAATGGGAAACCACTGAAAACCATCTTCAGGCCTGCCGACAGTGGGGTTCGAACCCACTATCTCCCGCACTTAAGCGACTGCAGCTATCGAGCTCGGTGAGTGAAGTTACAAATAAATGTAATAATAAAAATATAAATAACAAAACAATCAAAAATAACGAAGAAAATGTTAATAAAATTGCATAAAGTAGAATTAATTACAAAATACCTTTTATTTATTGAGGCGTAGCAGCGCACACCAGATATCAACTAGTTAATAATTATTGTAGATATTAACAAAAAATTGTATTTGCCAAAGTTTTCTGTCGCCCAGTGTCGCTGAAGGCCTAAATCCGCCTCTGCTTTCTTTGATATATGCCTGTTGTGATCATACGAGCTGTTGCGTGCCATATCTCTTGTTCACCGTGATTCAGCTCATATGTGGTGAGACAAAGGAATGTCCGCAAAACTTGACTCTCTAATAGTGGTCAGTCTGCTGGTAGGTGTCGGGTTACACCAGGCCTAGATTATGCTTTACAACATGTTTCCCTACACCTCGCAGAAAACAAGTAACGCAAAACCATCAGGCCATCAAGGTTGCTGGATTAGTGAAAGGTGAATATTGTTTGAACCTCGACAACAAGTGTCCTCTCTGAGTAGCCTAGTGGAAGCTAGACACTTAAACTAATTATAGTTGTCGAGCTAAGTAGCAGTGCAGCGCTAACCTTCCCTGAACTCAAGCTGGCGGTTGTATTCGAAGGTGTTCAAATACGCCGGCCTCGTATAGATATATTGGCACGTAAAGGAACTCCTGCGGGAGAAAATTCCGGCACATCGGCGTCTCCAAAAGCAATAAAAGATAATGAGACATAAAACCAATATTATTATTATTATTATTATTATTATTATTAGTAGTAGTAGTATTAATCCGCTTTCCGTCCAGGGTTGGTTTTTCCCTCGGACTCAGTGAGGGATCCCACCTCTACCGCCTCAAGAGCAGTGTGCTGGAACGTGAGACTTTGGGTCTGGGGATACAACTGGGGAGAAAGACCAGTACCTCGCCCAGGCGGCTTCACCTGCTATGTTGAACAGGGGTCTTGGGGTGGGAAGATTGGAAGGGATAGACAAGGAAGAGGGAAGGAAGAGGCCGTGACCTTAAGTTAGGTACCATCCCGGCATTTGCCTGGAGAAGTGGGAAACTGTGGAAAACCACTTCGAGGATGACCGAGGAGGGAATCGAACACCCCCTCTCTCTACTCAGTTGACCTCCCGAGGCTGAGTGGACCCCGTTCCAGTCCTCGTACCACTTTTCAAATCGAATCCGCGTCTCCAGGGGTGGCAGCTAATCACACTAACCACTACACCACAGAGGCGGATATTATTATTATTATTATTATTATTATTATTATTATTATTATTATTATTATTATACCCGATTAAAGAGCGCGTTTGAATTTGTTAGCTTGGTCTCACGGTTTCTTCTTCTTCTTCTTCTTCTTCTTCCTCTTCCCCCAAAATCTCTTCATGAAATCGCTGTGTTGACTTATTTTTTCGTCCTTCTGTCCACCGTTTCCCGGTGATCTTTTTACATTTTTCCACTAATGTGTGTTTTGCAACCAAAGTTCCAAAGACGTTTTATGGTATCGTCTCTAGCGTTTATTTTTTGTAAATCCTGCTTAATGTTTTCCAACAAGTTGAACCTGACCTACTTTGAATTGATTATAGTTAAAACGTTTTTTAGTAAATCTATTATTGTCCATTCTACAGATGTGACCATAGAATTCCAAGCGTCTCCTACGTATGGCATCAGTAAACTTAAATGTTGCTGTGTACAGGTCTCCAGTTTTTCTTTTAAACCATATGCCATTTGTGTGAGTGAGGCCAGATATTTTCCTAAGAATTTTTCGTTCTTGATTATTATTATTATTATTATTATTATTATTATTATTATTATTATTATTATTATTATTATTATTATTATTATTATTATTTCGATTCTGGCCTACTTTGTACCACGGTAATTAACTGACTTGCTGGTTAGTCCTTTTTTCTTCTCACAGGAAAAGAAGAAGAAGTACTTCTTCATCATTTCGCCGTGGTTTCTCTTCTTCTTCTCCTCTGACCACATGTTCTATTTTGCTTTTCCTGTAACCCCTTGAATTTATAAACTTTAGCTCGAAACACATCTCTATTAAAGATTTCTTTGAATTGATGCCAACTTTCTCCATGTCTTTCTTGTGTCTTCTACTCATTTAGTAGTTGCTTTTAATTTGATGATGTAGTTAAAAGATTTTCTTTGTTAGTCGACTCTCGTTCATTCTTGTGAGATGCCCATCAGGGTGCGAAATCGCGGGGGGGGGGGGGAGGAGGAGGGAAGGATCCCTCCCCCCGAAAATTTTATCTCAAAGGTTCCCCCTCCCCCCACTAAAATTGCCCGGGGGGGATTCTTTCATTATAAAATTATGAGGAAAATGTGGAACACATATAATTTATGACTGAAATTAATGATTTTTACTGTACATATTTTTATGAACACATCAACAGTAATTCAAGTGACAGCCAGACCTTCAGCAATAAAACAACGCAGCAGTGGCAATCCGGACCTGAAACCTATTATTCACGTTTCACTCTGACAAGTCCATATATAAATTACTTGAAGCTCTCCTCCTTTGTAATTTCTCTAAGTAGCTCGAGCTTACACCACTCCTGTACTTCTTGGAGAGGGTGTGTTTCCGATAAGTAGCCAATAGGACAATATTCACTTAAGCAGTGTACAAACCGACAACATTTTTCACTCAAAACTTAGCCCTGATAGAGGAAGGTTCCACTAATAAAGCAATAAATCAGAACAAATCGCGCCTCGTCTGGCCTTTCGTAAGAAAGCGACAGTCTCTCAATACATCTCAGCTGATTGGAATAATGTTCTGTTGTTTATCATTCTCGTTATAACAACAAAATTCAAAATTCAAAAGAAAGAGCTACAATCTACATTTGTCTGGGGGGAGGGGGTAATTAAATTACGGGATAAATTTAAATCCCCCCCGTGAAATACTGCCTGAATAAACACTAGTAGTTAAGCCCTATTTCATTTCTCCTCTTCCTCCGTATATCGTCCTTCCATTTCTCAGGTCCTAAGATCTTTCTCAAGATTTGTCTTTTTCTTCTCTAGCTCGTCCATTTCCCCTTTCTTATTCAGTATCAGACATTCGGAACTGTTAAGTCCCTCTGGCTTGATAACCGTAGTATAAGATATCGTTCTTTTGTTGTATCTATTTGACACTAGCCTATAGGCTAATTCTATCTTTCTGGCCCTTCCCTTATTTGGATTTTTCGGATGATGTTTTTCGGTATGGAGTAATAAATAAGTTACAAGATGGTGAGAAACACAAAATGACCTCGATAATGTTGCGAGATGGACAGCAGCCAATGGTATGATGATAAACGGTGTTAAAATCAGGTTGTGAGTTTCACAAATAGGAAAAGTCCTCTCAGTTTTAATTACTGCGTTTATGGGGTGAAAGTTCCTTTTGGGGATCATTGTAAGTACCTAGGTGTTAATATAACATAAATGGAATTGTAAATGAAGGGTGCAGATCTCTGCACATAGTTATGAGGGTATATAGGGGTTGTAGTAAGAATGTAAAGGGAAGGGCATATAAGTCCATAATTCCACTGTATGGGGCCCTCACTAGGATTACTTGATTCAAGAACTGGAAAAAATGCCCTAAGGAAAGCAGCTCGATTTGTTCTGGGTGATTTCCGATAAAAGAGTAGCGTTACAAAAAGTTGCAAAGTTTGGGCTGGCAAAAATTGAGAGAAAGGAGACGAGCTACTCGAATAAGTGGCATGTTCCGAGCTGTCAGTGGAGAGATGGGGTGGAATAACATTAGTAGACGAATAAGTTTGAGTGGTATCTTTAAAAGTAAGAAAGATCACAATATGAAGATAAAGTTGGAATTCAAGAGGACGAATTGGGGCAAATATTCATTTGTAGTGAAAGATTGGAATAACTTACCAAGAGATATGTTCAATAAATTTCCCAATTCTTTGCAATCGTTTAAGAAAAGGCTAGGAGAACAACAGATAGAGAATCTGCCACATGGGCGACTGCCTTGTAAAAATGCAGATCAGTAGCGATTGATTGATTTGCTTCTTTATCAAGCCCATTCGGCTGGATCCATTCACCAAGATATTTAAATTTATCTCACCTCTTGACTTTCCCATAGCCTATTTTGTTTCCAGATGCTTTTCTTTATTATGTTTGTATTCTATGTACTCTGTATTTTCATATGAGATCCAGAGTCCTGCTTTCTCTGCGATTTCATGTAATTTTTAAAGCATTATTTGAGCTTTTATTACTATTATTATTATTATTATTATTATTATTATTATTATTATTATTATTATTATTAAAGTTGCAAGAAAATGGGCTACAAGTATGGCACACACCCAGTGTATTGAGGTGGAACAATGCGTAAGATGAAGTGGAAAGTATTCCATGGCCATGTAGAAGTACAACTTCCGGAATAAATCAAAGCGAGTGTGTTCGCCCCCTCATACGATTGTTCTATTGTCTTATTAAGGCTGTAATTTGCAACTTGAATGATTCTTCACATAGGATACAGGAGGGAAGGGAAGGCGTGGCCCATTGACTTATAACGCTATTGTTGTTACGCAATGGGTGTTTGGCAAGACTCGCCACAGGTCCTGTTATGAGGAAGCCGTGCCTTAACATTGGGCAGAGGACCGTTGTGGATAAATAATTAACGTCTGAATTCTTTAACAAAAATGTTGATTTTATTTTTCTGGCCCACAGAAGTCGTAATGTAACCCACTAAACCCGCGATTACTTCACGCCAGTTTATAGGCAAGTTGAACTGGCGAGTGTCCGACCTGCACATTTTCTATGGCGCGTCCACATGGAAGTCAGTGTGAATGCAACTATGTTTGATTATATATCGCCAATTTGGTCATTGAATAATAATAAATCGTCGCCATAAGACATATCAGTGTCGGTGCGACGTAAAACAGATAGCATAATAATAATAATAATAATAATAATAATAATAATAATAATAATAATAATAATAATAATAATAATATACCGAACAAGTGGCCGTGCAGTTAGGGTCGCGCGGCTGTGAACTTGCAATCTGGAATTGTAGATTCGAACCCCACTGTCGGTAGTCCTGAAGATGGTTTTCCGTGGTTTCCCAATTTCACACCAGGCTGTACCTTAATTAAGGCCACGGCCGCTTCCTTCCCACATCTAGCCCTTTCCTGTTCCAGCGTCGCCATAAAACCTATCTTTGTCGGTGCGACGTAAACAATTTATAATAATAATAATAATAATAATAATAATAGACTAATAATAATAATAATCCTGGATCCTCCGCAAACGAAATCATAAATAAAGCTTAGTGTGTTCCGAAAGGGACCACTCACGCATAATAATAATAATAATAATAATAATAATAATAATAATAATAATAATAATAATAATAATAATAATAATAATAATAATAATAATAAATGCAAAAAATCAGACACTACAGCACGGTGGCCAAACCAGAGTGCGTATACGCAGTATAATATTTGATGATAGAGAGGAAGAAACTAACTTGAAGGTATCAGAAGAAAGAAAAATTGAGAAAACCTTAGGTGCACGTAAGAAATAATAATAATAAAATTAATAATAATAATGTGGAGAGATGGCGTGGAATGGCCTTAGTAGATGAATGAGTATGAGTGGTGTCCCACTAACTACTTTTACGGTTTTCGGAGACGGCGAGGTGCCATAATTTAGTCTCGCAGGAGTTCTTTTTACTTGCCAGTAAATCTACCGACACGAGGCTGACGTATTTGAGTAGCTTAACGTCTGAGCCATTCAGCCCGACACGTAAGAAAGAAGATATGTACAGAGACGTAATGAAGAACTACACAGAAAAACTGAGAAGACAACTGTTAGATTTGGGGAGGGGGGGGGGGGAGGAGGAGGTTGACGTTTTACGGAACGGACACTCTGCACATGGTTATGAGGGTATTTAGGGGTTGTAGTAAGGATGTAAAGTAGAGGGCATATACGGTATCTGGTAAGCCCCCAACCAGAGTATGGTTCCAGTGTATGGGACCCTCATCAGGGGCCTATTCCACGAACGAACTTTGCAACTTTTCAACTTTGCACTTTTCACTTTTCAATTCTTGCAAAGTGCAAAGTCTTTCTGTTCCACCATGAACTAGGCTGTACTTTTCAATTTCTTCGCAAAGTGAAAAGTCTTCGCGAATGAGTGATCCGATCGAGTTTATTCCATGAGCAAACTGTATAGGCCTAATACTCTATGATTTTAATGCTTTACTTTTCGCGGCGAACTTGGCGGTATAATTGTCGTACCGTTAAAGTTTTTATCATGGGAAAGAAAGGTTATTATAAGAAGCTGGCTGTGCTGGAAGTTGTCAAGGAGAAACGTGACATCCTTTTTTGACAATTTTAAAGATAACCTCTCAAATGATGACACACATCAGTGTTAACGAGAGTACCGTCAACACATATACACACACAGAAAGACATTCACCCTTCATTAGAAATCCCGTCGCTATATTAAGTGGATTATCAAGCCAACACACTGTTACGAAATATTACATTTACTATAACATCTACGACTTTGGTAACAGTTCTGCATATAATTGATTTTGATGTCCCATGCATTGCTGTTACACAGTACAGCTGGGCGACATTTACTAAAAAATGTAAACATAAGAATTTGTTCTTTTTCGGAAAGGAATTTACTTCTATATGTTTCAATAAATGACCGATCATTTCAAGAATATAGTCAGCCTCTGTTGGGATGGTAACAAAATCTCACGTCGTAACGTGTTTATGTCACTAAACCAAATTCTACGCCGAGAAACTAATGTATATACTTGTTAATTAACATATGAAAAGGGAATCATCTCTTTGCAAGATTTATGAAAACTTTTCACTTCATTTCTTTGCACTTTGCAGTTCTGTACCAATGGAGGAACATAACAAGCTTGAAAGGTGAAAAGATTTCTAACTTTTCACTTTTCACTTTTCACTTTGCAAGCTAAATCTGAAAAGCGATGGTGGAACAAAATCTGAACTGAAAAATGCAAAGTGCAAAGTGCAAAGTTGCAAAGTTCGTTCGTGGAATAGGCCCCAGGATTGCTTGATTCAAGAACTGGAAACAATCCAAAGAAAAGCAGTTCGATTTGTTCTGGGTGATTTCCGACAAAAGACTAGCGTTACAAAAATGTTGCAAAGTTTGGCCTGGGAAGACTTGGGAGAAAGGAGACGATTTGCTCAACTAAGCGGCATGTTCCGAGCTGTCAGTGGGGAGATGGCGTGGAATGACATTAATAGACGAATAAGTCTGAGTGGTGTCTTTGAAAGTAGGGAAGATCACGATATGAAGATAAAGTTAGAATTCAAGAGGACAAATTTGGGGCAAATATTCGCTTATAGGAAGGGAAGTTACGGATTGAAATAACTTACCAAGGGAGATGTTCAATAAATTTCCAAATTCTTTCCAATCATTGAAGAAGAGGCTAGGAAAATAACGTATGGAATCTGCTAGCTGAGCGACTGCCCTAAATGCAGATTAGTAGTTATTGATAGTAAGAATGAATGACAATAGGCTAGCCAAGAGACTATTCAATCGCTTCATTAACAACCCAAAGACAAAATGCACCTGAATGATAATTGTGGCAGTCTTGAGTACATATTGTAGAGTGGCGGCCTTTTTGAACCCAGGTTAACGGATTCCCTCCAAGGTCAGTCCAGTCGCATTTGAAAGTGTTGGAAAACGCCAGTCACGTGTCAGTAGATTTATTGACACTTAATAGAACTGTAGGAAAAAATTCCGGTACCGTGGCGTCTCCGAAAACTTTAGAGGGGAATTAAACCAAGGACATTAATATTTTCCTTCCTCTGTACGTAGGTCAGAACGACTGCTGCCCGTCCACGTGGGTTGCAGATACTCGAATGTCACGTGCTTACCGTGATGATATCGTCAGCCATATTACTTGGTATCCACAACCGGCTCCGCTACCTCTCGTATTAGCAGCTCCTCGGTAGATGAACCCCGTTCCAATCCTCAGTCCAAAATTATAATGCATGAGCTGGTCGAGAGCTCCAGGACACTGTCCTTGAGGCGGTAGAGGTATCACTCGCTGAGTCCGAGGGAAAAACCGACACTGGAGGGTAAACAGATAAAGCGGAAGAAGAAGAACTGGTCGAGAATCGAACCTGGGGCTCGGAGCAAGAGATAGGCAGTCCGGCCTTGCGGTGTAGGGGGCAACGCGTCCGCCTGTCACCCGGCGGCCCTGGGTTCGATTCCCGGCCGGGTCAGGGGTTTTTAATTGTAAATGATTAATATCCCTGGCTGGGGACTGGATGTTTATGTGTTTTTCCTCACATTCAACACTTTACACTTCCGCAGTATCCAAATACACCCAGGTTCATAACATATGGTGCAAGTAGGGGCAAAAGATCTTTGTAGGTCGACACCCCGAACAAATAGCATTTTATATAATAATGACAAATGAGATAGGCACACTGCCTCTCAGCACGGAATTATTATTATTATTATTATTATTATTATTATTATTATTATTATTATTATTATTATTATTATTATTATTATTATTATTTCCGGTTGCATGGCTAAATGGTTAGCATGCTGGCCTTTGGTCTAAGGGACCCGGGTTCGATTCCCGACAGGGTCGGTGATTTTAACCTTAACTGGTTAATTCCGATGGCTCGAGGGCTGTGTGTTTTTTAAGCATTAAAAAAAGACATCCTAGCTCAGTGCCTGATCTTTCTTTTCTGAAACCACCTTGCTATTCACCAAGTTGGTAGTCTATTTGCTCCACTCGTCTGGTCTGAAGGGCTTTAGAGAATACCTATTATTATTATTATTATTATTATTATTATTATTATTATTATTATTATTATTATTATTATTATTATTATTATAGTCGACATGTTAGTTTTGTATAATTAAAGCAGTAATGCCATCTATCGGAGATTAGTGGCAACAGAAGAGACAGGGCTTACACATCCCGGTTAACAAAAGGCAGTATAATGTTATTATTGTTCAGTCTGAACGGCTTAGGACATTCATCAAGCTTCCAGCTCGGCAATATTAGAGCTTCCCAGGCCCAGGTCCAGGGAGCTTTCATGTCCTCCTTTCTAGACTCCGGTTTTTTCTTTATGTGCAGCTGAAATTTTGAAGAGGCAAGTTGTTCACATCCCCTGACAGCGAATTCGATAGCTTATCGGAGCCCAACAAAAATCCTTTCGGGAGACAGAGGTACGGGCGAAAGGCGGAGAAAGGGTAACTCCTCCGCCTCCTCCTCCCTGAGGTGAGCGTTAAACAAGTGAGGTAAGGTCTATAAGAGGCAGAAATGGATTTCCGGTTAAAGATCAGGTTTGTTTGGCTATTGTCTCACTGGAAGGTAACCTTATTCGATGGGAGGGGAAGTGACGGTTAATTAGTCTTTCGGCGCGGCATTGTATGTACTCTGCAGCTTACACATGTTCTCCGCAGTTGTGGGATGCCGAAGCAGGTATTCAATACGTCAGTACGGGTCGAACCATGCAAAGGTAAGCTGACCTTATAAGTCGTGGTCTGAAACCTCTTAAATTCCTATATAGGAACGCTAGACTTTTTGTTGCCTTTCACTTTGCCTCTTTACACTGTACATTCTATTTTAAATTGTCACTGTTGTTATTCCGAGGAGTTTAAAACGAGTGCACTGCAGAATTACAATTTTCACTACTTTATAACTGTTAATGATACATTTCTGGACAATTTCTCATTATATTTACACTTATTTACATGTATATTGTGTACCTAATGCCAACATTTGGAATTGTACAAAGTTACAATTTTATTTTTATAGATGTTTACTCCTAACGTAGCCTTTGTCACTCATCCTCATCACGAATAACTTCCTGACATCTATCGACGTGTATTTTATCTGGAACAGCATATTCACGTCCAGCATCTCCTAGTCATATACCAGCTATAAATTGTCCTGAAGATCACTGCCTGATGTTGCGAAATGACCTGTTCATATAATACACTGACTGACAGAGCAAATGCAACACCAAGAAGGAGTGGTCAGAACTTTATGCCAATTGCAGGGTAGACTGACGTCACTGAGGTATGCTCATGATGTGAAATGCGCCGCTGTGCTGCGCACGTAGCGAACGATAAATGGGACACGGCGTTGGCGAATGGCCCACTTCGTACCGTGATTTCTCAGCCGACAGTCATTGTAGAACGTGTTGTCGTGTGCCACAGGACACGTGTATAGCTAAGAATGCCAGGCCGCCGTCAACGGAGGCATTTCCAGCAGACAGACGACTTTACGAGGGGTATGGTGATCGGGCTGAGAAGGGCAGGTTGGTCGCTTCGTCAAATCGCAGCCGATACCCATAGGGATGTGTCCACGGTGCAGCGCCTGTGGCGAAGATGGTTGGCGCAGGGACATGTGGCACGTGCGAGGGGTCCAGGCGCAGCCCGAGTGACGTCAGCACGCGAGGATCGGCGCATCCGCCGCCAAGCGGTGGCAGCCCCGCACGCCACGTCAACCGCCATTCTTCAGCATGTGCAAGACACCCTGGCTGTTCCAATATCGACCAGAACAATTTCCCGTCGATTGGTTGAAGGAGGCCTGCACTCCCGGCGTCCTCTCAGAAGACTACCATTGACTCCACAGCATAGACGTGCACGCCTGGCATGGTGCCGGGCTAGAGCGACTTGGATGAGGGAATGGCGGAACGTCGTGTTCTCCGATGAGTCACGCTTCTGTTCTGTCAGTGATAGTCACCGCAGACGAGTGTGGCGTCGGCGTGGAGAAAGGTCAAATCCGGCAGTAACTGTGGAGCGCCCTACCGATAGACAACGCGG
Source organism: Anabrus simplex (assembly GCF_040414725.1). Classification (NCBI taxonomy): domain Eukaryota; kingdom Metazoa; phylum Arthropoda; class Insecta; order Orthoptera; family Tettigoniidae; genus Anabrus; species Anabrus simplex. The sequence continues at coordinate 52,769,603 of NC_090274.1, forward strand.
CATCATGGTTTGGGGCGCTATTGCGTATGATTCCACGTCACCTCTAGTGCGTATTCAAGGCACGTTAAATGCCCACCGCTACGTGCAGCATGTGCTGCGGCCGGTGGCACTCCCGTACCTTCAGGGGCTGCCCAATGCTCTGTTTCAGCAGGATAATGCCCGCCCACACACTGCTCGCATCTCCCAACAGGCTCTACGAGGTGTACAGATGCTTCCGTGGCCAGCGTACTCTCCGGATCTCTCACCAATCGAACACGTGTGGGATCTCATTCGACGCCGTTTGCAAACTCTGCCCCAGCCTCGTACGGACGACCAACTGTGGCAAATGGTTGACAGAGAATGGAGAACCATCCCTCAGGACACCATCCGCACTCTTATTGACTCTGTACCTCGACGTGTTTCTGCGTGCATCGCCGCTCGCGGTGGTCCTACATCCTACTGAGTCGATGCCGTGCGCATTGTGTAACCTGCATGTATGTATGTTTAGTCCTCAGTCCGAAGGCTGGTTGGATCCTCAACAGCTCCGCCATCAGTTGTCATAAATGGCCTAGGCATCACTGAAGAGGCGTACTAGGGAAATGAGGAGTGAGGTAGTTTCCCGTTGCTTTCCTCACCGAGCCAGAAGTTGCTATTACATATCAGTCTGCCAAGCCCACTGAAATGCATGCACCAACTGACCCTATGAGCAACATTTTCACACCATTCATAGCAGGGACTGGCTGCATAAGGAATGGCATTACTAGCATCGCTCATACCTCAGTCACTTTCATATTGTCAAAGCCAAGGATAAGACTCGGTTTGAAATAAACATCAATTATTCGTCCGTGCCGTCTCTGTTTTTTCCCCAACTTTCATCCCTTTCGAACCACTCCTTCTTGGTGTTGCATTTGCTCTGTCAGTCAGTGTAAGAGTGTTTTCCTTGGAACTTGACATGCAACAGTTGGTCTTTGCATATTCTTGTCATGGCAGATGTGACTCAGAAGGCGGTGCCTGACCTGACCCTGTAGCGATGGCAGTGGTCGAGGTTACGCGCATTTAAATTCCAGCCAAGTCCCTGTGGATGGATTATGTAACAAAGGCAGTAGCCGACATGAGGACAATATCCATTATTCATAGCAGACGAACATGAAAATTCTTGACGTAAATATAGTTTCATAACTATGATAATAATTATATATGTACATAATGAGAAAGGTTGAGAAACACGGGATAGATAATAAGATGAGCACGCTACTGAATTCTATTTCGTTCACCGAGTTGTTTCCGAGGAATCCCTTGCCAAAAAATAATTTTACAAAGTATATTGTTGAGCATTTATTAATTTCCTATACATTTCATTCGTAGTGGCAAATGGAACTGTGAGTTCCTTAATGAAATAAAATGGCGTAAGGCTTTTAGTGCCGGGAGTGTTTGGCTCGCCAGATGCAGGTCTTTTGATTTGACACCCGTAGGCGACCTGCGTGTCGTGGTGAGGATGGATGATGAAGATGCCACATACACCCAGCCCTCGTGCCAGCGAAATTAACCAGTGATGGTTAAAATCGCCGAACCCGCGACCCCTGTAACCAAAGGCCAGCACGCTAACCATTTAGCCATGGAGCCGGAATCTGAGTTCCGTGACAGTAGGCTATACAATAAACATTTTGTATTTGCCTCCAGGAAAATAGCTGTTTTCAGACCGACTTTACTATATGGGAGTGAAAGCTGGGTGGACTCAGATTGTCTTATTCGGGAGGTAAGAGACATGAACGCAATCGGAGAGCGCAATATTGGTATAATAATAATAATAATAATAATAATAATAATAATAATAATAATAATAATACCGGGCGAGTTGGCCATGCGGTAAGGGGCGCGCGACTGTGTGCTTGCATCCGGGCGATAGTGGGTTCGAAACCCACTGTCGGCAGCCCTGAAGATGGTTTTCCTTGGTTTCCCATTTTTACACCAAGCAAATGCTGAGGCTGTACCTTAATTAAGGCCACGGCCACTTTCTTCCAACTCCTAGGCCTTTCCTATCCCATCGTCGCCATATGACCTATCTGTATCGGTCCGACGTAAAGCCACTAGCTAATAGTAATAATAATAATAATAATAATAATAATAATAATAATAATAATAATAATAATAAATTGTCCGCCCCTGTGGTTAGCGTGATTAGTTACCACCCTCAGAGGCCCGAGTTCGATTCCAGGCCCTACCACGAAATTTGAAAAGTGGTACGAGGGCTGGAATGGCGTCCATTCAGTCTCGGGAGGTCACACCCTCAGGCATCTTCGAAGTGGTTTTCCGTGGTTTCCTACTTCTCCACCAGGCAAATGCCGGGATGGTAGCTAACTTAAGGGCATGACCTTCCTTATCTATCCCTTCCGATCTTCCCATCTCCACCACAAGACCCCTGTCTAGCATAGCAGGTTAGGCGGCCTGGGCGAGATACTTATCCTCCTCACCAGTTGTATCCCCTGACCCAAAATCTCACGCTCTAGGATACGGCCCTTGAGGCGATATAGGTGGGATCTCTCACTAAGTCCGAGGGAAAGACCAACCCTGGAGGGTAAATTGACTAGGAAAGAAATAATAATAATAATAATAATAATAATAATAATAATAATAATAATAATAATTCCGCCTCTGTGGTGTAGTGGTTGGTGTGATTAGCTGCCACCTCAGGAGGCCCGGGTTCGATTCCCGATTCTGCCAAGAAATTTGAAAGTGGTACGAGGGCTGGAATTGAGTCCACTCAGCCTCGGGTAGTCAACTGAATAGAGAAGGTTTCGATTCCCACCCTCAGCCATTCTCGAAGTGGGTTTCCTAACCTACTGTACTTCTCGTCCTTGTCTATCCTTTCCAATCTTCCCATCCTTCCACAAAGACCCTCGTCAGCATAGGAGGCGAGGCCGCCTGAGAGATACTGATCCTCTTCCCCAGTTGTATCCACTCGACCCAAAGTCTCACGCTCCAGGACACTGCCCTCGAAGCGGTAGATGTTGCATCCCTTGCTGAGTCCGAGGGAAAATCCAACCTTGGACGGTAAGCGGATTAAGAAGAAGAAAAAGAAAATCCAGTGTTGTTAGGTCCAAGAAAGGAATGTTTCGGAAGAGAAGAAAAAGAAAATCCAATGTTGTTAGGTCCAAAAAAGGAATGTTTCGGAAGAGAAGAAAAAGAAAATCCAATGTTGTTAGGTCCAAAAAAAGGAATGTTTCGGAAGAGAAGAAAAAGAAAATCCAATGTTGTTAGGTCCAAAAAAGGAATGTTTCGGAAGATTTGAATAGGCTACTGATGAATCTACTTATATTTGAATATGTTAACTTGGAAGCCATATCTTAGCGTTCTGACTGTCGATTCCCGGCCGAGCTGGATGATATTTACACCTGGTTATTTGTATCTGTGAAATGACGACGGAGGATCATTCGGAAGATTTCGACCTAATTCGTAATAATTTTTGGAATCTTTTTTTAAAAACGGAAGATCTGACACTTCGGTGTACCTGGCAAAACTGTCCATACCTCCAACGGAGTTGGCCGCAGGTACCTTATCGACCATTTACAAGCCACCACTGCGATCCTAAATCTGTGACAGAGTTTAGAAGGACGGCAGCTAATAGAGCTAACCGTTAAACTGGGGGAATTGCCAGTAAATCAACAGGCATGGATCTGTTATATACTTTGAAGTTCTATTAAATGTCATCCCACTGGATTCGATAGCGTTGCCGCAGTCTTTACAAGTGACCACCTAATGAATCACGCGTTGCAGCCGGGCCATCTGAAAATGAAAATCTACAGCCTGTTTCCAGTCATTCGATCGGTTCAAGAATGGAATAAAGCCTCCATCTAGCGGCGAGGATAGGAATTGTGCCGGCTACCGAAGCCTCTCGCATCCTTTTAGGAAAATGATTAATGACCGGCAGATGAAATGATATGATATTGGAGAGTGTTGCTGGAATGAAAGATGACAGGGAAAACCGGAGTACCCCGAGAAAAACTTGTGCCACCTCCGCTTTGTCCAGCACAAATCTCACATGGAGCGACCGGGATATGAACCACGGAACCCAGCGGAGAGAGGCCGGCGCGCTGCCGCCTGAGCCACGTAGGCTCTAGCCGGGCCATCTAATTTGTCATAGTAACATCGAGACTTTCACGACTTGATTTGATATAGACAACATTCTAATATATCGGCGCATAGAAAATGTAATGTCGCCTCTGTGGTGTAGTGGTTAGTGTGATAAATGCCCCCCCCCCCCCCCGGGGCCTCCCACTTCTCCTCCCGGCAAATGCCGGGTTGGTACCTAACTTAAGGACACGGCCGCTTCTTTTCCTCTTCCTTGTCTATCCCTTCCAATCTTTCCATCCCCCACCGAGGCCTCTGTGCAGCATAGTAGGTGAGGCCGCCTGGGCGAGGTACTGGTCATCCTCTCAAGTTGTATCCTCCGCCCCAATGTCTGATGCTCCACGACACTGCCCTTGAGGCGGTAGAGAGGAAAAACCAACCCTGGAGCGTAAGCAGATTGAGAGAGAGAAAATGTAATACTAGAAAGTAAATTTATTATTATAGCGTGATATTGTCGCATAAAACTACCTGATGACATACTGAAGAAACTGTAGAATTAAGAAAAAAAATTCTTAAAAAACTTCCGGTACCGGGAATCGAACCCGAGCCTCCTGGGTGAGAGCCAGGTATCCTAGCCACTAGACCATACCGGACAGACGGTAGGCATCCTGTGTAGCAACCTTATTTCTAGCACGCTCCATCCAGTTGGTACATCGTGATATTTTATTGTATGAATAGTTTTCATATTATTCCGTCCACCCTACCTTTGGAATGAAATGAAACTGAATGTATTAACGTGCGCGTCGATGTTAAGTGTTACGAGTTACAATTCAAAATATAATAATAGTAGTCCTTTGGGATGAGCTGTCTTATTTGCCAACAGTTGTGAAATTACTCCTCCCGTTCCATAATAAAAATTTCGACAAATTAAAATTACTGGCCCGTGGGGGGATCGAACCCACGACCTTCGCGTTATTAGCACGACGCTCTAACCAGCTGAGCTAACGGGCCAGATGACTCTGAGAATTCTTCAAACACCAATATAAACACTATCCGTATGAACTATGTTTTATGATTTTATCTAGTATTTTCGTGACGTAGCCTAGGAAAGAGACCAGCCTATCTTCGTAATAAAGAATATTTAGACTATTTACGAATGAATGTGATTATTGCCTGCATTACGCCTTCTGTTATTAGTGCGCATTACATTCTGGAGAGTCCGCCTCTGTGGTGTAGTGGTTAGCGTGATTAGCTGCCACCCCCGGAGGTCCGGGTTCGATTCCCGGCTCTGTGGGGGATAGGAATATTGAAAGGAACAGGCAAGGAAGAGGTAAGGAAGCGGCCGTGGCCTTAAGTCAGGTACCATGCCGGCATTTGCCTGGAGAAGTGGGATACCACGGAAAACCACTTCGAGGATGGCTGAGGTGGGAATCGAACCCACCTCTACTCAGTTGACCTCCCGAGGCTGAGTGGACATCGTACCACTTTTCAAATTTAGTGGCAAACTGGGAATCGAACGCGGGCCTCCGGGGGTGGCAGCTAATAAACACTAACCACTACACCACACAGGTGGATATTATTATTATTATTATTATTATTATTATTATTATTATTATTATTATTATTATTATTATTATTATTATTTTGCAGTCCGCCTCTGTGGTGTAGTGATTACCATGACTAGCTGCCACCCCCGGAGGCCCGGGTTCGATTCCAGGCTCTGCCACGAAATTTGAAATGTGGTATGAGGGCTGGAACGGGGTTCACTCAGCCTCGAGAGGTCAACTGAGTAGTGGGGGTTCGATTCTCCCCTCAGCCATCCTGGAAGTGGTTTTCCGTGGTTTCCCACTTCTCCACTTCCCAAATGCAGGGATGGTACCTAACTTAAGGCCACGGCCACTTCTTTCCCTCTTCCTTGCCTATCCCTTCCAATCTTCTCATCCTTCCCCCCCCCCCAACTAGGCGCGTGTTCAGCATAGCAGGTGAGGCCGCCTGGACGAGGTACTAGTCCTCCTCCCCAGTTGTATCCCCCGACCCAGTCTCACGGTCCAGGACACTGCCCTTGAGGCGGTAGAGGTGGAATCCCTCGCTGAGTCCAAGCGGAAAACCAACCCTGGAGGGTAAACAGATTAAGAAAGAAAGAAAGAAAGATTATTATTTTGTAATTTAGTTCTTAAAGTAAGTGATGTTTAGCCGCTCAAATTAGGGACACAACTCGAGATTATCGACGTTAATTGTGACCAATTCAATTTCATTTTGAATTTACGTTTCTTTCTCTCCGTGCATTAGAATTCTGTTTTTCACGGTCATAGATTTAACTGTAATTTTATGGGTGTTTGGCTGACCAAGGCTGCTGCAGAGATTTACGATCGGGTTATTGAACTGACTTAGGCGGAGTTTAACAGTCTTGAAATTCTTTAGTAGTTTGTAAAGGATAGTGGTCGCTATTTCACCAACAATGACCGGCAGTGACGGCTAGTGAGCAGGTAAAAGACACTTGAAATATGAACAAGTGGCACGCGAAATGTGGAGAAATGATTGTATTTTCTATCCTAGAATGCAAGTGAATCTTATTTCAGCATCACTTTATTTTTATTTGTACTGTTTGGTTTGCTTACAGTACTTTCTGAATTAACTCTTTATGACCAGGGATGCGTCCGATGCGTCAGCGTACTGGCCTTCGGTTCAGAGGGTCCCGGGTTCGATTCCCGGCCGGGTCGGGGTTTTTAACCTTAATTGGTTAATTCCAATGGCACGGGGGCTGGGTGTGTGTGTTGTCTTTATCATCATCATCATCATCACCACCACCACCACCACCACCACGACGCGCAGGTCGCCTACGGGTGTCAAATCGAAGGACCTGCACCTGGCGAGCCGAACCCGTCGTGGGATATCCCGGCACTAAAAGCCATACGGCATTTCATACCAGGGATGCAGTGGCTCCGGAACGCACCGGAACGGAGTCGAAACCTACAATATGGAAAGGGAGAACGCAGTCTGGAACCCATTTCCCTTTTACTTGGCTGAAGTTTCTCTGTTTTATAACATGTTAATGTTTTAAAACCTCCCGCATTATTTCAAAGGCCCATAGTGAAGAACTTCCGTATCTAATCAGGACTGCCAATTGTATTTTTACCTACATTGCTTCAAAAAACTCTGAAGTGTGTGACACATTACTTCAAACTTCTAAGTGTGAAAGAACCTTGAATTTTAAAATTAACGGAAAAAATTGAAAAAATCTTCGTTAATGTTTGCTATTATTATTATTATCATCATCATCATCATTATTATTATTATTATTATTATTATTATTATTAGTATTATTATTATTATTATTACGGGGTTACCCGTGGAAGGCAGAGGTGAAAGAAGGTGCGAGCTGGAATGGGTCTAACTACAAAGCTGAGATATTGATTAAAATTTCATTAAAGGTTATATTTTCAAAAATAGCAAAACAATTTTCACAAAAAACTTCAGGTTTTAACAAGTAACAACAAGTCAAATCAGGTACAATACCAGGAAAGCCAAGATTTAGAGATATTTTAACATTCTGGGCCACAAGCCCTAATTTTTTCAATTTCTGAGCACTCAGCTCACCACCACATATTACCAAAGGGCAGAAATTCCCTCACTACATGAAGCACTTGCTCCCACCTAGCAATGTCAAGCCTCCTAGAGGCACATTTACCATAAATAAAAGAGCTGACCCGCTCTCAATGTTCTGAGCCTATCAAAGGCCACAACGGACTTTACTATTAACTGCCCTCAAGGCACACTTACAAAGAAACAGGGGTATCTTGTACCTGACCTAATGGGCCTTAGTAGGAAAATAATAGGTTAAGTTAATGGCCCAAAATGCAAAACTGAATGGAGGCGTGAATATGCACTCCTACATGAAACTTCTAAAAACCTAAGAGGCACTAGGCCGATGAACCAGAGGCTATTCCCAAACTATGGAGGTGACTCGTATAAGAAAATTTAATACATTAAGGAAGAAAAAGTTACCAAAACGTAGTCACCTCAAGGCAAAAATGAAGGGGAGCTCGAGAGGGTAAAGCACTCTCTATCCCCGATTTACAGTTAAAGATATATGAACTTTTACAAAAGTGACGGCAATTTACATGTTTTGAAGATAGGTTACATAATAAAGGTTTCGGGCCTTCCCCGCGGATTAAACGGCTGAGCTAGCAAGAAATAAAGATGGTTAAGTGGCCATTACCTTGTTGAAGAGCTGCTGCCGGATGAAAGAAGCGCTTCCCGCCTCCTGCTACACTTCCATACACTAGGCTAGATGTTGTTCGAGTGGCGGAGAGCCAGGAAAATCAGCAGTTTTTATACTCTCGGGGAAGATTCGAGACCTTTCAAGAATAATTAAGACACACCCACAGTCGTTTATTGGGTAGCTTACAGTTACACATCCAAATCGAAGAAGAAAGACACGATTGGTCAAAAATTAATTACAGAAATTCTGGATTGGCTAAGTTCAAAAATGGCGGAAAGAAAAGATTTGTATTGCCAACCCACAAATGAAAACGAAATTTAGTAAAGAACAAACGTATGAATATAACATTTCTTCAAATAAAGTTCTTCCACTTCGCACCAGGGTGCATGGTCATAGTTTTTTGTAGAGACATCTATCAGAGAATGTCCACACTTCTTGATCAATAGAAAACAAAACAAGTTGAACTCTACACAGTACTGACAACTTCGGAATCACAAAATTTGCGGTAGTTACATCTTCTGAGAAAACTTATGAGTTGATACAGTTGTTAAAGTTCAGAGTTTCTCCTGTAAAGGAGTACTTCAAGGTGGAAAATTCAAATGTGCGGCGTAGAGGTGTACCAGCCGGTACAATTATTATTATTATTATTATTATTATTATTATTATTATTATTATTATTATTATTATTATTATTATTATTATTTGCCAGATGCTCTAGAAATTTATTAAGACGTATAGGAACTAATTGATAGTGCTAGTATTAAATATGTCTCAATATAGAAACGTACAAAAACCATTAAGCTAACAAAGCTCATCTCATTAATGTTTTGCTCTAGCTGTGGTGTTCAGTTTCCTTGCCCTTCTGATTTTGCATTTTCTTCAAGTAAACATAGGTAATGAGACATATAAATACCTACAACTCATTTAATAAAATTATCTTCCTGTTTTAATTGGTCCAAAGACCTTCTAAGCAACGCGTTACACGGATGTTCATATTTAATTTTGTCATTTCACGAGTGAGTCTGAAACCTATTTCTGTTTCCACTACAACCCTGTTTATGACCATTTAGAGTACTGAAATAGTCATAATAGGTTTCTTGTTTAATGCTGCAAATATCCAAGTGACTCACGTCGCTTTAGGATCAGTTGCATTGTATTCATCAAGCCGGCATTCATATTTGGATTCCTTCTTTAGTTTAGTGCTGTAATGACATCACGTTCCAGAGCCCCCTGTAACCTGCACATGCTACAAACAATATCGCCGATAGTGTGAGCCGGTACGTGTGAAGCCTTGGATTAGTAACACTCTTACGTAATGTTTTGACGAATACATTCTATTTTGTTTTGCCTATTTGTGGTAAAGAAGGTCGACAGATTGACTCTCACTTTGGAGTCAGGGTTGCTACTCGAGCGAGGATCTTCGAACGCGTTTTAGAATTTTGAGAATGTGTGTATTATGAGTAAGGCTCGGAAGCTAAGGACCTATGAATAGCCTAAAAGTATCTGTAAAAGGACCTAAATATAACGAAAAAGGACGTAAAAATGCGATTCAAATTAATTCATAATTTTAGTTTTAATTACCGGTACATTAATAAAGGAAAATTCTGGTGGTATGCAACATCTTTCTTAATCTGTTTACCCTCCAGGGTTGGCTTTTCCCTCGAACTCAGTGAGGGATCCCACCTCTACCGCCTCAAGGACAGTGTCCTGGAGCGTGAGACTGTGGGTCGGGGATACAACTGGGAAGGAGGACAGTACCTCACTCAGGTGGCCTCACCTGCTATGCTGAACAGGGGCCTTGCGGGTTGATGGGAAGATTGGAAGGGATGGACAAGGAAGATGGAAGCAAGCGGCCGAGGCCTTAAGGTAGCTACCATCCCGGCATTTGCCTGGAGATGAAGTGGGAAACCACGGAAAACCACTTCGATGATGGCTGAGGAGGGAATCGAATCCCTTTTTACTAACTTGACTTCTCGAGGCTGAGTGGACCCCGTTTCAGCCCTCGTACCACTTTTCAAATTTTGTGGCAGAACCGGGAATCGAACCCGGGCCTCCAGGGGTGGCAGCTAATTGCACTAACCACCACACCATAGTGCAAAAATATGTGATACACGTTTTTAAATATATTTTTAAAATTAACATAATTTAAAATATGGAGTTCCGTGTTTGTTAGAAAATTGGCTACTTGCAGAATTTATAATGAAATGGTTTTTTTTTTCACCTAGAATGAATTCAACGAACCCGCAATGGACATCCTGGAGAAAGAAATTGAAATGGGTATAACTGGAATCATATTTGGCTTAACCCCACTCGGGTTACCGAAATTGGAATTCGGAACCCTTACCTCAGTTGGCTTTGCAGAAAGTTATATCACAGTATTCAACTCCAAGTTCTCAGGTGTAAACGATCGTCGGTTTTCAGACAGCACATTGAAAAACATCGAAAAACTTCCCTCCACATCAACGGATGTTAAGGATTCATACCCCTCAAAAACACTCACATCAAACTTTTCTCATAATTTGATACCCCTGTTTTTTTTTCTTTCAATTATTTGTTTCATTATATAATTTCATTTTCTCTAATCTTCTTAATCTGTTTACCCTCCAGGGTTGGTTTTTTCCCCCGGACTCAGCGAGGAATCCCACAACTACCGCCTCAAGGGCAGTGTCCTGGAGCGCGAGACTTCGGGTTGGGGATATAGCTGGGGAGAATGACCAGTGCCTCGCCCAGGCGGCCTCACCTGCTATGCTGAACAGGGGCCTTTTCGGGGGATGGGAAGATTCGAAGTGAGAGACAAGGAAGAGGGAAGGAAGGGAAGTTAGGTACCATCCCGGCATTTGCCTGGAGGAGAAGTGGGAAATCATGGAAAACCACTTCGAGGATGGCTGAGGAGGGAATCGAACCCCCTTTACTCAGTTAACCTTCAGAGGCTGAGTGGACCCCGTTCCACCAGCCCTCGTAACACTTTTCAAATTTCGTGGCAGAGCCGGGAATTGAACCCGTGCCTACGGGGCTGGCAGCTAATCACACTAACCATTACACCACAGAGGCGGACTCATTTTATCTCATACTACAGAAAATATGTTAAAGAGGTGATGACCGAGCTCGATAGCTGCAGTCGCTTAAGTGCGGTCAGTATCCTGTATTCGAGAGATAGTGGGTTCGAACCCCACTGTCAGCAGGCCTGATGATGGTTTTCCGTGGTTTCCCATTTTCACGCCAGGCAAATGCTGGGGCTGTACCTTAATTAAGGCCTCGGCCGCGTCCTTCCCACTCCTAGCCCTTTCCTGTCCCATCGTCGCTATAAGACATATCTGTGTCGGTGCGACGTAAAGCCAATAGCAAAAAAAAAAAAAAAAAAAAAATTATGATGCATGAACTAATGATGATTCGAACTGAGAATTGGCAATACAATGTAATCAAAGGGAGGTAAAGTTGCAAAAAAGATAAAAGCTGTTGAAACCTAAGAAAAGGCCAAAGAATGAACAGATATGTTGGGCGTCGTCTTCTGACACTCGAGGAAAAAAAAAAAGTTTCCTCAACTTCCGAGCCCTAATTTTGAGTAAGCTTAAGATATTCAGGTAATAAAAATCTTGTTGTGGACAGCTTCATGGTCTACTGCCTTCAACTTTTACCTTGCAAAATGATATTTTCCAAATTCTGTCCTCTTCTGAAGTTGTGGGCAATTAGCTTACATGGGAAGATGGCAATGTTCTTCTTTCCATTCAGTGTATACGTAACATTTTCCGCCAATACCATTTCTCAAAGGCTTTGATTCTACTTCTGTCATTAGCTTTCACGGTCCAGGTCTTGCAGCCGTTCAAGGAGACCAGTGATTCAACCAAGCGCATCTTCGTAACTTTTGATATTACCTGGTTCCGCCAGATCTTAGTAAGTTCTGAACCACTGCAGCTCAACCTGGGGCAAGACGCATATTTATATCTTGTTTTCACATTTTCCCTGATATCACTGATGATTGACCCCAGTAGCTGCGATTGGGAATTAGAAGTGAGGTGGGGGGTGGGGGGAGATATTTACAGACAACAAAAAGGTACACAGGTTTGCAGGGTGGGGAGGGGGGGGGGCGAGTTATAAACATCAAAACTCTTTTTAAAAAAATCTACAGCACCGTACTGTAAGTTTCCTGATGCTCTATGAGCGACTTTCGACAGAGAGGTAAAGGTTGACAGTTTACCACCTTAAGGGCCGGTATTATAATGAAGGTTTAAACTAAAGATTGAGTTAAACTGTAACTTGAGTTTAAACCGATGTTGAGTCTTATAATGGCCGACCTAAGTTAAACTGAGGTGAAGAAGGAAATATACAATCTTGGTAGCAATGACTTGCGAGAAAAGATGGCTGTCGATAATGTTTTGCAGTGACTTGCAAGAAAAGATGACTATCGATAATGTTTTATTTACTTCTTGTAGGTAAAATGGCGGATAAAAGCATTAACGTTTTTTTTTTTTTGCTAGTTGCTTTACGTCGCACCGACTCAGATAGGTCTTATGGCGACGGTGGGACAGGGAAGGGCTAGGAGTGGGAAGGAAGCGGCCGTGGCCTTAATTAAGGTACAGCCCCAGCATTTGCCTGGTGTGAAAATGAGAAACCACGGAAAACCATTTTCAGGGCTGCCGACAGTGGGGTTCGAACCTACTATCTCCCGAATACTGGATACTGGCCGCACTTAAGCGACTACAGCTATCGAGCTCGGTAGCATTAACGTTGTCCTAATTTCACTTGTAAGGAAATATAATTGCTTGTGCAATTAGTACAGGAATATGCATATAGCCCGTGAAACAGTGGCCTTATGAATTCCTCCGAAATCTCCCATTTTAATAAACGTACTATGGGAGGCATAAAACCGCAACGCTATTAGTAGCTGACTGAGGGGTTCTACAGCATGATTTCTGAAATAGAAGGAAGTTACTTTATTTTCTAAAATTTACACTTTAGACATTCAAACAGTTCAAAAAAGTCATTTGCACATTCTTACGTTTTCGTTGCATGTTTTTATTCTAGCACCAATTTGCTGAAATAGGGTTATGACAGTCTGTTTTGTAAGCTATTTAAAAACTATTTTTCATTACATAGTATATGAAAGTGACGTCCTCTTGCTCGGAAAACTCGTGTTCGTTCAATAATTTGAACCACTTCTTCGTCATCGCTTAGTATTCCTTCAAACACCTCAAAAATATCTTTGAGAACCATTCGTTCTGCCATATTTTGTGCGTATTTCCGCTAAGTATTTTGTTAATAACTAAATACATTAAACGAAAGAATTACCTGATGCGACAACAGGCCTTGTACAAATGGATTTTTTAAATCATTCGTATAATTCTTAGTTTCAGCTGTCTACTGATTGACCCCAGGCATACGAATGTCCTTACTACCGGCAGGTCCTGACGATTGATGACGATTGTATTATCATTGTATGTCTACCTCTTAGTCCCGTTTTCGTTGTTCGGGGTTGGGGGATGAGGTGAGATGAAATTTTATGGCATGTTTTCACGGCCGGGTGCCTTTCCTGACGCCAGCCTCAGTTGAGTAGCGAATGAAGATGAAATGGATAGTGAATGAGATAGGGTGGAAGTGAGGTGGAAGAAATCGGCTGTGGTCTATGAAAAGGAACTGTCCCAGCATATGCCTGGAGGTGACGGGGGAGGGGGAGGGTTTCGAACCGACGCGCCTCCCGAATGTAAACATTGGCTCCATATTATTATTATTATTATTATTATTATTATTATTATTATTATTATTATTATTATTATTATTACCGTGGTTTGGTGGATTAGCAGAGGTGAAAGAAGGTGCTGGGATGAACAGGTCTCAATCTACGAAATTAAAGTTAATTTAAAATGTCATCATCATCATCATCTGTTTACCCTCCAGGTTCGGTTTTTCCTTCGGACTCAGCGAGGGATACCACCTTTACCGCCTCAAGGGCAGTGTCCTGGAGCTTCAGACTCTTGGTCGGGGGATACAACTGGGGAGAATGACCAGTACCTAGCCCAGGCGGCCTCACCTGCTATGGTGAACAGGGGCCTTGCGGGGGATGGGGAAGATTGGAAGGGATAGACAAGGAGCCTTAAGTTAGGTACCATCCCGGCATTTTCCTGGAGGAGAAGTGGGAAACCACGGAAAACCACTTCGAGGATGGCTGAGGTGGGAATCGAACCCACCTCTACTCAGTTGTCCTCCCGAGGCTGAGTGGACCCCGTTCCAGCCCTCGTACCACTTTTCAAATTTCGTGGCAGAGCCGGGAATCGAACCCGGACCTCCGGGGGTGGCAGCTAATCCCGCTAACCACTACACCACAGAGGCGGACAATTTAAAATTTAACAAGGTTATTTTATTTATTTAGTCTGATCCAGGACACCCCAGATTTGCCATAAGACACAGAATAATACACAATAACAATTTTGAGGGAAGATAAAAAGATTAATGTTTAAAAAAATGATAGGTTACAATTAACCATGTTAAATGGCATGAACTCCATATAAATGGTGACGAAGAATCGAAACGGAGTACTTGATGAGTGAGACGACTATCTCATCTTGTAGGCTTCTCGCTAGTTTTGTATTTTTGTCGCCATGTGACGAAATAACAAAATATAACAGGTACTTAGTAGCCTAGCAACAAATCGAGAATGTACAATTACAGTGATAACAGGATTTGGGCTCCGAGAGCCAGACACACACTTCTTGAGCTATAAGCCCAACTTGACACATATACGAGATTCAACAAAGGGGCAGAAGACCCCAATCATGCCCAGGAGCTCTTGCTCCCAATTACACAGTAAAGCCTCCTCGAGGCACGCAGAAATCAAAATTTTAAGAAAGAGCAACCCGCTCTTAAAGTTCAAGCCTATCAAAGGCCACACCAAACTCTACTTTCAAGCTGTCCTCCAAGTACATGAAAACAGGGGTAAAAATACCCAACCTACTGAGGCCTATTAAGTAAAGAAACAGGTATATTACATGGCCTACAAAATACCAACTTGAGAGGAGGCGAAACTGCACTCCTAATACATTTCTTTAAAAACCTATTTGGCACTAGGCCGCTTATGCAAGGGCTAATCCCATACTAAAGAGGTGACACGATAGGAACACTTATTACATTACGACACGAAGAAAAATGGTTGAGAAAACGTAGTCACCTCAAAAACAATATGAAAGGGAGCTCGAGAGTGTTAGGCACTCTCTATCCCAATTTGTAGTTTAAGGATATAGAATTTATACCAAGAGTCTATTACATTTTAGAGGAAGGTTACATGGTAAAAGGTTTCGAACCCGCCCCGAGGGTTAAACTGCTGAGCTGGCAAGAAAATAAGTTATAAAACGGCCATTACCTGTTGGTTGAACTGCTGCCCGAAGAAAGAGGCGCTTCCCGCCCCCTGCTACGTACTTTACACACTGATAGATGTTACTGAAGTGGCGCAGAGACCCGAAAATCAGCAGTTTATAGTATATACCCTCGCGGAACATTCGAGACCTTTCATGAATGAGAACACCCGCCCACAAGCCTTTTATTGGATAATGGCAAAAACTACTACACTAGACGAAGAAGAAACCCCTTATTGGTGGAAAATTAATTACAGAAATTCCTTATTGGTCACATTCAAAACTGGCGGAAAGAAAGAGTTAATATTGCCAACTTAAACAATGACTGAAAGAAATTTAACAAAGAACAAACTTATGAACCCAAAATTTCTCCAAAAACACAGTTCGTTCACTTCGCACTAGGGTGCATAATTGTAGTCCTTCAGTAGTGCCATCTAGAAGAGACTGTCCACACTTCTTACTACAGGCAAAACAAAAATACATCGAAAACGACACAGTTCAGAAAACTTCAAAATTTACAAGTAGGGACATCTTCTGAGAAACTTGAGAATTAACACTGTAGTTAAAGTTCAGGCTTCCTCCAGTAGAGGAGTTTCAACCGGCGCAATGTTTGAATTAGCGGAGCGGAGGTGTACCGCCCGGTACAATTATTATTATTATTATTATTATTATTATTATTATTATTATTATTATTATTATTATTATTATTATTATTATTAATACATATTCCTCTCTATTCAACGTAAAATGTTGACATTCTGTCTCGTGCACCAATAAAGAAACCAGTCACTCGGATGCTCTCCACGACTCTGTCCTTGAGGCGGTAGAGGTGGGATCCCTCGCCGAGTCCGAGGGAAAAGCGAACCCTGGAGGGTAAACAGATTAGGAAGAAGAAGAAGAAGAAGAAGACTTACGGCGTGATTAAACAATTAATTTAGTATTTGACTACACACTAAGAAACTAACAGGTACTAAAGAGACTACCAGACTGACGAATGCGCGCGGCAAGCGGGTGAATTACACCTGTGTCCATGTCCTCGGCAAAAAAAAAAAAAAAAAAAAAAAAAAAATATATATATATATATACACCCCCTTCTACCCTTCCTCACAGCACAAGTTATATGCTGCTGTGCGAGTCTCCGCTACTTGCTGTGGTGCAATGCAGATCGGTTAGCAGCGACGAACGATAGTTTGTGCATATTTCCGCTAGGTATTTTGTTAATGAATGAATGAAAGAATGAATGACGTATGACTTTTAGTGCCGGGAGTGTCCGAGGACATTAAACGAAAGAATTACCTGATAAGACAACAGGCCTTATACAAATGGATTTTTTTAATCATTCGTGTAATTCTTAATTTCAGCTGGCTATTGATTGACCCCCCCCCCCCCCCCCCCCCCCAGGCATACGAATTCCCTTACTCCCTGCAGGTCCTCTATCAATGGTTGCGTACGATTGATACCGGTACAAGAATGCTTTATAACATCGATGCCGGTTGTATGTCTACCTCTTGGTCCCGTTTTCGTGGTTCGGGGTGAGGTGATGAGGTGAGATGAATTTTTATGGCATGTTTTCACGGCCGGATGCCTTTCCTGACGCCAGCCTCAGTTGAGTATCGAATGAAGATGAAATGGATAATGAATGAGATAGGGTGGAAGTGAGGTGGAAGAAATCGGCTGTGGTCTATGAAAAGCATTTGCCTGGAGGTGACGGGGGAGGGGAGGGTTTCGAACCGACGCGCCTCCCGAATGTAAACCTTGGCTCCATAGCCATATTATTATTATTATTATTATTATTATTATTATTATTATTATTATTATTATTATTATTATTATTATTACATATTCCTCTCTATTCAACGTAAAATGTTGAGATTATATCTCGTGCACCAATAAAGAAACCGGTCACTCGGATGCTCTGTTTATTTTACTTACCTAGTTCATACCGGTCTTTCTTTTCCTTATTAAAGTACTGGTCAGGACCACATAAATAAATCACGAAATCTCACCTAGAACCTAAAATTGTGCCACTAAACCTCTATAATTTTCTTTCTGAGCTCTCACGTCTAATAGGATATATGTCGCCTGATTTCATTAACTTAGTTCAAATAATGTAAAAATTATGAATTCTTAATTCTTGGAAGGTCACACCAAAAAATTAAAATTATTGGTGATGTAATGTACGGTACACTCTAACTGGTTGCAAGTATCACCACCAAAAATTTCTTCTAGACTTAGCAGTAGCTGGGGGCCATTTTAGTATAAATATCAAAATTCCGAAAATACGCGGCACCGTTATTTTCATGTTTTATTATCTCGAACCAGGGCCAAAATGGTTGATTTTTCTTTGCCTTTGTCATGTACGGCCCAAGGTCTCAGGACGAGCTATCGACGTCAAACTTATCTGCCCTGATAGTTTTATTTGAACTCTGCGGATGGTAACCAAGAACATTTCTGATGCCGATAGCTCACACTGAGACATATGACAAGAAGAAGGAAAAATGGACCATTTTAGCGCTGGTTTAAAAAAAAAAAGATAATAATAATAATAAACGCACAAAAATCGGAGCCGCATTTTTCGGAATGTTTATATTAATACTAAAATTAGGTCTGCCCGCAACTATTGCTAAGTCTATAAAAGAATCTTGGTGGTGATACTTGAAACCAATTAGAGTATATAATAGTCTACATAATATTTCCAAAAATGTTGACATTCTGATGTGACCTTCCAACGGTTAACAATATATAACTTATACAATACTTGCATTCATCATCATCATCATCTGTTTACCCTCCAGGATCGGCTTCTCCCTCGGACTCAGCGAGGGATCCCACCTCTACCGCCTCAAGGGCAGTGTCCTGGAGCTTCAGACTCTTTGACCAGTACCTCGCCCAGGCGGCCTCGCCTGCTATGCTGAACAGGGGCCTTGTGGAGGGATGGGAAGATTGGATGGGATAGGCAAGGAAGAGGGAAGGAAGCGGCCGTGGCCTTAAGTTAGGTACCATCCCGGCATTCGCCTGGAGGAGAAGTGGGAAACCACGGAAAACCACTTCGAGGATGGCTGAGGTGGGAATCGAACCCGGACCTCCGGGGGTGGCAGTTAATCACGCTACACCACAGAGGCGGACACAATACTTGCATTACTTGGCGTAAATCACTGAAATCAGGCGACGTATATCATATTAGATGCGAGAGCTCAGGAAAAAAAGTACAGAGGTCTAGTAGCACAATTTTAGGTTGTAGATGGGTAGACCTCAACAGGTTGAAAAGGCGACTGTTGGATCGATAATTACCGCCACAGATTTTGACGAGTTGATCACAATTGTCAAATTACTAGGGCATCAGTAACTGTAGTGTTCCCACACAGTAACGTGTGGTAGCGTGGCCGAGCGGTCTAAGGCGCTGGTTTAAGGCACCAGTCTCTTCGGAGGCGTGGGTTCGAATCCCACCGCTGCCAGGATTTTAAGTCCGTGCTTAATATCTAGCTTAGTTACTTGGACTGCAACTTTTGCGAAATGAGGAATATTTGGACAATAATTCACTTCTGTCGCCAAGTATAATTGTGCTTAAATCTATATGACTGCTCAGTCAGTCCTAAGTCGCTAGCTCGTGAATTCGTCCTATTGTTACTTTGCGTTTGTAATACTCATATACATTATTCTCTGAAATTCATCATGTTCAGTTGGTAATGGGATGGGATTGGCATACCCACTGCTAGCCCAGATGTCAACTACAAACTGGGATAAACAATAGCACCGCTTCTTCCAAGTGCAATCTTATTTTGAATAATATGTGATAGTGAGAATGATTGCTGGTACAATTAGATGGCGGCTACTTGGAATGAGGAGATAAAGACTAAGTAATGTCTGAACTCGATAGATTAAGCTATACATATAAACCAGCTTCGGTGATGGAGTCACGTGAAGCGAATGTAGGTTCCGTAGGAGAATGATACAACTCGGCTGTCGAGGGTAAGAAATTCAGGGGGAGATCAAGACGATGATAGTTAATTCACAAATATATAATGAATATTTGTTTTACGTTTGCCTTACGGCGACGATAGGAAGAGGAAGAAAGCGACGGTGGCCTAAATTAAACACCTTGGTGAAACGATGAAGTGAGGGCAGCTTGTAAACGTAAAAGAAGGCATATCAGAAACTGCTCTAAACAAGACTGATGCAGACAGATTTGCCTAGTGTGAAAATGAGAAACCGCGGAAAACCATATTCAGGGCTGCCGACAATGAGTTTCGAACCCACTGTCTCCCGAATGCATAATGAAGATGTATGTATGCTTGGTAGGTAAACTTTGCTTCAGCATTTTGCACTCACTATATTTTGGAGTTTGATATCTTTCTTTGCAAAATATTCCGTTAACTTGGCATACTTGCAGCGTTTTTTTTCTTTCGTTCACTGAAGATACGCACATTCCTCTATTTTTTTGAAAAATAAACACAGACAGCTGGACAATATAGAAAAATATGATCGTTTAGTAACCGTCTTCTGTTAAAAAATGGTATCATCGAGCAGACGACTGTTGGCTTATCCAAGTTCTCATTTATCCGTTACAAAAGGGGCTGCCTGGTCGAGGCGGTAAAGGCGTGCTCGGTTCGCTCGGAAGGACGTGGGTTCGAATCCCTGTTAGGAAGTCGTAAAATTCAAGAAATGAGTTTTCCACTTTCGGAGGTGCATATGACCCTGAGGTTCACTCAGCCTACACCAAAAATTAGGTTAATTCCTGGGGGCAAAGGCGACCGGGCGTAGAGCTAATCACTCTACCTCATCAAGTGCTGAGGTTACGGATAGTGGAAGCCTTTACCTTCCACCCCTCCAAGGGCCTTTATGGCCTGTACGGAGAAGACTTTGCTTTGCTTTATTTATCCGTTAGAAGCCTTCAGCTTCCTTCACTAGTCACACACAAAGAAAAAGTTTTAAGACATAAACGCACAGACACAATAGGAAGACACAAGAATGAGAAGGAACTGTGTACGTCAGCAGGTCAAGAGATCATGTTTAATGCGTAACGTGTACAGAAGTCTTGTAGACGACCTGATGTTACATTTTAAACAGGCAGATCACTTCTGCTAAATTGAGTACATTTGAATAAGTACCAACCATTCTCTCGCAGGTTACTTGTAGAAATTTGAAAATAATCACACACTTATGTTAGTTTTTCAGAAAATTGTTGCAGAATTCGAAACCTCTTCTATACCGTGTATACAGTACTTAACAAAAGTTTAAGACCATCAGCGACCTCTTAATGATCTCCTGGTCCTACATTTAGGATACGAATTTGTCTGCAAATATGTTTTGACTTATTCATGTTGATTACAACTTATGACTACTACTAAATGTTTTCAAGTTTTCATTCCTCCCCTGAAGGGGGAGGCGGGCCTCCTAGATGACGACGCCGTCTCTCAGGCCAGGAGATCTGCGGTGAAGCTGAGAGGGTTGGCGGCCGTGATCTATACTAGAAACTGTCCCGGCATTCACCTTAGTGCAGGAAAATGGAAAACCACGGAAAACCATTCTCAGAACAGCCGACGGTGGGGACCAGTCCCTCTCCGTCTCCCGAATACAGAGGCGTAGAACCACACTAGAGCCGTGACCACCCTTCCTCTGCTCGGTTGGCCGGTCAGAGTGCAGAGCTGTTAAAGTACGGCCCAGCCGTGGCCACGTGTGGGCCGAGACCCACTCTGCATCCGCCAACCAAAAGAACCGTTGAAATGTCGAATGCAGTTTATGAGTTATAACTGAAACCCTATAAAAGTACCCCACTTTTGCGTTCACTGAACTACAGCAGCTATTACGGCTACTTTTCTTTCTTTTTTTTTTTTTTCTAAATACTTATCCAATGGAGGATTGAAATAGGTTCAGCTTATGGATCAGGTAAGCGTTACCAATAACACTTTTTTCACTCTCCTACAATTGATATCAGAACTATATGAGGATAATTTGGTTTATGATCTTTCTTCCGTCGCAGAAAATACTCCCGACCGTAACTGTTAAGTCGCAGTCATTTTATTTCTAAAACGAATGATTTTTCCTGAAGTTACGACATAATATTGATGATCGTGAAAAATGTACGGTAGATACGACTTCGATCTGCTAGAGAACATACATTCTTTGTCCTAGTCTGCATTTGAAGGTCGTTGAGCGTACCAAATTCAAGTTCTCTTTCGATGCTTGATTCCACATACGAAACAGGCTATATTTTATTGATGCGTATTATTTACTCAAGGCCGTCTGCTCTTTGCGATAGGAATCAAGGCCTCCTGTGTTCGTTAACACATTAATAGATATGTCTATCCTTGTCAGTGACAAGGGAATAAGAAATTACCTATGGACATATTTGTGTAATGAATGTAGAGTAATTCCTTTCCGTTTGTTTGTACTCACAATGGGATAATGGAGTCTGCTTTGTTTTACATATATTATGTGCACTATTATAATTCCTGGTATGTGTGCGATCGCTGACTGTTAGCACTGCATAATAACAAGGATTTAATTTATACATTTACAAAATGTGCATTACCTCTCACTTGCTCACTCCTCTCGTCCGCCTGAAGCCATTTCTGATGCTTGCAGTACTATTGCATGCATCTCTTGGCACAGACCGTAGCAAAGTGTAGCTTCTACTCACGTCTCAGTAGCATTAAATGGCTGTGACAGTGTGGAAGCTACTGAGTAACAGACAGCCTGGGTGCCGTCAGATTAAAATGCCTGCACACATAAGCTGAGGCCATATTATTATTATTATTACTATTATTATTATTATTATTATTATTATTATTATTATTATTATTATTATATTAATTTATTTTAATGTATTTACTTAGACTCCTTGGCTGAATGGTCAGCGTTAAGGTCTTCGGTACAGAGAGTCCCGGGTTCGATTCCCGGCCTGGTCGGGGATTTTAAGCGTCTAATTCTTCTGACTCGGGGACTGGGTGTTTGTGTTTGTCCCAACACTTTCCTCTTCATACTCAGACAACATACCACACTACCAACCACTACAGAAATACGCAATAGTGACTACCTCCCTTCTTGGCGGCAGGAAGGGCATCCGGCCATAAAACAGGGCCAAATCCACTGTGCTACACAGATCGCACCCGCGTCCCCACAGAAATGGAAAAAAAGCGGCAGAAAAAGAAGAAGTTTATTTATTTATTTATTTATTTATTTATTTAATTTATTTATTTATTTATTTATTTATTTAATTAATTAATGTATTTATTTATTTAATTTATTTATTTTATTTTATTTATTTATTTATTTATTTATTTATTTATCAGTTTACCCTCCAAGGTTGGTTTCTCCCTCGAACTCAGTGAGGATCCCACCCCTACCGTCTCGAGGGCAGTGTCCTGGAGCGTGAGACTTTGGATCAGGGATACAACGGAGGAAGAGGACCAGTATCTCGCCCAGGTGGCCTCATTTGATATGCTGAACAGGGGCCTTGTGGCATTTGCCTGGAAGAGAAGTGGTCAACCACGGAAAATAACTTCCAGAATGGCTGAGGTGGGAATAGAACCCTCCCTCCCCCTTCTACTCAGCTGACCCCCCGAGGCTGAGTGCCATAAGACCTATCTGTGTCGGTGCGACGTAAAGCAACTAGCGAGGCTGAGTGGACCCCGTTCCAGCCCTCGTACAAATTTTCAGACTTCATGGCAGAGCACGGGCCTCCGGGGGTGGCAGCTAATCATGCTAACAACTACACCACAGAGGCGGACATTATTTATTTCTTTCTTTCTTTCTTTCTTTCTTTCTTTCTTTCTTTCTTTCCTTCTTAATCTATTTACCCTCCCGGGTTGTTTTTTCCCTCGGATTCAGCGAGGGATCCCACCTCTACCGCCTCAAGGGTAGTGTCATGGAGAGTGAGACGTCGATCGGGGGATAAAACTGGGGAGGAGGACCAGTACTTCGCCCATGCACCCTCATCTGCTATGATTAACAGGGGCCTTGTGGAGGGGGGATGATGGGGAAATTGGAAGGGAGAGACAAGGAAGCGGCCGTGGCCTTGAGTTAGGTACCATCCGAGCGTTTGCCTGGGGAAGTGGGAAACTACGGAAAACCATTTCCAGGGTGGCTAAGGTGGGAATCGGACGCACCTTTACTGAGTTAGGTGGTGGTAAACAAGTAGAGGACTGGAAATAATAATAATAATAATAATAATAATAATAATAATAATAATAATAATAATAATAATAATAATAATAATAATAATAATAATGCATTTACAATTACTCACATGCCTTCAGCAGTCCATTTTGAATATTTTTAGGTCCCGAAATGTAGGATTTGTAGTGATTTTGTGGGTCATATTGGTAATAATTACTCGTATGAAGTAGGAGTAGGCCTATGTGTTTGTGATAACCATCTTTGTTTTGTTTCCAGAGGTGTTAGGGAGAGACTGGTGACTTTGACTTTACAGCAAAGCATGGAACTTACAGTACGTAATGAAGGCATGGAATTTACAATGCAAAGCATGGAAGTTACAAGGGTTTAATCCAGGTCGTACCGTAACGAGTCCAGACTAATGGTGGTTGCAGTGCAAACTAGAGGCCTAAAGCCGTTTCGCGGCTCTACCCCTTTTGCTTGTCCCCATATGACTCCCCTATCCAGACCAATGGTCTTTTACAGATCCCACCCTAACCAATCCAGACCAATGGTCTTGTCCAGATCCCATCGTAACCAGTCCAGACCAATTGTCTTGTCCAGATCCTATCGTAACCACTCCAGACCAATGGTCTAATCAAGGCCCTACTCTAACGAGTCCAGACCAATGGTGGTTGCAGTGCAAACTAGAGGCGTAAAGCCGCTGCATGGCTCTAACCTGGGGGTTTATGCCCCCAGACGCCCTTTGCTTGTCGCCATATGACTCCTCTATCCAGACCAATGCTCTTCTCCAGAGTATATCCTTACCAGACCAGACCAATTGTGAATGGTGCTTGCAATGCAAACTAAAGTTGGGCCCACGAGAGTTGAAGTCTGACATTTGAGCGGCAAAAGCAGTGACTACGAAGTAAGCTGCGTTGTCATAGTTACCTTAATATGCGGCATATCACTCTTTCATACAGGCTGAATATTTAATCAGCTATGTTGGTCTAATGCAATTCAATAAACTTTCACCCGTCCCTAAGCTCGTGTTAATAATTCCGGCATTTATGACAGAACATGTCATTGCCGATAAATATGAGATTTCATATTCACTAAGCTGACAATAACCTCAACAAATGTACATATCAAATGGAGAATATAAATGTACAACAAGCCACTGATTAACTTACAAAAATATAAAATAACAACGAAAATGATATTCAGGAAACAAACATGTCAATAATTACATAAACCAGCAACAACTAACGCAGTTAACACATTACCACTCCGAATAATAGGCTATCACAAAAGCACAGAACACCAATATATAACGCACAAAAGCCACTGAGAGCAAGCCAACCCACGTGGCGATAGCGTTCTTAAATATGGCATCTCTGTTATTGTTGCCGTAGCAACAGACCATTTTCGAGCAGCGTTAGTCAACTTTTTCACGCCGGTGGAGCAAAATGTCAGACTTCAACTCTCGTGGGTTCTACTATAGAGACCTAAGGCAATTTACTGTAACTTCCATGCTTTGCATTTTAACTTCCATGCTTTGCTGTAAAGTCAAAGTCACCAGTCTATCCCATAACACCTCTGGAAACGAAACAAAGATGGCTATCATAAATACATCCTCCTACTTCATCAGAGTAATACCAATATTACCCACCAAATCAATACAAATCCTACATTTCGGGACCTAAAAATATTCAAAATTGACTGCCTAACACATGTGAGTAATTTTAAATGCAATATTATTATTATTTGCCGGCCGCATGGTGTAGCGTGCCTGCATCTTATCCGGAGGTCTTGGGTTCTATTCCCGGCCAGGTCAGAGATTTTTACCTGGACCTGAGGGGTGGTTCGAGGTCCACTCATCCTACGTGATTAGAATTGAGGAGCTATCTGACGGTGAGATAGCGGCCCCGGTCTAGAAAGCCAAGAATAACGGCCGAGAGAATTCGTCGTGCTGACCACGCGACACCTCGTAATCTGCAGGCCTTCGGGCTGAGCAACGGTCGCTTGGTAGGCCAAGGCCCTTCAAGGGCTGTAGTGCAGTGGGGGCGTTATTATTATTTCAAGTCCCCTACTTGTTAAACCGGAGCCCTCAGTTGACCTCCCGAGGCTGAATGGACCCCGTTCTAGTCCTCGTACCACTTTTCAAATCGAAATCGAACCCGGACCTCCGGAGGTGGCAGTTAATCACACTAACCACGACACCACGGAGGAGGATATTATCACCACTCCAGATCTGGTCTTACTTTTAATTTGTAACGCCACATTCGGTAGGCAAGGATGAAATCGCATTTAAGTAACATTATACTAAGGAAATTCGTTTTAAGATTCTTTAAGAATCAGGAAATAAAAATGTTTCCGCCCGGGATCGAACCGGGGACCTTGCGCGTGTGAGGCGCACGTGATAACCACTACACTACGGAAACGTAATTTCGTGTAGTTTACAAATGGTATCTAGTATCGTTACTCATTTCTCTTCTGTAAAATTGTATATTAAGTCTATTTTTGTATTAAGCTGGATACCGTGCGTACTCTTCCTGACTGGCCATGCCTGATAGGAAATAAAATGGTCACAGTTCATTCCCTTTTAAGGTTGCTTTGTTTCCCCTTCTTATAGAAATCCTTGTAGTTCAAGGCGAGACGTGCTGACACGTATTGTCATGGCATGGATTTCGCTCTCCCTCACACCATTTGCATTTATGCATATCAAATCCTACGCATAATCAAGCGTGTATACAACGACTGAGTGCTTTGTAACTTCACAGAAAAGAACGCCTTGAAAGTATATCCTTTTAATTAGTACTAATATGTTCCTTAGTCTAGAAGTATTATTATGTAAATATTTCAATTTGTGATGAAAATTACTTGGAATTAAGCGATTTCTTTCAAGAATTGTGTGCTTGAAGTAGGGATTGGGTTCATGTTGCAGGGGTCATTCAGCGTTTGTAATTAACTGGATAAAGTTAATTGAGAAACTGTACCAGTTACGACGATGTCATCATTTCTGGGCTCAAGCCTTGTATTGAAGGAGGACATTCGCTTCTTCAAAATAACTGGAGTGTTGAATAAAATGGTAGCGTGTCCGTGATTGATTAGGAAATGCAAATTATTTAGCAGAGTTGAAAAATGCCTAATTTTTAGTACTATATCTCGTAAACAGATGCTTTTCGGACTGATAATATTCCGAAAAATTGAAACCGTCATTGCAACACTTCAGCGGACTCCTAAACAAAGCACGTTTTGTTGCCATTTATATCGTAGTTGTCGTTTATCGTTGCATAGAAACGTGTTTCTTTTTAAAAAAAAGCGCAACGAATATGAGAATATGAGTCCATCCAATTTATTATATTTACAAGCGGCCGATAAGTACAGTAGGAGACGATTGGCATCGTAGTGGCCAACTTCACGCCAATTAAAGAAATACAAATTGAATAAGTGATTTTTATTTTATTTTAACTGTTGCATCATTGATGTTATTTCTTGCGAACTAACTTATCTGGCTGATCACTGAGCAAATCATTACATTCGTAATTTTCAAAATTTCGCACACCATTGTAACTTTTGCCCTAATTGTCGTGGGAGTACCGCAGTAGACATGAAATTCTCACATATTTGAAACTGCTAATTGTCCGTAGGATAGAAGAACCATTTTGAAACCACCTTATTTGGCTCATATTTCTTTCTTTCTTTCTTTCTTAATCTGTTGACCCTCAAGGGTCGGTTTGTCCCTCGGACTCAGCGAGGGATCCTGCCTCTACCGCATCAAGGGCAGTGTCCTGGAGCATAAGACTTTGAGTCGGGGAGGATACAACTGCGGGGGAGGGCCAGTACCTTGCCCAGGTGGCCTCATCTGCTATGCTGAACAGGGGCCTTGTGGGGGGTGGGGCGATTGGAAGGGATAGACAAGGAAGAGGGAAGGAAGCGGCCGTGCGCTTAAGTTAGGTACATTTCGGCATTCGCCTAGAGAAGTAGAAAACCACGGAAAACCACTTCGAGGATGGCTGAGGTGGGAATCGAACCCCCTCTACTCAGTTGACCTTCCGAAGCTGAGTGGACCCCGTTCCAGTCCTCGTACCACTTTTCAAATTACCGGGCGAGTTGGCCGTGCGGTTAGGAGGGCGCAGCTGTGAGCTCGCATCCGGGAGGTAGTGGATTCGAACCCCACTGT
Source organism: Anabrus simplex (assembly GCF_040414725.1). Classification (NCBI taxonomy): domain Eukaryota; kingdom Metazoa; phylum Arthropoda; class Insecta; order Orthoptera; family Tettigoniidae; genus Anabrus; species Anabrus simplex. Next base: position 52,797,495 of record NC_090274.1, read on the forward strand.
CGGCAGCCCTGAAGATGGTTTTCCGTGGTTTCCCATTTTCACGCCAGGCAAATACTGTGGGTGTACCTTAATTAAGGCCACGGCCGCTTCCTTCCCATTCCTGGGCCTTTCCTGTCCCATCGTCGCCATAAGACCTATCTGTGTCGGGCAACTTGCAAGAAAAAAAAAAAAAACACTTTTCAAATTTCGTGGCAGAGAGCTCGATTCCCGGTCCGAGTCTCCGGAGATGGCAGCTAATCACACTAACCACTACACTAATCACCACCATCACCACAGAGGCGGATTATTGTTATCGTCATTATTCTCGTTCATTTTTACTGATTTTAAGAAACGCCAGGGTGTTAGATTTTGGTCCCGGATGAGATATTTACATACCGGAAGCAAACAAGTTATTGCACATAGACACCTTTAAATACCAACGAACTTATCCCAGATCGAACTCACGATCTTGGGAACGGAAGGGTAACGACAAGTCGAGGGAGCCACTGTCGTCAGCAGGAGTGCAAAAAGTTAAGGTTGTTTCCGCCCGGGATCGAACCGGGGACCTTGCGCGTGTGAGGCGCACGTGATTACCACTACACTACGGAAACTGTTGATGTGTTGTAAATTATTCTTTTCTATTATACTTCGTCATGGCCACTAAACCTTATCTTTCCCTGAGATATTTGTAGGTTAAAAGTGGGCCTCCTTGAAATTAACAGAGCCCCCATTTATTGTATGCATTGGGCTGATTGGATTCGAGAAGACTGCATCATTAGCGCCACTAACGTAAAGAAATATTGATCACTGTCATGAATGCACATGTATAAAAAATACTTATTTTTTTAAATATAAATAAAATAATGTGATGTAATATTGTTTTAGTTTTTTAAAATAGCTTATTTTTTCCACATTCCCTATGATGTAACATGTTTCTGTCGTTCGTTCGTAATCTGTTTACTATCCGCGTTCGGTTTTTCCCTCGGACTCAGCGAGGGATTCCACCTCTACCGCCTCAAGGGAAGTGTCCTGGAGTTTCAGACTCTGGGTTGGCGGATACAACTGGCGCCCAGGCGGCCTCACCTGCTATGCTGAACAGGGGGCCATGTTGGAGGATGGGAAGATTGGAAGGAATGGACAAGGAAGAGGGAAGGAAGCGGCCGTAGCCTTAAGTTAGGTACCATCCCGGCATTTGCCTGGAGGAGAATTGGTAAACCACGGAAAACCACCTCCAGGATGGCTGAGGTAGGAATCGAACCCACCTCTACTCATTTGACCTCCCGAGGCTGAGTGGACCCCGTTCCAGCCCTCGTACCACTTTTCAAATTTCGTGGCAGAGCCGGGAATCGAACCCGGGCCTCCGGGAGTGGCAGCTAATCACACTAACCACTACACCACAGGATCTGACAAATGCACAAGAATAGGTTCATTTCCAATTACTTTTCACTGTAATTTTGACTGTAGAAGATAGGCTTACAGACCTCATACCATTATATTACTGTCATCATCATCATCATCATCATCATCATCTGTTTACCCTCCAGGTTCGGTTTTTCCCTCGGACTCAGCGAGGGATCCCACCTCTATCGCCTCAAGGGCAGTGTCCTGGAGCTTCAGACTCTTTGTCGGAGGATACAACTGGGGAGAATGACCAGTACCTCGCCCAGGCGGCGTCACCTGCTATGCTGAACAGGGGCCTTGTGGAGGGATGGGAAGATTGGAAGGGATAGACAAGGAAGAGGGAAGGAAGCGGCCGTGGCCTTAAGTTAGGTACCATCCCGGCATTCGCCTGGAGGAGAAGTGGGAAACCACGGAAAACCACTTCGACGATGGCGGAGGTGGGAATCGAACCCACCTCTACTCAGTTGACCTCCCGAGGCTGAGTGGACCCCGTTCCAGCCCTCGTACCACTTTTCAAATTTTCGTGGCAGAGCCGGGAATCGAACCCGGACCTCCGGGGGTGGCAGCTAATCACGCTAACCACTGTTCGTATATAATTTTTGAATTTTTTCTTATAGGTACTTTTTTTTTCTTATACTGTTTGTTAATGCACCTCGTAACATTTCAGAAAGAAAACAAACCCGTGGCACATCCCATTAGTGTCTTGACCTGCCAGGGTGACTTGCTCAACAAGTGTCCTGCAGATATCGGAATGCCACGTGGTCAGCCTTTCGACATACTCAGCACTTTGGACCAGGCGTTTGGACGCAATCTAGTGATTAGAAATTGTATACCGTCACGGAACTATTGCCTACGATACTTCCGTTTTACTTTTGCGTTAGTCGCGCAGTCTTGTTCCTACAAGGTGAAGCTATCCTGAAAACTGAAGCAAAGATCGATTTATATCTATTCATTATGCTCTTTGTTGTGGGCTGACTTCCATCAAGTATTTGCTTCCATGGACGAATTCTAAACTGGCGCGAAGTTTCATTCGTAAACAGATATTGTATAGGCTATATAATATATTATTTTATATATTTTGACAATATTTGTCCGAATGTGTAACTTCTCTCTCTGTGATAGAAAATGAAGCGGGGTTATAAATGGAAGCCTCATATTTATGTGCTTGTATGTATGTTTTCTTTAATTTATTTTATTTATTTATTTAATTTAATTCAGTTCAAGTATTCTAAATTATTTGTTATAGGTGAATAAATGATAGATGTTTGAGTAAATGTTGAGTGGTTTCTGAACAGATTGCTAGAGAGTAGTAAATTAGTTTATGATGTAGCATATAATCGATGTTTTAAAGAAATAGGGACTGCGTGAATGGAGGCTTAGTCAGAGCGTACCTGTCAGTAACGATAGGTAGTTATAAAAGGAAGCAATTTTGAGTATAAAGTGAATTCGATGGTTAATTTTGCTGGAATCTTTGAAAAGATTCCTTATTTCTTACTCTCGCGCGGCCAAATCTTCTAATCCAGATATTCACATTTACGAATGCCATGCTTTGTTATTCACATCCATGTGCATCAAGAACGTTTCGATCTTCATAGATCTATATCTAATCCATTAACACAGATTCAATCAATCAATCAATCAATCAATCAATCAATCAATCAATCAATCAATAGGTAATTCAGTAGCAAATCGTCGGATTGAAGGAAAGACAATTTTGTTGAAGAGGTCCTTCGTACAGCACACGAAAGGCCAACTTCTTCGTGACAGCAATGACGTCACATCACGATATCAACCATAATGTAGCACTCATTGAGTCTAATTTACATAAACATGGCATAATATGACAGAAAGAATAACGCAAACAGTATTGTGAATCATAAAATCCCACTCACAAAACTAGCCATGCTGTACAATGTATATAACTACTAATCCCTCGGTAGAGCATGAGACTCTTAATCTCAGGGTCGTGGGTTCGAGCCCCACGTTGGGCGAAGATTTTTATTCTGTGACAAGAATATCAATCTCCACAAATTCCTTCCTACTTGGAATATTAAGCTTTCCTTATTCAGAAGAGACAAAACCAAGACAAATGTAACTTGAGTATATGACAGAGAGTAAGGATGTAGGGGAAATGGAGCATAAGAATTTAATGCAGGGTCATCCCAATTTTTACTCTTATTGCTGATGGTTTCCATGTCTCTGTTATGGCTATACGGTATGGAAACTTGTGATGTGGGATAGCGGAGTGCTGTGTAATGGGAATCAGGGCTTCAGAGTTGTGCGTACTACGAAAGTTACCAGTAATGAAAGACCTCAACGAATCTATCTACCTATATAATCACTGATCTGAATTCAGGGCTTTTGCCCACAAGGCACTAACACATCGGCGACGGAGGGATGGGAAAGGACTAGGATCGGGAAGGTAGCGGCCGTAGCGTTACTTACGGTTCAGCCCGAGCATTTCCCTCGTATGGAAATGGAAAACCACTGAAAATCATCTTCATGGTTGCCGAGAGTGGAATTCGAACCCACTATCTGCCGAATTCAAAATCACAGCTGCGGGACCATAATTGCACGGCCAACAAGCGTGGTCTATCAATTAATTGTTGACTTGCTTCCTCGCACTTTCTAGGTTTCCCTATGGCCATGCTCTTTTGAGGAACCATACGACTTAGGGGTTGATGAGTTAACAGCAAACTTAAGAAGTTGGTTTTTGGTTCGGGCCGGTTTAACATCAAATTTCGTTGAAAGCAAAGGCACCGTAGCTGTTTTACCGGAACTGAGAAGCGAACATTCTTTTCACGAAAATCGGGTTCTGTTCTAGTCCAAGCAGTCAACAAAAATACATAACATCCAACTTTGTTATTAGAACCTGTTTTGCAACCTTAGGGTAGACTATTAGCAAGATTTTCACCAAAATTGATCTCACTCTGACAAATAATATTTTTTATTATCTTCAGGGTGTCCGACTCTGTAGTGTGGTGGTTAGCACGATTAGCTGCCATCCCTGGAGGCCCGGGTTCGATTCCTGGCTCTGCCACGAAATTTGAAAAGTGGTACGAGGGCTGGAACCTTAGTCCACTCGGCCTCGGGAGGTCAACTGGGAGGTCAACTGAGTAGAGGAGGATTCAATTCCCACCTCTTCCATCCTGGAAGTGGATTTCCGTGGTTTTCCACTTCTCCTCCAGGCAAATCCCGGGATGATACCTAATTTAAGGCCACGGCCACTCTTCGCTCTTCCTTGTCTATCCCTTCCAGTCTTCCCTTCACTCCCACAAGGCCTCTTCAGCATAGCAGTGAGGCCGCCTTGTCGATGTACTGGTCCTTCTCTACAGTTGTATCTGCATGCTCCGGGACACTGCCCTTGAGGCTGTAAAGGTGGGACCATGGAGGATAAACGGATTGAGAAAGAAAGAAAATTTGTTTTATTAAAAAAATTGTATAATAGCACAGTGAATTCTGATGTTTAAAATGTGACTGTATAAATATGAATTGTTGGACGAGAGGAAGTCAGGCTAGCAAATAAATGAAATCATCATCATCATCATCATCATCATCATCATCATCATCATCATCATCATCACCATCATCATCAAGAAGCATATTTCCTAGACACTGGCCGGTTCTGTTTGCACTCGATGTCCACTTCCATCTCGTGTGTTTTTCAGGATATCCATTCGTTTGACATGCCTGCGCTGGTTATGTTCAAACTTCGGGAGGTCGATCTATGTCAAAAGTAAACAGTGTATTGGGGCATTGCCCCTCATCAAACGAGAAAATTGCCCGTTATATTTAACAGCCTGCAGATATGTTGACAATTTGCGTATGTGAATGTGTAGCACTGCAGGTCTCTCTGTCAGCGTCACTAAGAAGAAAAGAGGGAAAGTAATAATAACAATAATAATAAATAATAATATTATTAATTTTACGCCCCACTAACTACTTTTACGGCCGACGTGCCGGAATGTTGTCCCGCAGAAGTTCTTTTACGTGCCTGTAAATCTACCGACACGAGGCTGACCTAATTGAGCACTTTCAAACACCACCGTACTGAGCCAGGATCGAACCTGCCAAGTTGGTGTCAAAAGGCCAGCGCCTCAACCGTCTGAGCCACTCAGCATGACAAACACAATATTAAACGAAGCGTGAATCATTTAACATCTTTGAATATCTACAGCATATCTTTTATGTAGAATTCACAACCTGTCAATCCCAATAATCTATCCTTTTATGTAAACTGGCACCCTTCTGGTCCCGAGAGGGCAATATTACATAGACTGTGCTGTAGTTACGTAGACATCAGTAGATTAGCACGGGATAGGGTGGTATGGAGAGATGCATGAAACCAGATGACACAAACAACAGAATTTTTACGTAGGGCGTGATCTTCCTCGTTCGGTTTGCTTATCTGTGGTCTATCGAATGTTTATTAAGATGAGACATTGTAACATGACGTAGGTGTGACTACCTTCTTAAAATGAATCACATATTCGTCCCAGCTATTTGAGGAGGTCTGTAGGACATAGAATGGGTGGGGAGTTCTCTACGACATAGATCACTAGTACTTGTCAGCAGGTGTTGAAACTCCTGTCATGTACTCTTGGTGACAAAGTGGCAGGATGGCTTGCCAACTTACTTCGTATTCTAGCCTACTCATCTCGAACAAGCAGAGAAAACATGTCATATAATTTATTGCATATGCATTTTCCGTTAGTTGAATGGCATTGTGTATTCAATTCATTGATTTTCTCAGGGGCTTGCCAATTATGTTCAGTCCACCACTATCAACGTAAAAATATTTTTCTTTTTAATTTTTCAATTTGCTGTACGTCGTGGCGATACAGACAGGCAACGATGGTATAGAAAAGGGCTAGGAGTGGGAAGGAAGCAGCCGTGGCCTTAATTAAGGTACAGCTGCAGTATTTGACTGATGTGAAAATGGGAAACCACGGTAAACCATCTTCAGGGCTGACGACAGTGGGGTTCGAACCCACTATCTCCCGAATGTAAGTTCACATTTGTGCGACCCTAACCGCACGGCTAACTCGCTCGGTAAGCCTGTGTTCTTTAGTTGATCAACATACGATAAAATTCCAAAACAATTTAGGACAACTGTGAACCAGGGATCTTTATTCGAGATGGTAAAAGAGTGATCAGTTTACTCGGAAGGACGTGGATTAGATTACCCGCCTGAAAGTTGACAAAACATTCCATGTATAATGCCTGTACAGTTGGACAGTCGACTAGGAAAGACCTGGGACTGTTCCACGAACGAACTTTGCAACTTTTCACTTTGCACTTTGCACTTTTCAGTTCAGATTTTGTTCCACAATCACTTTTCAGATTTAGCTTGCAAAGTGAAAAGTGAAAAGTTAGGAATCTTTTCACTTTTCAAGCCTGTTATGTTCCTCCATTGACACGGAAATGCAAAGTCCAAAGAAATGAAGTGAAAAGTTTTCATAAATCTTGCAAAGTGATGATTCCCTTTTCATCTGTTAATTAACAAGTATGTACACGAGATTCTCGGCGTAGAATTTGGTTTTGTGATATAAACACGTTACGACGAGAGCTTTTGTTAGCATCAAGTGAGGACAGTGATGAAAAATCCAACAAGAGAACGTGCAAAGAGAGGATTAGTTTTCATAACCTCATTTCGACGGAATTCCGCGAGTGATTTAGTATTACCCCAACACAGACTGACTATATTCTTGAAATGATCGGCAATTTATAGAAACATGCAAAAAAAGGAAGTCAATCCCTTTCCGAAAAAGAACAAATTCTTATATGGGTTAGTAAATGGTGCCCAGCTATATGGTGTAGCAGCAATGCATGGGACATCAAAATCAATTATTTGCAGAGCTGTTTTTTTTTTTTGCTAGTTGTTTTACGTCGCACCGACACAGATAGGCCTTACGGCGACGATGGGACAGGAAAGGGCTAGGAGTGGGAAGGAAGCGGCCGTGGCCTTAATTAAGGTACAGCCCCAGCATTTTTCTGGTGTGAAAATGGGAAACCACGGAAAACCATTTTCAGAGCTGCCGACAGTGGGGTTCGAACTTACTATCTCCCGAATACTGGATACTGGCCGCACTTAAGCGACTGCAGCTATCGAGCTCGGTGCAGAACTGTTACCAAAGTCGTAGATGTTATAATACATGTAATATTTCCTAACATAGTACATACGTTGGCCTGATAATCCACTTAATATAGCGACGGGATTTCTAATGAAGGGTGAATTTTCCTCTGTGTGTGGGTGTGTTGGCGGTACTCTCGTTAATATTGATGCGTGTCATCATTCGAGAGGTTATTTTTAAAGTTGCCAAAAAGGATATCCCGTTTCTCCTTGACAACTTCCAGCACGGCCAGCTTCTTGCAATAACCTTTCTTGCCCATGATAAAAACTATAAAACTAACGGTACCATGGAATAAACTTGATCTGATCACTCATTCGCAAAGACTTTTTACTTTGCGAAGAAATTGAAAAGTACAAACTAGATCATGGTGGAACAGAAAGACTTTGCACTTTGCAAGAATTGAAAAGTGCAATGTTGCAAAGTTGCAAAGTTCGTTCGTGGAACAAGTCCCTGTTACTTAAGCTGGACCGATTTCTCACGTATAGGAAAAGGAAGACCGTGAAAAACAAACTATAATAAATATTAGTTGGTAAATTGCGGAACTGATAGTTGGAATGAATTTCCTTGAGCCTTTACCAAGAAATGTTGCAAGCTTCATATTATTATTTGAAGACTTCCCCGGAATAAGAATGTAACCAACAAATCCGTAATATTTCAGGAGAGAGGAACATTATTTTTGGGGTTTATTTCGTGGTATACACTACTTGAACCAATTGAATATGCAACTGTACACATGAGTTCATCTATTAAAGACAACATTTCATTGTTATAACTTAAGGTCTTATAAAAATAATGTATGAAATGAAAGTGATAGAATAGAACATAATCTGCAAGTATGTCTTATGTTTGTTCATAACAGAAGAGACATCCTATACATGTATTTGGAACATAATTTTTTTTGCTTTTTTTTTTGCTATTTGTTTTACGTCGCACCGACACAGATATGTCTTATGGCGACGATGGGATGGGAAAGGCCTAGGAAGTGGAAGGAAGCGGCCGTGGCCTTGATTAAGGTACAGCCCCGGCATTTGCCTGGTGTGAAAATGGGAAACCACGGAAAACCATCTTCAGGGCTGCCGATAGTGGGGCTCGAACCCACGATCTCCCGATTACTGGATACTGGCCGCACTTAAGCGACTGCAGCTATCGAGCTCGGTCCAGGAACATAATTGGTAATAAATAATACTAGTGTAATAATAAAAATAACAATGTGAAGAAAATGTCAAGAAAATATACGAGGGTTGGAACTTAAATAGTGGCAACACTGCTGTGGAGACGCTATGCAACGGAATCTAATATTGTCGCTAATAGCACACGTTGGTTACATACCTACCTTACCTCAGAGCAAATGGACTCGCCCTTCCCAATCACCTGGGTGCGCACAAGCGAGAGAAACACAATCACTTGTGAGCTAGCGGTCTAACGTAACGTTGTCAGTATGTTTTCCAAACAGAAACAACGGAATTGGATCAAGATTGAATGTGCCAGAGGTCGTACAGCACGGCGGTGTCATCAAGGTCGTCAAGAGGCTTGCGGGGAATCTGTATTGCCTTACAGAACAGTGGCACGTTGGGTAAAAGCCTTCAACGATGGTCGGCAAACTGTGGCGGACATTCATCGGACAGGTCGTCCTACAAGCGTCAGTGAAGAAGTGCATGCTCCCCGGACTTAAGTCCTTGTGACTTCGATTTGATTTCGAAGATGAAGGAACCACTTCGTGGCATTCGCTTCAGAACTGTTGCAGAGATTCGACAGGCAGTAAGACTGCTCCATTCGCACCATCAACAGAACAGGCTCTGTTAAAGGTATCCTACGACTTCCACATCGCTAGCAACGGGCTATACACAGCGCTGGTGACTACATTGAAGGACAGTAAAGGTTGCTAACATGTAACACTTTCGTACCTGTTGTAAATAAATAGTTGCCACTATTTAAGTTCCAACCTTCGTAAATGTGATTTCGTCTATGGCCTTTATTTAAATGATCTATTACACCTGGTGATGTACCAACACAAGTACTGTCCAGGTTGCATCCTTGCACCACAGAGGACAAAGTTCTGTTGGCTTTAAACCTCACTTTTCAAAAATATGTTGGTTACATCCTTATTCCTGGGAGATCTTCATTTAGAATAGAATAGAATACAGTATTTCATCCCCTAGTTCCGGATCATCTGCAATTTTATTGCAATTTATTAACTTTGATACATGCATTACATTTTCCTCTTATAATTATTTGACTATCTTCTATATATATATATTTTATGAAAACTAAAGTCAGTCAGTCAGGCCATTCTATCTGGTCGATTTCCTTCACTCCTTTTTTAACTGAAAGGTATTCATGCACAGATTTGTCATCAGGTACTATAAATCTCTTATCTTCCACCTTCCTCAAATTATTTGATCTTTTCAATTTTTTGTCTCTTTGAAGCAATCATATCTTTGGTTCTAATTGAGGTACGGAGTTCGTTCAGTGGATCAAGTTCTTTCATTTCAATTCTTAACTATTCAAATTGGTTGATTCTGATGAAAGTTATGAGTGCACGTTCAATTTGACGTCTCATTTCTTCAACATTTTTTCTTATTGAAGCAATCATATCTTTCGTTCTAATTGAGGTACGGAGTTCGTTTTGGCCTAAGAACACTCAGTGGATCAAGCGCTTTCTTTTGAGGTAATAACTACTTAAATTGGTAGATTCTGAGAGAAGTTATGAGTACATTTGTCTACATGACGAAGATCTTTGAAGGACTTTTTAACAGTTTGGCGCGTAGTGCTGTTCCAAGGAACGTTTAATTCAATTTCTTTGTGTGATGTATTTTCAAGTGTTTTGTTGACTTAATATTACATTCTATTACCACAGCAGATCATGTGCTTTATTTCATTAACACGAAACTTTGCAAATACATCCGTGAGGATAGTAACGAACAACACCATACTTTGTACACTGCGGGCGGAGTCCTAGACGTAAACAGTGTTATATAGTCTAGGGCAACATGTATCTTCCCCTTCCATAGCTTATTTAGTGCTCACATTTGTGTCACAAATCTTATGGAGTATCCTACCATTACCACATGCCTTCACGACTGAGTTAAGGATAGAAGATAATGACACGACAATACAATAATTTATATATTACATCATATTTAACCTAATAGTAATTATATTCATTATTCTAGGACAGGCATGACTCATTGGCTGAATGTTCAGCGGGTTCAGAGGGTCCCGTTTTCGATTCCCGGCCGGGTCGGGGATTTTAATTACGTCTGATTAATTCTTCTGTCCCGGGGACTGGGTGTTCGTGTTTGTCCCAACACTTTCCTCTTCATACTCAGACAGCACACTACGCTACCAAACACCACAGAAACACGCAATCGTGATTACATCCCTCCATATAGGGTTGGCGTCAGGAAGGGCATCCGGCCGTAAAACCGGGTCAAATCCCCCCTGTGCGATACAGTTCGCACCCGCGACCCCACAGATGTTGGAAAAGTGGTAGAAAAAGAAGAAGAAGATTCTAGGACAGGCATGCCTCTTTTCCTTCTTATCTTTATCATTCATTACTTTCGTTCATATTTGCTTTGTTGTTTCTTATTTCCTTTATACACATACTTTTTAAAATTAAACAATGCTATCCTTTCCGGTGCAAACCACTTTATTTAATAGTTTAACAATTGTAGAGAATTCTCTCTCGCTTTCTATTTTTGTTTTATATTCACTTCTCATTGCTTCAGTTGCCCTACATACTCTTCATAAATGAGCTTCTTCCATTTCCTCTCCACAGAGTAAACACTGATTTTCATTATTCTCTTTCTCTGACTCTTATTTTTATATATTCCCATTAGCCACCACGAGATATTCATTACCGAGCTCGATAGCTGCAGTCGCTTAATTGCGGCCAGTATCCAGTATTCGGGAGATAGTGAGTTCGAACCCCACTGTCGGTAGCTTTGAAGATGGTTTTCCGTGGTTTCCCATTTTCACACCAGGCAAATGCTGGGGCTGTACCTTAATTAAGGCCACGGCCGCTTCCTTCCCACTTCTAGATCCTTCCTCTCCCATCGTCGCCATAATCTGTTTGTCAGTGGGACGTAAAACAACTTGAAAAAAAAGAGATCTTCATTTATATGATGTTTAATTCCTGTGGTTGGTTGGTTGGTTGGTTGGTTGGTTGGTTGGTTGGTTGGTTGGTTGGTTGGTTGGTTGGTTGGTTGGTTGGTTGGTTGGTTGGTTGGTTGAAGTTTTCATTCTATATCCGGATAGGATATGGCCGGTCTCCTAGACGGTAACACTGTCTCTCAGGCTAGGGAGATTTTAATGGTCATGTGATTTGCGGAGAAGATAAAGTGGGTGCGGTCGTGGCCTAAAATAGGGACTGTCCTGGAATTCGCCTCCTGAGTGCAGGGGAATAGAAAAAACACGGAAAACCATTCTCAGGACAGCCTGCGATTGGGACCATAATCTCCTTCTCCCAAATCCACGGCTGCCAGGCTAGTAAAACTAGCCGCTGTTAACCCGAATTCTACCCTGCCCGATTAGTTTTTATTCAATGGTAGCATTAATAAATACAATTTATTTTTCCTTTATAGCATACTGGTGGAAAGGATTTCCTGGAACTATTTTGATAGCTTGGCTTGGGTTAGGATTCGTGGAACTTCATTCGTGTGGCATGGATTTTAGGAGCGTCGGTGTTTTAGTTTACATTACTTTCCAGAGGGAAATAATAACTCGTTAAAATTGATAAGTTTTAAGTTATTTGGATCGCCCTGTATTATTACTGTATTTATATGGAAGCTTGTCTTCCTGGTGCCAAACGTGTATTGATCTGACTAAGGCATTTGATAGGGTAGATCATGGGAGATTACTGACAAAATGAGTGCAAGTGGACTAGACAAAAGAGAGACTAAATGGGAGGCTATATTTCTAGAATACAGAACTTAGGGAATTAGAGTAATTAATAGGTCCGACTCGTTGGCTGAATGGTCAGCGTACTGGCCTTCGGTTCAGAGGGTCCCGGGTTCGATTCCCGGCCGGGTCGGGGATTTTAATCGCTTCTGATTAATTCTTCTGGCTCGGGGATTGGGTGTATATGTCCGTCCCAACACTCTCCTCATCATATTCAGACAACATACTACACTACCAACCACCACAGAAACACGCAATAGTGCTTACATCCCTCCATAGAGGGTTGGCGTCAGGAAGGGCATCCGGCCGTAAAACAGGGCCAAATCCACATGTGCGACACAGTTCGCACCCGCGACCCCACAGGTGTGGGAAAAGCGGTAGGAAAAGAAGAAGAATAGGTGAAGCATTATCTGTTCCTGTAATCATTAACAGGGGAATTCCTCAAGGCAGTATTATTGGACCTTTGTGTTTTCTAATAAATACAAATGACATGAGTAAAGAATTAGAATCAGAAATAAGCCTTTTTTGCGGATGGTGTTCTGCTGTTTACCGTAGAGTATTAAATAAGTTACAAGATCGTGAGCAACTGCAAAAAGACCTCGACAATGTCGTGGGTTGGACAACAGGCAATGGTATGGTGATGAACTGGGTTAAAAGTCAGATTGTGAGTTTCACTGATAGCAAAAGTCATCTCATTTTTAATTACTGCGTTGATGGGGTGGAAGTCCCTTATGGGGATCATTGTAAGTACCTAGGTGTTAATATAAGGAAAGATCATCATTAGAGTAATCACATGAATGGGATTATAAATAAAGGTTACAGATCTCTGCACTTGGTTATGAGGGTATTTAGGGGATGTAGTAAGGATGTAAAGGGAAGGGCATATAATTCTCTGGTAAGACCTCAGTTAGAATATGGTTCCAGTCTATGGGACCCTCATCAGATTTACTTGATTAGAGAACTGGAAAAAGAAACGAAGAAAAGTAGCTGGATTTCTCCTGGGTGATTTCCGACAAAAAATGTAGCGGTACGAAAATATTGCAAGGTTTGGGCTGGGAAGACTTGGGAGAAAGGAGACGAGCTGTTCGACTAAGTGTTCCGAGCTGTCAGTGGAGAGATGCCGTGGAATGACTTTAGTAGACGAGTAAGTTTGAGCGGTGTTTTTAAAAGTAGTAAAGATCACAATATGAGGATAAAGTTGGAATTCAAGAAGACAAATGTTGGCAAATATTCACTTATAAGAAGAGGAGTTAGGGCTTGGAGTAATTTACCAAGATATACGTTCAATAAATTTCCAAATTCTTTGCAATTATTTAAGAAAAGGTAAACAACAAGTAGAGAATTTGCCACCTGGATGACTGTCCTAAATGCCGACCAATGGTGACTGATTGATTTATATTTTGTACTTCCGGTTCCTTGGCGTTGAAAAGTATCATATTTTAATTGAACTGTAACTTTTTTTAGAAGCTGCTTTACGTCGCACCAACACAGATAGGTGCTTATGGTGTCGATGGGATTGGAAAGAGTAAGGAGTGGAAAGGAAGTGGCCGTACCCTTACTTAAGGTATATTCCCAGCATTTGCCTGGTGTGAACATGGGAAACCACGGAAATTTATCTTCTGGGCTGCCGACAGTGGGCTTTGAAACCACTATCCCTCGGATGCAAGTTCAAAGCTGTGCGCCCTTAAACCGCACGGCCAACACGCCCGGTAATGAAATGGCGTATGGCTTTTAGTGTCGGAGGACATGTTCGGCTCGCCAGGTGTAGGTCTTTTGATTTCACTTCCTTAGGCGACCTGCGCGTCGTGATGAGGATGAAGTGATGATGGGGACGGCACATACACCCAGCCCCCGAGCCAGCGAAATTAACCAATGATGGTTAAAATTCCCGACCATGTCGGGAATCGAACCCGGGACCCCTATGACCAATGGCCAGCACGCTAACCATTTAGCCATGGAGCCGGACAACACGCCCGGTAAACTGTAACTAGGGAAAAGTGAAAGTTATGGCTTCTGTTCAGTCAGTTATGTGAACAGGTTCTCTACAGTTAATATCTACAATTTGTTCACCGATAGAAGGTAGGAGTCGTCGATGAACCTTGATGTTTATTAGACTATCTCCTGTCGAGTGAGGCAGTCCCAGTGGTGAAACATTACGTTGTAACTTCGTAATAATGAACAACACGCTTTATCACTACTCAACATAAAAAAGTATTTGTTCTATCGCTAAGTTGTTTAGTCGGACCCTCCACGTCGAAGAGAAGGAAGGATCTCTACACAAAGCCAACCAATAAATGATGTAGTTTATTTCATCCGATAAGCGCGGATAGGGCGTTAATCAGATTACTGTGCCGAGCTTGGTAAATAGAAGATGTAGACTGGACATTTTATAGATTGGATCAAATATCAAGAGACATTTTTATAGGGCAGCTTCGGAATGAGGAAGGTCAGCCTTCTTTTGGGCTTCTTGCCAAACTACGTTTGCACAACATCCTCTTTGCTGATATGTTTGCGAATGGTGAGCAAAGTATCTTTAGAAGTACTCATGCTCATATTGATCCTTATTGACTATATAAATTGAGAAAAAATAATATATAGAGATTAACCACCTAATCAATACACAATATAATCTACCTTTCCTACGCACTTTACATTCTTCTCAAGTAGACTATTGCATGGATACCCAGCAGCATCTCAAGTGTACCTCTTTGGTGTATTTAGTCTTAACATTATAATATTTAGCCATCTTGTGGTGACTTTATAAACTTTTCATGAAAGAACAAGAGGACCCGAGGTGCTCCGCAGCATTCGTTATAAATAGGTCAGATAACTCGTCTTGATATGCCCGTCGTAGTCATATTATGCCTGCCCTTTTCAATGATTTTACGAACATTTAATAAGAAGCGCAATAATGGTATGCTGTAGTTCGCAGCTCGATTTGTTCTGGGTGATTTCCGACAAAAGAGTAGCATTACAAAAATGTTGCAAAGTTTGAGCTGGGAAGAATTGAGAGAAAGAAGGTGAGCTGCTCGACTAAGTGGTATGTTCCGAGCTGTCAGCGGAGAGATGGCGTGGAATCACATTAGTAGACGAATAAGTTTGAGTGGCGTTTATAAAAGTACGAAAGATCACAATATGAAGATAAAGTTGGAATTCAAGAGGACAAACTGGGGTAAATATTCATTTATAGGAAGGGGATTTAGGGATTGGAATAACTTACCAAGGGAGATGTTCAATAAATTTCCAATTTCGTTGAAATCATTTAGGAAAAGTCTAGGAAAACAACAGATAGGGAATCTGCCATCTGGGCGACTGCCCTAAATGCAGATCAGTATTGATTGATTGATTGATTGATTGATTGATTGATTGATTGATTGATTGATTGATTGATTGATTGATTGTTGTCAGAATTCATCCATTCTGACGTTATCATACCATATGTTTGGTAAAAATCTATCCATATATTCTCTTGATTATCATACAGTTAAAATTGAAATAATTGATAAGGAGATTCCACCTATTCAATACCAAAGAATAAGAAATGTAGTGAATTACATTCTCATTTAATAATAATTAGAAATGGTACCGGTTTCGACCCTAGTCCAGGTCATCATCGGCCGATTAAGAAATGGAAAACAATGCATAGGATCAGTAGAAGAGGCAATATGAAAAGGAAATGAACGGGGGGTAGACACTGTAAAACTTAGAAGAAGTAAAATACAAGTCATTCAAAAGAAAAACAGTGCGCAATTCTCTTAACGGCAGCAAGGCACACGCAGCGCTAGGCAAAGTCCCACAATGATTAAGAATAGCGGAGAACTGTTCAAAGCCAGTTATTTAAACACTGTCAGGCATAAAGTCACAACACAATCGAACACATACGAAGGTCCATATAAGTGTAGAAGTTGAAGACGAGCAGATTCATTGAAGCAACTTGCCAGCTCCGCTATTCGTAATCATTGTGGGACTTTGCCTAGTGCTGCGTGTGCGTTGCTGCCGCTAAGAGAATTGCGCACTGTTTTTCTTTTGAATGACTTGTATTTTACTTCTTCTAAGTTTTACAGTGTCTACCCCCGTTCATTTCCTTTTCATATTGCCTCTTCTACTGATCCTATTCATTGTTTTCCATTTCTTAATCGGCTGATGATGACCTGGACTAGGGTCGAAACCGGTACCATTTCTAATTATTATTAAATGAGAATGTAATTCACTACATTTCTTATTCTTTGGTATTGATTAGGTGGAATCTCCTTATCAATTATTTCAATTTTAATCGTGATATTCTTCAATACGGAACAATGAAATGTTTAACTTTAAATATCATACAGTTGTTGATGTAAAGCTTGGTATTGTTTCGTAGAAGGCAATGGTATTTTTCATCGCAGTTAAAAAATGAAGCAAATGTTGTTGTTGTTGGGTAATTATGTTTTAACCTTACTTTATTATAACTTGTAATGTTAAGCTAGTAGTAAGCGTAACTTATAGTTTTGTAAGCCATAGTGTTAAGTACTGGAAATAATTAAGTTGTGTATGAAACTGAATATGATGATGCTGGATTTAAAATGTTAAACTAGTGGTATTTCGTGTAATTTATTTTTCCATGGAATTGCTTTTTGTACTCGTGTTGTTGTAGTTGTTGGGTACTTATGTTTTTAACTTTATTATCACTTATAGTGTTAACCTAATAGTAAGTTCAACCTATAGTATTGTAAGCCGTAGTGTTAAGCACTGGAAATACTTAAGATGTATGTGAATTTGTATGATAATGCTGTATTTAGAATGTTAAACTAGTAGTATTTCTTGTAATATTTTCTTTCCATGGAATTGCTTGTTGTACTCTTGTTGTTTGTTTGTTGTTGTTGGGTAATTATGTTAACTTTATTATTACACTACTGTAAGTGACCATTGGCACCGGGAAATTTTCCATTTGCGATGTATTTGTTAATACTAATAATACTAATACTGTATAGAACGGCTGTCTTGTGAGCTCATAGGTTAGTCTCGAACACTGCCTTCGTGATGTACAGGCCGTACTGTACGTCCGATGACGTCACATAAAGAGGCGAACTGTTTCCTCCGCCCGACCCGTGTAATGCAAGGGCATGATGCGTCTGTACCTTTTGTAATTATGAAATATTTACAAATGTTGTATTAATATTACAGGTGAGATCACTGAAACCTGTAATCGCATCATAACTCGTAAGTCAGGTCTATGTAATTTTAGGAGAAGTAGGATTAAAGTGGGATCTACGCGGTCAAAGCTTCCGTGTTTTACTCGTTAATGTACCCAACAAATAATTATTATGCATTAATACAAATATGGAGACAACAAACGTACAATAATAAATTTTAGTTCTATACCTCTAGATGGCCATAAATACAGTAGCTTTATTAGTTTTTTTTTTTTTTTTTACACTTCTGGCACCATCCTTCGAAGACTTTCTTGAAATCCTTTCTTCTATACAAATATGTGTATCATTTTTTGTTTAGGAATAGCCCATGTTTTCCCAAATATTAATGCACTGATCATCCAGATGTATTAGTTACTTCCCACATTCACGGAAACCGCCGAGGAATGGTTCTTACTCGCATTAATTTTGGGGAGAAGAGGCAGCGCGTACTCAACATTACGAACCCAAGAAATAACCATATGTAGGTTCAATTGGTTACTGACCACTTTTATACTTGTTCTGTATCAACAATTAAACGCTCTGCTGTAAATCTGTGAAACAAGAAAGTCAAAAGCAGAACTCATCATCAGCTCTGGAAAATGAGTGAAACATACACATTTATTCTTCGTAATAGGTATTTTTTTTCGGTTGGAATTTTCGTTTCTCATAAAGGTTACCTGCCCCTATACGAAGAAAATGAAAATATTTATGTCTTTTTACTTGTATAGTTGTATTTTCGCCGTGGTACGCACAAGTTCTCAGCGTTGTGGCAAATGCGAACTTTCGCACACTGTATTTAAATTTGTACCACATTATATTTCCACAAAAACGTGTTATACGATAACAATTAAATGAATAAATTACACGAGAAGCATTACGTCACTTGAATTTACATTACTCACCACGTGAAGAGACCATGCCTAACCTAAACTACGAGGACTCATTATCTTAATAACAGCTGTTTACTTAAATGCTGATGTGATAAATTTAAAGAAGAAACATGCAATATACTTAAATATAATTTTTTGTCTCTCAACGGTCACATTTATCCTAAGAATGCCCCCAATCCTTATGGATTACATTCACAAGAACAACTTGAAACATTCACTAGCTCGCCTCAATCGATCAGCTGATTGGCTTGGCGCGCTTTCTACAGTACGGCCTGTATATTACGAAGGCAGTGGTCTCGAAGGAGTGCTTTTGCCAGGCAGAAAACTTTTAAGATACATGGCCTTCACTCTTTCTTGTCTAGCTAGGTTATCCTTCGATAGATGTTCGCAGATATTGTCTAAGGCGTATGTAATGATGGGGTCTGTTTGTACGTAGACTTTTCTCTTAGCAGCATGTAAGTTATCAGAAACGCTCTACCATCTGTTGAATATATTTGGAATCTGGGAAAGGTTGGAGAATCAAAGAGTACCTAGCATTAGCAGGGAATAGTATTCTTTCGTGATCAGAGGCTGTATGCAATGACAGTAATAAGGATGAAAATCACATACATCAGAACATTAATGAAAGTGTTAGTCGCTTAGTAAGCTGCTAAGTACAAAATGTATTGAGGGTTTGGGTAAGCCTTCGCCTGCAATTATTGGAGTGATCATTTAATGATTTGATTTTACGATTACTCAAAGTTGGCTGAACTTAGAAACCTATATTCCTCATGATTCACCGGCAGGTAATTCCGGTGAAAATAAAACAAAAGTGAAGCAAATCGATCCAGTAGAATGGACGGATGGATTTACCAAAGCTGTTTTAGTAAACTCTTTTAATATATATATATATATATGAAGGCCGTACTGTATTGTTTTACACTTTATTGTTTCTACCCAAATGAAGAACATTACACATCAGTTGTTACGTCCATCTTCTCAACATAATCTCCTTGTAACTGTATGCACTTTTACCATCGATGTGTCAGTCTCTCCAGACCTTCCTGAAACCATTCTTTCGGAATGCTGCGTACCCATGTCTTGACGGCTGGGTCCAGTTCTGAAAAATTCGGAAAACGGTGACCTCGCAGAGGTTTCTTAATGTTCCCGAACAGACGATAATCACTTGGTACCAAGTCGGGAGAGTATGGTGGGTATGGCAGCATCTCCCATTTGATCAATGGCAGTGGTAGTGTGGGGCCAGTCACCAGTCACAAGCCTAGCCACGAAGTCGGCTGGATCTTGATCATAGCGTTGCAAAAGTTCTCTGCACACGACCACACGCCTCTGCTTTTCGTCTGCAGACAAGAGTCTAGGCACCCGCGTGGATGACACGTTCCCCAACTGTAAGTGGTCGTGCACGATCCACTGTAAGGTGTTTCAGCTAATTCCCGTGGTTGTCTCCATTTCCGTAAATGTGATGCATTTCTTTCCTTGGATGGCCTCTTCCACCCGGGCAATGTTGGCTGGTGTTGACTCTGTCACATTCCGTCCAGAACTGGTTCTCTTGTCCACCGATGTGCACCCTGTTTCCTAACCTTCCACCCAGTTGTAAACTGTTTTTCGTGGCGGTGCATGTTCTCCACAGACTGTCACCAAGCGCCCATGAATTTCTGCACTGGTCACGCCTTCTTTCCATAGGAACCAAGACGTATAGCGCTGTCCCTGACGGTTGCTTTCCATGTTGTCTGCTCCTACGCTGACAGTGTTGTTAAGAAATGGCTATGATGAGTACATTCGTTGGCCCCTGTGCGTGTGCTGCTACCAAACGGTGGAACAAGGCACTAGTTACACGTTCCACCTTGAAAAGTGAAATGTGAACCATACCCGGACGTACAAAAAATAAAGTGTAAAACTATATAGTACTCCCCTCGTATATAGACATTCTTGTGGTAAATTTATGAAATTTTTATCAGTGAGCTCTAATATTTTGTTTTGAATTGTCTCAAAAACTATCATACCATTTCCATGAAGGAGAATCATCAAGATAGGCCTTTCTTTTCAAATGTGTTTATTTATGTGCTATTAATCTTTTTTAAGTGTTTGTGTGCTGATGATGGCTTCAAGAGCCGACACATGTCCACATATGTTAGAGAAATAATCTTTGTGGGATTATATTATGTATTGATTAGGTGGTTTTTCTCGAGGAAAGTATCTTTTGAGAGGTTCCCATGTTGTAGTTTATTTCAACGACACCATCGTAGGTTAGCTGTAGATAATTATGTCGCTTAAGAGCAAAATGAATTATGTCTGCTTTTTACGAAAAACTAGTTCTTTGTAGAGATACTGTAGCCTATATCCGTAAATAGCGGATGAAATAAACTTACTAACAACTTCCATAAAATCCTATACTATTTCCCCCACTAAAAGCCAAGGTTACCTGCAAAACAGGTTAGGTACCCTGCACTTTAAAAGTATACCTAGTAAAGTGCGCTGCATCCAATCATATCCGTACTTCTGCGGCACGTGCCAACATGCAACATGGCTAGCTTTACGTAAACCCCACATACTTTATGTTATTGTGTCTGTAACCTGTTTTTCTCTTGGTACATTTACTGTGGTCTATCATATGCATTCATAAATAATTCATATGCGATTCTGGATTAGAATCTAGAACTAAGTGCTTTTGCCGATTTAAATTTAAATCTGCAAAACTAAGCCAGGATGTAGTTTCTGTCAAATTTCGACATATATTTTTATCGATGCATTTTACGATATAGAAATAGTAGTTTTATGACTGTCTTGGGATAACATGATGTGTTCGTCAAGTGTATAGAATACTAACAAGGAAACCCTTCCAACTGTAAATCACCGACCTGATTGAGATTTGATACAATAACTTCAGTAGGAAAGCTTCAGTCATCCATATCAAAATTAGATGTCCAGTCGTACATTTAGCACCTGTTTTGGGTTTGCTCATTTAAGGGGAGTATGAATGGCCTATCCCGCTAATGTATGTTAAATTTGCTAACTTTATGACCCCTTTTCTCAAGAATTGCTTCGTGCAAATTAATAACACTTTTGCAGGTTACTTATACATGCTTCATACAATTACTCCCCTAGTTTGATTGCATTAGGCTGCATTTTCTAGGAGTTAGGATATAATGTTTTTCTGTTGCTTTTTATTACAATTTTTCCGTATATTTTTGTGCATTTCACTGCAAATATACAAACTATCTCTACCATTCTATTATGATGTATAGTATCGTAAGGGCATTATAAATGAACTATGAAAAAAATCAAGAGTATATCTTCTATAGTTCCTGAGAAAACGGGTTATTTGTCTGAAAAAATACGCTCTACAGAAATTGCAATTAAACATTAATTTAAATTAAAACTAGCTTATTAATAAAACAACAGCTAAAACGCGCCAGCACTGTAGTATTCATCATCTTCTACATTGTCCGAGTGCATCTTCTTCCTCCTCAAAGAGTTTTGGTAGAAAAAAAGCAAAAAAGAAAAGCAGAATGTGGCGAGAAAGGAACAGAAGTAAAAAAATTGTACGTGTGAATTTTTTCATTCTTTGTGCTGTTGTGCTTGTGTACTACAGAATTAACTGGTTTTGTGATTTAATTATTTAATTATTCATTTATTTAATTTGTTAATTGTTTAAAATTCGCAATGAGAACATCAGGGACATGGCTCAGGTTGGCAGAATGCAGGATAACATAACTCTGCGTAGACTCAAATGGTATGGTCACATGCGAAGGATGGATCCTGATTGCATACCCAGAAAAATGTATGATCTGCAGTTAAAATATTCAGGACGAAGAGGGTGGCCAAGAATGCGATATACAGACATGGTGAAAAACGACATTCAGCAACGAGGAGGGGATAGGTGGAACGACGTGAGATATATATGTAATTATTTAATGTGATTATGACAAGGGCGAAAGGAGGGTTCAAGAAAGTTAAAAAGCAAAACAAAGGAGACCAGTACTACAGAACTTGTCCTGGTGTATCAGAGGTTGTGAGTGAAGGTGGGAATGGAAGTTCACCCGGTACTTCAGTTCCACACCCAGAATATCATACGCACAACTTAAATATAATAATAATGTTATTTGTTTTACGTCCCACTAACTACTTTTTTAAGGTCTTCGGAGACGCCGAGGTGCCGGAATTTAGTCCCGCAGGAGTTCTTTTTACGTGCCAGTAAATCTACCGACACGGGGCTGTCGTATTTGAGCACCTTCAAATACCACCGGACTGAGTCAGGATCGAACCTGCCAAGTTGGGGTTAGAAGGCCAGCGCCTTAACCGTCTGAGCCACTCAGCCCGGCACAACTTAAATAGGAATCACAACTATTATGTCAGTCATAACGAACTTACGCAGCAAGGTAGAATTTAAATGATAATAATAATGTTATTTGATTTACGTCCCGCTAACTACTTTTTCGGTCTTCGGAGACGCCGAGGTGCCGGAATTTAGTCCCTCGGGAGTTCTTTTACGTGCCAGTAAATCTATCGACACGAGGCTGACGTATTTGAGCACCTTCAAATACCACCGGACTGAGTCAGGATCGAACCTGCCAAGTTGGGGTTAGAAGGCCAGCGCCTCAACCGTCTGAGCCACTCAGCCTGGCGAATTTAAATGAAACCACAGCCTTTTAGGCATTATGGTTCTTGACATATTAATTTTTAACTGACCAATGGTTTATGCAATTTTAAAAATGCCCAATGCAACTACAATTAATTTAAATTTAATTTAATGTATTTCTGGTCAACCAAATTTAACAAATCATACACCGAATTAATCAGTAAATTCCAAATAATGTTTCTGCATAAAAAAAACAAAAATCAATAAAATGGTCATTTATATACGGTACCCATTACGCACCGCGTAGACAGGAGTGAACGGCGGGAAGCAGGCAGACGCAGGGAAGTAATGTGTGTGCGGGAGAGAAAGAGTGAAAGCTTGATACATGAACTGACCGGCTGCCCTGCCTCTACCTGTTTCCCGCCGTTCACTCTTGTGTACACGGTGCTTAAATGAGCAAACTGGGCATCTATGGCTAAATAAAGCGTTCCTACTTAAGTCGCCGTACCAAATCTCAATCAGATCAGAGACTCACAGATGGAAGAGTTTCCTTGTGATTAGCAAAACAGAAAAAATCCATATTGCTGCAAAGCGTAGCCCTCTTAATGAAGACCTCATTTAAAAGTGAAATACGAGTCGGTGTACAGCTATAACTTTGCACTACTGATCAGTGTTGTAGATGTACGATGAAATAGTTACGTAGAAATGAAAAAGTTTTACAATTTGCATTACGTCGCAACGACGGCGACGATGAGTTAGAATAGGGCTAGGAATGGGAAGAAAGCAACCGTGGCCTTAATGATTAAAGTATAGCTCCAGCATTTGCCTGGTATGAAAATGGGAAACCACGGAAAAATATCCTCAAG
This sequence comes from Anabrus simplex, assembly GCF_040414725.1. Classification (NCBI taxonomy): domain Eukaryota; kingdom Metazoa; phylum Arthropoda; class Insecta; order Orthoptera; family Tettigoniidae; genus Anabrus; species Anabrus simplex. Next base: position 52,821,411 of record NC_090274.1, read on the forward strand.
GCTGCCGACATTGGGATTCGAACGCACTATCTCCCGAATGCAAGCTGATAGCTAAGTCTCTGAGCGTTATCCGAGAAACATCACGGGAAGGACCGCATACGTTGTTTCCGATGTTCGCTGCACGTTGGGAAGTTTTGATGATAATAACAGACCACGTTTCCTACTGCTATTTACAATCGAGTGCGGGAATTTCTACTATAACAGCAGGTTCACTTGCCTAATGCCATTCACAATGGAGGTGGGGAGTTTTCATCATAAATAGAAAAATACACGGCAGAATGGCAGCTTGACGTCTCTCTCACCTTCTAGCCAACTAACAACCACGAGTTTATAGGAATAATGACGAAAATGGCATTTCGTTATTTCCCTGCTGGTATGCAGCCGAAGACGTTGCCATGGTAACTGGTAGGTTTTTTGTATGTCACTCAATACAGAGTATGAAGTCCGCAGAAAATAGTAATTTTCTCCGTCATTTCAAGAGTAAGTGAAATTATGCACATAACAAAAGTTGTTTAAATTGAAAGTACGTTTCACAAATAGTCTACGGATTTTATAGAAAATCAGTAGTATAAGAGAAAATTTAAAAACCTGTTCCGGTCTTCCTATAAACCCCCAGTCTGTTCAGTGATTTTTAAATCATATGCATATTATCTAAACCTGCTTCTGGATTATTATACGGAACTCTAAATATGAAGTTTGGTTGAGATCTATCCAGCCGTTTTGCCTTGATGGTGGAACAGACGGACAAACAGACACGAAACCAAAAAGCACGGATACGGGCTTGAGTTGACCTAAAACGGATAAATATCAGAAAAGTTAGCAAAATAAATTAAATTACAGACAGCGGGCCCCCTCATCGTTTCCCAGAGTGAAAAAAAAAAAAAATGAATGAAAACCTACAACCTGTTTTCCAGTCATTGACCGGGTCAGGGATGTAATGAATGAAGCAGATATAGGCTATTAGTGCGATGGGGTCGCCACTCCCAAAATGATTTATTAATGACATAGATGCTATGAAATGAGAATGGAGTGTGTTGCTGGAATGAAAGATGACAGGGTAAACCGGAGTACCCGGAAAAAAACCTGTCCCGCCTCCGCTTTGTCCAGCACAAATCTCACATGGAGTGACCGGGATTTGAACCACGCTATCCAGCGGTGAGAGGCCGACGCGCTGCCGTCTGAGCCACGGAGGCTTCCTTTCCCAGAGTAGTCCTTCATAATGTTCCACTTCCTTTTGTATCACAAGTGAGGAATCTCAGCGTTATCATGGACGATCGCATGACTTTGTTTGGACATATCTGTCAAAAGGTTTTCTCAGCTCTTCATTCTTTATATAAATATAAACATATATTTCCTATAAAACTTAAACAGAAATTAATCGAAGCTATTGTAATGCGACATTTTGACTATTGTGATGCTTTCAATGATGTGAGGCTACAGTTGTCCCTAAGACTACAATGCGCTCAAAATTCATGTGTGAGATATATATGCGATTTAAGAAACTATGACCGTGTGTCATCATCTTTCTTAGAACTAGAGTGTTCGCGACTTCATGGTCGTCGTAACCATCATACTTTGTCTCTACTCCACCGAGTTCTTACAACATCTTCCCCATCTTACCTTTCTTCGCATTTCGATTGCTTCTCCTATGTTCATAACAGAGATACAAAGGCTCAAACATCAAACCTGTTCGTTATTCCTCACCATCGAACTGCCGCACGAGAATGAAATCACTTACCGTATGACGTCAGAGAAATACCAACTACAAGCTCATTTAAAAGAGTTTTAAAAGGTACAGAAAGATACAAATCAACTGCATTTCTGGTCTTTCATTTATCGTACTGTTACATTATTATAACTAGCTATTATTATTATTATTATTATTATTATTATTATTATTATTATTATTATTATTATTATTATTATTATTATTATTATTATTATTATCATCATCATCATCATCTGTTTACCCTCCAGGTTCGGCTTTTCCCTCGGACTCAGCGAGGGATCCCACCTCTACCGCCTCAAGGGCAGTGTCCTGGAGCTTCAGACTCCTGGTCGGGGGATACAACTGGGGAGAATGACCAGTACCTCGCCCAGGCGGCCTCACCTGCTATGCTGAACAGGGGCCTTGTGGAGGGATGGGAAGGTTGGAAGGGATAGACAAGGAAGAGGGAAGGAAGCGGCCGTGGCCTTAAGTTAGGTACCATCCCGGCATTCGCCTGGAGGAGAAGTGGGAAACCACGGAAAACCACTTCGAGGTGGGCTGAGGTGGGAATCGAACCCACCTCTACTCAGTTGACCTCCCGAGGCTGAGTGGACCCCGTTCCAGCCCTCGTACCACTTTTCAAATTTTCGTGGCAGAGCCGGGAATCGAACCCGGACCTCCGGGGGTGGCAGCTAATCACGCTAATCACTACACCACAGAGGCGGACTATTATTATTATTATTATTATTATTATTATTATTATTATTATTATTATTATTATTATTATTATTATTATTACTTTCTTTCTTTCTTAATCTGTTTACCCTCCAGGGTTGGCTTTTTACCTCGGACTCAACGTGGGATCCCACCTCTACCGTCCTGGAGCGCGATACTTTTGGTGGGGGATACAACTGAGAAGGAGGATCAGTACCTCGCCCGGGCGGCCTCACCTGCTATGCTGAACATGGGCCTTGTGGGAGGGGGGGAGAGTTTGGAAGGGATAGACAAAGACGAGGGAAGGAAGCGGCCGTGGCCTTAAGTCAGGTACCATCTCACCATTTGCCTGGAGGAGAAGTGGGAAACCACGGAAAACCGCTTTCAGGATGGCTGAGGTGGGAATCGAACTCTTCTCTACTCAGTTGACCTCCCGAGGTTGAGTGGACCCATTTCAGCCCCCGTACCACTTTTCAAATTTCGTGGCAGAGCCGGGAATCGAACCGGGGCCTCTGGGGGTGGCAGCTAATCACACTAACCTCTACACCACAGAGGCGGGCATGTTATTATTATTATTATTATTATTATTATTATTATTATTATTATTATTATTATTATTATTACTATTATTTACGTATGTATGTCTCACTGGGGTGGAATATTATTTCTGTTATAAAATATTTTGATTGTGTTTAACTGTGCCTTATTTAGTATTTATTTATTTATTTATTATCCATGAAAAAGCCCTACTTTGTCTAGCATATTGGGACTGTAGGTTATAACTAGTTACCTTAGATAGTACAAACATATACTACAAAATTTTTGAAGTGAGTGATTACACACACAAGTTAATTAAACTGGGAGAAAAGGAAAACTATTCTTACATTTTTTTAAAATAAACTGCATAAACTTAAAAAAAATCATTCAAACAACAGATCTTGTGAAATATCCTAAAAATAGGTTTGACTAACATTACTGTACAACAATATATGTGTTGTTCCAAAATATATCTAGCTTTGCTGAAGAAGGGCCAATCAAAAATAAGGTGAATTGCAGTTTCTTCATCTCCACAAACACAACTGTTATTACTACTAATTTTGAATTTATGTAAATAAAATTTAAATTTTCCGTGACCCTTATTTAGTATTAATTACAGTAGTGTTAATTTTAAAGTATAATAACGTAATTTTAATGTATAATCATTTGTTTAGTATAATAGAAGGCCTAATGGCCTTAACTAGCCAATAAAGACATTTATCTATCTATCTATCTATCTATCTATCTATCTATCTATCTATCTATCTATCTATCTATCTATCTATCTATCTATCTATCTATCTATCTATCTACGACTTTATTTTTATAAATATCGTCGCCATAAGACCTATCTCTGTCTGTGCGACGTAAAGCCCCTAGCAAATATATATATATAAATTATTATTTGTCATTGCACAATGGCTTACGACCAACGCTAAGTACACGCACTACGGCTGTTGGTCGCTTTTGACCAACTAGGACAAAACATTAAAATACGACTTCCTCTGCTGGGGTTTGAACCTGTGATCTTCCGTTCTGCTAGTGATCCACAGGGGGCTAATAATGCATTGTTTTGACCCTAAAATCAACACTTCATCTTGTTCAGTAAAAGCATGGCCCCCTCTGGTCACAACAAGACGACTATAACAAGACCGCCCTCATTGGCACGCATCATCCGTTTGCTATCTTCCTAAATGCCTCTTCTTTGGAACAAGGTAATGAAAAGCGGCTTTAGTCGGCGGTGAGGTGACGTGCTCCGGGTCACGTGACTGGCAGCTTTAATGAGTGACCAAGGCCCCGTGGAATGGAACCAGGTGGCCAAGGAATGCAGATCTCTTCTGCTATAAATACAAGAACAATTAAGTCCGTGTGATTAAAATAGCAGCCTTAATAACATTGTTAGTTTACAAAAATGTAGGCATTATGGATGATAAAGATAGATTAAGAAGGAACTAGCTGGCTAGAATCATCTTCTCTCCTACGTGAAGCTCGCTTATTACTGGAGTCGAACCAACGAACAGCCATCGTGTGCACAAAATCTAACTACTACGATCTCCGTTCTGTTCATGTTTAGCCGATACAGTTGCATATCTATATATTAAACAAATTTATGAAAACTAAAGTCAGTCAGTCCGGCCATTCTATCTGGTCGATTTCATTCATTCTTTTTTTTAACTGAAAGGTATTCATGCACAGATTTGTCATCAGGTACTATAAATCACTTAACTTCCGCCTTCCTCAATTTATTTGATTTTTCAATTTTTTGTCTCTTTGAATCAATCATATCATTGGTTCTAATTGAGGTACGGAGTTCGTTTTGGCCTAAGAACACTCAGTGGATCAAGCTCTTTCATCTCAGCTCTTAACTATTCAAATTGGTTGATTCTGAGGAAAGTTATATGTGCACATTCAATTTGACATTTTTTTCTCATTGAAGCAATCATATATTTCGTTCTAATTGAGGTACGCAGTTCGTTTTGGTCTAAAAACACTCAGTGGATCAAGCGCTTTCTTTTGAGATACTAGCTACTTAAATTGGTAGATTCTGAGAAAAGTTATGAGTACATTTGTCTCCATGACGAAGATCTTTGAAGGACTTTTTAACAGTTCGGCGCGTAGTGTTTTTCGAAGGAACGTTTAATTCAATTTCATTGTATGATTGATGTATTTTCAAGTGTTTTGTTGGCATAATATTACATTCTATTACCACATCAGATCATGTGCTTTATTTAATTAACTCGAAACTTTGCAAATACATCCGTGAGGAGAGTAACGAACAACACCATACTTTGTACATTGCGGGCGGAGCCAGCGGGGAACTGCTAGTATTATTTGAATGTCGACACCACATTGTTCGCACTACTTGTCTGCTACACCAATTACCACCTGTTCTTCCGTCATTTCCCCATCAATCTGCCTTCCTTGAGTTACATGCATTTCTTTCTGATATTCTTCTTGATTCGTTATACCCAACTAAGGAGTGCGTTTGAACTTATTAGCACTTGTTTCTTGGTGTTTCTTCTTCTCTTCTTATTATCTCTTCATCCTCTTGCTGTGTTCCTGTTTATATTGTTCAGTCCGTCCTGTATTTAGTCGGGTGGGCTTTACAGAGCATTTGTGTTTATGCATTAAAGTTCTGAATTTTATTCCATCTTGAATGGTTTCTCCATTAATGCAAATTTCATTTAGGTCTTCATTGATTTATTTTATCCAATTGTTGTGATTTTCATTGATAAGGATAAGATTTAAATTTTCTTTGTGACTCTGTTATTATCCATTCTATATAAGTCACCATAAAATTGTAATCCCCGTTTCCTGATTGCATCTGTGATTTTTTTCTGTAACATGATAGATTTCATGTGATTTCTTTTTCATCCAAATTCCACTTTCGCATTTTGGTCCTAACATTTTCATGAGGATTTTTCTTTCTTGGTTTTCGATCATCTTTATTCGAGATCTGCCACCAGTTACAATAGTTTCAGATGCATAAAGTGCTTCTGTTTTAACTACTGTGTTATAATGTCGTAATTTTGCCGTTTCTGATATAGTTCTTTTATTGTATCTGTTCCAAGTAATTTAGTAGGCTCTTTGAAGTTCTGCAATTCTTTCTTTGTTAGCTTGCCGATTTAACCCTGCTGGATCAATAATTTCACCTAGATAGTTAAATTTATCTACTTCAGCGATATTTCTTTCTGATATTGGATTGCGGATCTAAAACCTTCACCTAGCATCGATCTTACCCTACCCTATTCTGTTCCATGACATACTTGTACCATTGGAAGTCATAAAAAGCCCTATGAATAGAAGTTGAGTCCATCTCTCCTGTATCCCAATAACAAATAAAATAAATAAATCCCTATAAATACCTTCCTTTTATAATTCACTGGCTGAGTGTATTTTGTAAAAGGCTCGTTTATCTGTGGGGGGCTGGGTCTGACGTTGTAACGGATATGAGAAAAGACGGATAATAGAAAACAATTACTATAGTGTAGAAGATATAATTATTTAACGAATTGAAAATTAGGAACAGATTAGTTAAACGAAATCATAATGTTCGAAGATGCAGTAATGACGTACAGTCAAAGAGGACTACCTATTCCCCTAGTAGGCCTACAACTGCTAATTGCTTTAAGATATTATGCAACGGGTAAATGTAAATTCAAGTTTTCACAAGTTGAAAATCTGTTTTATTTTCTTCTATGACTAAGAAAATGAAAACACGAAAAATCTTTCAAAAACTGAATTATGTTATTCATGGTGGTGGTGGTGGTGGTGGTGGTGATTATTGTTTTAAGAGGAAGTACAACTAGGCAACCATCCTCTATATAACACTAATCAGAGGAAAAAATGGAAGGGATCCGACACTTCGAAAAATGAAGATATCGGCCAAAGGTAGACAAGGGCCACGAAGGGCGTGAAGATGAAAGACTCCCTAGCCCTCGCAAACCTAATAGCGTCGGGGTCGGAAAAGAAAAAGAGTTGACCAAGGGAGGTCGAATAGGATAGATGAAAGTGATGAGCCTGGCACAAGTAAGTGGAAGCAATGCCAGGACTCAGCTGACGGCCTCGTGGTCGCCAACCCACGCTTCAAAGTTCAAAGCCCCTGAGGCCCCTTTTAGTCGCCTCTTACGATAGGCTGGGGATATCGTGGGTGTTATTCTACCGCCCCCACCCACAGGGGGATATGTTATTCGAAACAAAGTCTCGGCCAAAGTCTACTTTCTGCAAAGTCTCGGTATGAATGAGAAAATGGTGTCATTGGTGGATACAAAGTCGACTTTGCCTCAAAGTCTTGTTCTTGAATACGACCCTAGGAGGTCTCCATGAGAGGAATGAAAACAGAATTGTAGTACCATTCCATCTTCTCATTCATGCCAAACAACTACAACGTTTTCAATGCAAACAATTTTAAAGGTTAATTGAAGATTTGTTTTGTTTTGTTCAATTTGACCTTGATTGTGTATGAAGTGGTCATTACATTTGCTTGATACTGAACAACATCACTTTTGGTTAAGAGGTGTATGTCATACATACACTGTGATGAGGCAATCAGTTGACAATACAGTAAAGAATATTCATTGCCTACAAAGCTGTATCTTTGTGCTGATGTTCGTTTTTTATATGGAGGTCCACACGTTTCATCGGATTTTCAAAGGGGAGTATGACACACACACACACACACACACACACACACACACACACACACACACACACACACACACACACACACACACAAAGTTTAAGAGCACCTGGCTCTAAAGAATAGTTTTAAGGGGAATTCGAAAGGCCTATCCAGCCAATGTTAAATGAGCCAAGTTTATGTTCCTTTATCTTTGGAACCAATGAAGGTTTACGTAGCGCATACCTATCTACGAAATGTTACTGTAATATTTGTCCCAAATGGGACATAATAATTGCTTTTACACAAATAAAGTCGAAAATCTGCAGTAAATTAAGAAATAGTACGAAATATTTCCCTTACAGAGAATGATATGGATACATACTGTACTACCTTACAACTGTTTTTTTTTTTTTTTTTCTGCTACGTCGCAGCGCCTCCGTCTGTGTTTTGTTTGGCTAACATTTTAGTGTGTGATGTCTTTGCTCACTGAAGTTGTTTGCATTGATTAGGTGTCGTTTTCTTCATGTTGCTCATTCGTTTTGTGTCCTAACTCATTCATTAAAGGATATATTTATTGGTCCAGGAATTATGCTATTTTCCTTCCAACAATGTTATTTTCCTTTCAACACAAAAGTATTATATTTATTGGTCCAGGGATCATGCTATTTTGCTGTTTGAACTGCCCGCGCTAGTCATGAGGACAAAGATAATGAGAATTCGCAGACATAGCACTCCCATTCGTCGGTGCTAGCCCTGGACCTCAAGAAAGAAACAAACGACGGTATGAGTAGCGGAATACAACATAAGGGAGTCCTGTCTACAGCCCGTAAGTACGTATATATATTTGTCTAGTAACGACGGCATTTCTTAATTGACCGCAGATTTTTCACTTAATTTGTGTAAAAGGAATTATTATGTTCCATTTGGGACAAATATTACAGTGACATTTCGTAGATAGGTATGCGCTACATAACCCCAATGAAGATAAGACCCTGAAATGTTTACAGCTCATTTTTGCATATGATTTATGTGTGCTGAAGCAGAATTAAGAAATAAGATGCAAAGGAACCAAATATATTAATTTTTTAAAGATGGAATATTTATACACAATATTTGTAAATTCAAACCCCTAACTTAATGTCTACGCAAATCTATGATATAATTATACTTCAGTAGGGGTAGTAAGGTATAATAAAGCAGCTCACAGAGTTTCATGTAGCTATCACAAGTAGTTTTCAGTTACAGGAGCATTAATTGTAAAAAGAAGTCATTGTGAGAAAGTCACGTTTGAAATGTAAAATTACAATAATTCACTCATATTTTATATGGAGGCTCCAAAAAATCACCCAGCAGCACAGACAGGATCCTCACCCTTTTTTACCCCTCCCTCTCCAAAAACATTTTCCTTCAGGCTGACCTTATTTCCTTTGTGGTAAACTTGGCTGCAAGACATGCTTTGGCAATTCTTAATTTGTCTGAATGTTGCACTCCCTTAACGGTATGACAGCCAGGGTTGATGACAAGATGCATTATCATTCTTATTCTTCCCACGTTTCCGTCAGTAAATGTTAGCACAGCATCACTGACTCCCCATTTCAAAGTTTGTAACAGCACAAATACATTCTGAGGCACTCGAGTCCAGATAATATTGCTGGACTCATTACGATTTCTGAGTATTGCCCCCATATAGACACATTCTGAGGTCAAGATGAGCTAGGTCCATGTAGATTGGCTTTATGGCCTCCATGTCCGGCTCCATGGCTAAATGGTTAGCGTGCGGGTTCGATTCCCGGCAGGGTCGGGAATTTTAACCATAATTGGTTAATTCCACTGGCACAGGGGCTGGGTGTATGTATTGTCTTCATCATCATTTCATCCTCATCACGACGCGCAGGTCGCCTACGGGTGTAAATCAAAAGACCTGCACCTGGCGAGCCGAACTTGTCCTCGGACACTCCCGGCACTAAAAGCCATACGCCATTTCATTTCATGCCCTCCATAACAGTTTCAGGAATATAGTTCTTATGTTCAAAATACTCTATTTATACGTGAAAACCACAGCCTTCTACGCGGAGTAGTTTCAAAGATATCCATATACAAAGAAAGTGCACAAGAACGTCGTTTATCAGGCTCTCATTAATCCGGATCTCCGGTTTATCCGGATCGAAATTTAAAAAAAAAAATACTTGTACAGTATTTCTTTTACGGGGTCGACTCTTCTTGAATGTCTTTTCCGCCAAGGATAGTTAAGGAGAGGAATTAGAGGTAATCCGGCCACGGTCTATCAAAGGTACCGTCCCGGCATTCGCCTGGAATTGAGAATGGGAAACAGTGGAAAACCATTCCCAGGACGGCCTAGGTGGTATTCGAACCCACGCTCTTCTGAATTTAACGCACTACTAATTCACTGATGGTGAATTAGCAAATGAAACCGGCGCTTCATCAGAAGAAACAATGACTCATGGAGAGGCAACAATGCAGATGGACAAACTGATGGCCTGTTTAGAATTCTTGACTGAAACTACACCGGCAAAACTGTTGTTAGTAAAACGTCTTCGTGATCGTGCTGCGCGCAAAACGATATACAAATGAAAACAGAAAAAACTCACATTATTTTAGTGCATAAAACAGAGTCGTAAATGAAAGAGAAGTATTCTTATATTATTTTGTACAATTTAAAAATGCTATTAACTTACTGTACAACTTATGTTAATGTACTGTATTTGGATTTTAGTTTTTCCGGATTATCCGGATTTTCGATAATCCGGATCGGTTCCGGTCCAACTTAATCCGGATAAACGAGGTTCTTGTGTATGTCCAAAATGAACTAGCTTGACAGACATGCAAGTAATGTTATAAAATTAAAAGTTAAATATTCCTAAAGGTCTCACAGAGATAAATTATATACCATTTTACTCAGGAAACACTTAATAATATTGTAAGACGGGACCAGCCCATCTCCGTCTCCCGAACACAGAGGCAGTAGAGCCACGGTAGAGCCGTGGCCACCCTTCCTCTGTTCGGTTGACCGGTCGGAGTGCAGAGCTGTCGGACCACGGACCAGCCGTGGCCTCTTGTAGACGGAAGCATAACTGTACAACCGTCGACCCTGGAATGGTCTTTGACAAGAAACACGCATGTCATCTTTAGCACCCCATAGATTCTGACTTTCTGTTTCGATAGATATTTACCGTTTAACTGTGATGCTTTTCGATTAATACTATGAATTACAACAAAATACAATTTCTCAGACAGTCTTCTGCTGTTCGCGTTAACATTGTAGGGAATATTTTTATTATTAACAATAATATGCCGGTGCCAATGATCACTTACAGAAGTGTGATAACGAAGTAAAGTTAAAATAGAATTAGCCAACATCAACAACTGTAACAATAAGTAATTAAGTTACATGGAAAAGTTAAAATTTTGTTTGACGTCCATGGACGGTTTGAAGGCCATTCGGGGACCCCAAGCGGTCCATGGACCCTAGGTTAAGAACCCCTGCGTTAGACGTTTAATCATTTCCATTTTATTTATTTATTTATTTATTTATTTATTTATTTATTTATTTATTTATTTATTTATTTATTTATTTATTTATTTATTTATTTATTTATTTGACTTTAGCAGTGGTGAAGTTTGAGCTCGTGGCTCTTCTCTAACACTCAACCACGTAAATTACAAGATTATGGATACATTAAAGAAATATACTATTCTAGTATAAAATCAAAGATAACTAAGCTAAATAACATATTTGGAGAACAGAAAGAAAGAAAGAAAGAAAGAAAGAAAGAAAGAAAGAAAGAATACAAAGCTCAACAAATAAAATAAAATTGAAAGAAATCCGGAGCATAAAAGCACAAAAGAAGGAGAAAAAGTCATAAATATAAAAATTAACACACAAACTGAAAAATATAAGCATACTTAAATAGAACGCAATACGTAATAAACTAATTGAAATTTAAGTATGGGCATAAACGGTGATCTATGTGCATGAGTCAAAACCTAAATATGACGTAAATTTATGCTATAATAATAATAATAATAATAATAATAATAATAATAATAATAATAATAATAATAATAATAATAATAATAATAATAATAATAATAATAATAATAATAATAATAATAATAATAATAATCTAATATTAATTCAAAGAAACAACAGTGTTCTTCAGCTGGACAGTAAAATGGCAATGTTACTAGGCTACCTACCACTAACACACAACCTATCATATGTCACCAATCATACGAAACAATCAGGGGTATTCAGCAGGTAATCTCTACATCATCATCATCATCTGTTTACCCTCCAGGTTCGGCTTTTTCCCTCGGACTCAGCGAGGGATTCCACCTCTACCGCCTCAAGGGCAGTGTCCTGGAGCTTCAGACCCTTGGTCGGGGATACAACTGGGGAGAATGACCAGTACCTCGCCCAGGCGGCCTCACCTGCTATGCTGAACAGGGGCCTTGTGGAGGGATGGGAAGATTGGAAGGGATAGGCAAGGAAGAGGGAAGGAAGCGGCCGTGGCCTTAAGTTAGGTACCATCCCGGCATTCGCCTGGAGGAGAAGTGGGAAACCACGGAAAACCACTTCCAGGATGGCTGAGGTGGGAATCGAACCCACCTCTACTCAGTTGACCTCCCGAGGCTGAGTGGACCCCGTTCCAGCCCTCATACCACTTTTCAAATTTCGTGGCAGAGCCGGGAATCGAACCCGGACCTCCGGGGGTGGCAGCTAATCACACTAACCACTACACCACAGAGGCGGAATCTCTACATGCAGTCTTAAATTTTGATATTGACTTAGAGTTCCTGATAGAAGCTGGAAGTGAATTTCAAAGTCATGACCCGGCCAAAATTTATGGAATATTCTCAACATTATTCGTTTATGTTTCTCAGTAGCTGTTAAACGTTCAAGTCAAACTGGGCACAGAGAGCACGCACACACACACACACACACACACACACACACACACACACACACACACACACATGATACAAAAACAAGAGGTTATACCAGTTCCCAGTAATGACAGACGTCCGAGACTCCCTTGCACCTCCCACATCGCTGAGTATGGGAAAAAGGGAAGGGAGACTCTCACCTGATTATTAACATTATTATGAAACGGTCCATTACAGTGGTAATGTACATTTATCGTTGATTTTTTATTAAGAGCTCATTGCGGGTTGTACGTGTAGCGAAGAGGAAAAATGCTTCTTGTTAGTGATAATAATAATAATAATAATAATAATAATAATAATAATAATAATAATAATAATAATAATAATAATAATCACAGTGACGTTAGAAAACACAGGTTAAGGTTTTATGGACATATTAAAAGATTCCCGGCTCTGCCACGAAATTTGAAAAGTTGTACGAGAACTGGAACGGGGTCCACTCAGCATCGGAAGGTCAGTTGAGTAGAAGGGGGTTCGATTCCCACCTCAGCCATCCTCGAAGTGGATTTCCGTTGTTCCCCACTTCTTCTCCAGGCAAATGCCGGGATGTTACCTAACTTCAAGGCCATGGTCGCTTCCTTCCCTCTTCCATGTCTATCCCTTCCAATCTTCCTATCCCCCCCCCCACAAGGTCCCTGTTCAGCATAGAAGGTAAGGCCACCTGGGCGCGGTACTGGTTTTCCTCCCCAGTTGTAACCCCCGACCCAAAGTCTCACGCTCCGGAACACTGCCCTTGAGGCGGTAGAGGTGGGACCCCTCGCTGAGTCCGAGAGGAAAAACCAACCCTAGACGATAAACGGATTAAGAATGAATTAAAAGAATGCAGCACCCAGACAGAGGTACAAAACAAATAGTCGAATTCTATGAAAACTGGAGGAAAGCCAAACCAGCCACAATGAAATGGTTCGTCGAAATCAAAACCGATCTGAAACGGGCAGGAATTACACCAGCACATGTCCAAAACGGGGTAAAGTTCAGATGCGAAATTCACAAATGACAAGTTGACCAAGAGGAGGACTGAGACGACCTGGTCTGAAGACAGAAGGGAAGCCGACAGATAGATAGATATATCATTTATTTACCCGTGCAAAATTAGGGACAGCTGTGAAAGAAATAGAGCACAAAGGAAGACAGGTGCACGCATCTAAGGACTTTTGCGTAGTCCTAATGTACTTCTTCACAGATAGGATAGATATAATGAACCCTTGCGCACAAGGGTAATAACAAAAATAATAAAAAATGTGGAACTATTAGTTTTATTGAAAATGAAATCCACAGCCTGTTTCCAGTCATTCGACCGGGTCAGGAATGGAATGAATGAAGCCCCCATCTAGCGGCAAGGATAGGCATTGTGCCGGCTGCCGAAGCCTGTCGCACTTCTCTGGGGCAGTGATTAACGACTGACAGATGAAATGAAATTATATTGGAGAGTGATGCTGGAATGGAAGATGACAAGGAAAATCGGAGTACCCGGAGAAAAACCTGTCCCACCTCCGCTCTGTCCTGCACAAATTTCACATGGAGTGACTCGGATTTGAACCATGGAACCCAGCGGTGAGAGGTTGGCGCGCTGCCGCCTGAGCCACGAAGGCTCTGTTTGCTAGTTTTATTACTGACTGCAAAATCAAATCGACCTGTAATATTTTTTACATCACAGCGTCAAACCAGAGCTCGTCGTTATTTCAGCAACAGTGTATGATTTAATTAAAGTTATCGCGTAGCTATGAGCTTGCATACGGGAGATCACCGTCGCCAGCCCTGAAGATGTTTTTCCGTGGTTTCCCATTTTCACACCATCCTTCCCTCGTCGCGAACCTTCGGTGTTTTAGTGCGATGTTAAACTACTATTAAAAAGTTGTAGATTAAATGAATGCACTATTTTAAATAACCTCGTTAGCCACAAGATGATCTAGAAAAGGCATTCGATAATGTTGATTGGACCAAGCTGTTGGAGATTCTGAAGGTGATCGGGATGAGATACCGAGAAAGAAGAATTATCTACAAATCTATACAAAAATCAGTCTGCAGTGATAAGAATCGAGGGCTTAGAAAAAGAGGCAGCAATCTAGAAAGGAGTGAGGCAAGGCTGCAGTTTGTTCCATCTCCTTTTTAATGCTTACATAGAACAGGCAATAAAGGAAATCAAAGAGGAATTTGGGAAAGGTATCAAAGTTCAAGGAGAAGAAATCAAAACCCCGAGATTTGCCGATGATATTGTTATTTTATTGATTCTGCAAAAGATCTGGAGAAATTGCTGAATGGCATGGACAGAGTCTTGGGGAAGAAATACAAGATGAAAATAAATAAGTCCAAAACAAAAGTAATGGAGTGCGGTCGAACAAAGTCAGTTGATGAAGGAAATATTTGATTAGGAAATGAAGTCTTAAAGGAAGCAGATGACTTGGGTAGCAAAATAACTAATGATGGCAGAAGTAAGGAGGACATAAAATGGCAGACTAGCACAAGCAAGGAAGACCTTTCTTAAGGAAAGAAATTTGTTCACCTCAAAAATTGATGTAGGAATTAGAAAGATGTTTTTGAAGACTTTCGTCTGGAGCGTGGCATTGTATGGAAGCGAAACATGGACGATAACTAGCTCAGAAAGAAAGAGAATAGAAGCTTTTGGAATGTGGTGTTACAGAAGAATGCTGAAGGTGAGATGGGTAGATCGAATCACGAATGAAGAGATACTGAATCCAATAGCTGAGAGGATAACGATTTGGATAAATTTGACCAGAAGAAGAGATAGAATGATAGGGCACATCTTAAGACACCCAGGTCTTGTACAGTTGGTTTTTGAGGGAAGTGTAGGTGGTGGTGGTTGTGATTATTGTTTTAAGAGGAAGTACAACTAGGCAACCATCCTCTATATAACACTAATCAGAGGGAAAAAATGGAAGGGATCCGACACTTCGAAAAATGAAGATATCGGCCAAATGAAGACAAGGGCCATGAAGGGCGTGAAAATGAAAGACTCCCTAGCCCTCGCGAACCTAATAGCGTCGGGGTCGGAAAGGAACAAAAGTTGACCAAGGGAGGTCGGACAGGATAGATGAAAGTGAGGAGCCTGGCACAAGTAAGTGGAAGCAATGCCAGGACTCAGCTGAGGGCCCCGTGGTCGCCAACCCACGCTCCAAAGTTCAGAGACCCTGAGGCCCCTTTTAGTCGTCTCTTACGACAGGCAGGGGATGCCGTGGATGTTATTCTACCGCCCCCACCCACAGGGGGAGGAAGTGTAGGTGGTAAGAACGGTAGGGGTATACCAAGGTACGAATATAACAAGCATATTAGAGCAGATGTAGGATGTAGTAGTTATGTAGAAATGAAAAGGTCAGCACAGGGTAGGGTGGCACGGAGCGCTGTATCAAACCAGTCTATGAACTGATGACTCAGACAAGAACAGCCACAAGAAAAGGCCTCGTAGGCAGTATGTGGCCCGCGGGCCGACAGTTGCAAACTCAACTGTAAATCTTGCGTGATTCCCTTCATGACTATGTTGGTATCTATCAGGCACTTGACGAAAGTCCCTTGTAATGATGAAGCTGAATCAAGACTGCCAATATGAAGGATTTCCGACAACACTCACGTAGCTGACGAGAGCGGGAATCTTGTCAGACTAGAATTCGATCCGGTTTGTTGACCTCCCGAATATAAGGCTCGCCTTTCCAACAGGTGGTAGCATGTCACATCGCATACGATATAACACCTGTCTAGTTAGGACTTCCGTCGACATCTCCAACCAGGCATTTGTCATACTCTGTTGTCAACAGGCAACAGTGAAAATGAGAGAAGTCTTCTGGCCAAGGTCGCAGTCTACATCTTCTTGCTACCTACAGATTCCCATTTTCATTTTACTTTCTTTCGACCCTCATCGCATTGAGTTTTAGAGGTCTAGAGCAGGGTTCCCCAAACATTTTTTAAACAAGTTAGGATTGTTTTTAGTCGCTTTAACTCCAAGATCTTATCGCGGCTCTTACATATGATTACAGAATAATAGTAATAATAATAATATTGTAATTATAAACATATAAAGGAAAATATAAATAAGTATAATGTAATTAGATTTTAGAGTGCAAGCCATTGTCTTTGGGAAGATGATGACTTGATGACTCAGTGCTGGAGAAGCCAGTGTCATTTCCATTTTCTTAGGAATATTGTGGCGTTGGCGCCAATGGTGATACAGTTAACATTCTGAGATGATATGCTTGACAGTGAGAGAGCAGTTACATTTACTGCAGGTGGGAGATTGTTTCTTTTCTAGGAGATAGTTGTGGCTGATCTTCATGTGCCCTATCCTTAGTCGGGAGATTAAGACTTGTTCATATCTGGTGAGTTTTTCGGAGAGGTTATATTCTCGTAGATATCATTTTAATATTTTGAAGGTTGTTAGTTGTATTTTTCCAGTTCATTTTCCATTATTTGTGTAGTTTGATTTTGATATGTAGCGAGGCAATTTGACGGTCGTTGATTGGAAGATCAGTAGCTTCTTTTGCTGCTTGATCAGCTGATTCATTGCCTGGTATTCCTCTGTGAGATGGTATCCACATAAAAATAACATTTTTTTTCCTGTAATCTTGATCTTGTGGTACGGCATTTGAATTTCTTTAAAAAAGAGGTGTGTTGTTGATGGATGAAGTGGGGTCGAATGTCAACTAAGTTATAATGCCGAGATTCATTAAAATCAATAAATAGAATAACCTATAAATCTATCTACCTCGTACATATAATTGAACTAATTTAACTACTTTTATAACACTGTTCGTAGAAATGCAAATGAGTGTATTCTTTTCAAATGAGCTGAGCGCGAAAGTCTGTAATAACGTCACAAGCGTACGATTCTTTCATTGAGCCATGGCTCTTGATGTCTCGCACGCAGCGGAAGTTCGGCTCCCCGCCAATGTCCAGTGTTTCGTGTGTGTTTTGTGTCACACTGATCCGCGAATACACAACTCAGCGCTGACTCGTGTGCCATGAGCTCGCCGTTGCTGTGATTCGACTCACTCGGACAGTTGAATGAATCGATACACTGCTTCGAAGCATATACTCAGTAGCCAACTTAGTGAGAGGTAGAGTCACAGCGCAATGAAACAATGCGTAAACATGAAATTTTGCTACAAATTCGGGAAACGTGACGAGGCTTTTGAACACCATCCCAAAGGAAGCTTTCTTGCAAAGTTTCCAGGACATGTATCGCCGATCTCAGCAGTGCATAGTTATTGGAGGGGACTATTTCGAAGGACAGTATGATCACTGTCGTGCATTGTTCATCTGTGTTGATAGTACAGGACTATTCACCGAACTGTATTGTCACAGGTTGTATGAAACGGTTTTGAAGCCAGTAGTTACGCATGCATCCGAAACCTTATCCCTGAATGCCAATAAGGGATTCCTCGAAGAACTGGAGAAAAAAAGAGCGAAGAATCATTACAGAAATCACAGGATCCAATTACAAGAATGCCATCCACAAAAAATATCCAACAAGGAGGTCTGTAGCAAAATAGAGAAAATTACAGACATAATCCGCAAAAGACGAGCACTACATTACGTTCGCTTCAAATGAATGGACGGAAACAGGTTGACCAAAAAGGATTTTTCACTTTTCTGATTCAAAACACAAAACCACGATTCCTTGGTTTACAAACACCTAAGAGGACCTCCAAAAGCTGCGAATCAAACCCGAATACGCCTTTGACAGAGATCTCTTCCGAGAAAAAGTTAGTGACGAACGAGATAAACCTAAACGAACAACCGACATTACAGTAATTCTACATTCTGTATTAGAAAACACTAATGAGACATTTTAAAATAATAATGTTTTGGGAAAGGCATTTTTGTCGTGCATGAAGTTTGGTAGAATATTTCATATCAGTACAGTATTTTAATTATAGGAAATACGCTGAGACCGGTAAAAACAACTGGCTTTATCATCATTAGGGTGAACACCTCCTTAGCTGAAAGGACAGGTGTGGAAGAAATAGAGGGATATTGCAAACTTTTGAGGGATACAACACAAAATCAAATTATGAGAATTTGTTGTATTGCGTAGACATTACAGTAATTCTACATTCTGTATTAGAAAACACTAATGAGACATTTTTAAATAATAAGTGTCAAACACATCAATCAGTACCCCTTGACGCTACATCCCTGACGGGCCTTGGCCTACCATCTTACCGCTGCTCAGCCCGAAGACCTGCAGGTTACGAGTTTACGCGATTGTTCTTCGTTTTCTAGACTGTCTCACTGTCAGGGCGGAATGTGGAAGCACAGAATAAGTCAGAAGTGGGCATTCACAGAGTTCGGCCCGAAAGAAACATGGACGACATCCTGTTTTTCCACGACAACTCAAGACCTCATGTCCGTCTGCACAGAAGGGAAGCAATTGCAAGACTGGGATGGATTGTTCTGCCTTATCCTGCGCACAGCTGCGATGCTCCCTTGAAGTATGCACTCCGTGGTCGCCAGTTTACTGACGATGCAGAACTGAAAGATAGAGTTCAAACTAATCTCCAGAACTGCAGCCAGAAACCTTACGATGTGAAAATTCAGCGTCAGGTGGAAATTTGATAGTGTTCTGAAAGATGCAAGAATATGTCAGGTAAATGCTATATGATTAGCCATCACACTTCTTGACCAAAAAAAAAAGTTGTCGAATTTTCCTTTTCGAAAATATGTCTCCCGGTCATGGCCATCCATCAACAGCTGTTAATTTCAGATGCCAGCCAACCACAAGACATAGCCTGTACGGTTGCTAGGTAACATTGTCTGACCATCCATCCATACCTTCCATCACAGCCTGTACGGTTGCTAGGTAACATTGTCTGACCATCCATCCATACCTTATATCACAGCCTGTACGGTTGCTAGGTAACATGTCTGACCATCCATCCATACCTTACATCACAGCCTGTACGGTTGCTAGGTAACATGTCTGACCATCCATCCATACCTTACATCACAGCCTGTACGGTTGCTAGGTAACATGTCTGACCATCCATCCATACCTTACATCACAGCCTGTACGGTTGCTAGGTAACATGTCTGACCATCCATCCATACCTTACATCACAGCCTGTACAGTTGCTAGGTAACATGTCTGACCATCCATCCATACCTTACATCACAGCCTGTACGGTTGCTAGGTAACATTGTCTGACCATCCATCCATACCTTATATCACTGCCTGCATGGTTGCTAGGTAACATTGTCTGACCATCGATCCATACCTTATATCACTGCCTGCATGGTTGCTAGGTAACATTGTCTGACCATTCATCCATACCTCACATCACAGCCTGTACGGTTGCTAGGTAACATTGTCTGACCATCCATCCATACCTCACATCACAGCCTGTACGGTTGCTAGGTAACATGTCTGACCATCCATCCATACCTCACATCACAGCCTGCACGGTTGCTAGGTAACATCGTCTGACTATCAATCCATCCATACCTTACATCACTGCCTGCACGGTTGCTATGGGTACACTTTCGTCACACATTTTGTCGCATCAGTTACACAAATTTTTGGATGACCTCCTCCCAGTCATAAGAATTTATGTTAAAAAGAGAGGCAATACTACTGCACCACTCCTAATACTATTCCAGAATTGGGACCCCTTTCCTTAGTATTAATTTGTTCTGAGATCGAACGGGCAGTAGATTGCACAGCTAAGAAGTCAACTTCGTGTTCCATGGCCATATGAAGCAGCATCTCTCCAACATTACATTGTAATGGACTCGTCTTTAAGCTATACGTAAATGAACAGGTCACCGAATCCATGTGGCTCCACTCGAGCATGAATCCTGCCAACCAAGTTGAATTAATTGTGGCAGTGACTGACAATGGTAATTTCTCCAAGGACAGAGAGATACCACAGATTTACCAAGTTCGGTGACCATGATTTGCGAACTTCTTTTTGCCACGGGGTTTGTTTGTTGTGATACACGCAGGCTATTTTAAAAATCAAAATATTTATAAATTTAGACTCATAATTATTCGTTTACGTTAAGCTGACAAAATGTTCAAATACAAATTAACGCAACAATAAGAAAACATGATGGTTTTTATTCCAGAAGTAATGCATTATTATCAGAAAAATATTTAAAAATATTTATCAAAATATTTATTTATTTATTTATTTATTTATTTATTTATTTATTTATTTATTAGCCAATGTACCCGTACTTCGCTACGGAATTCTACATTGCATACCGAATTCTGGGTTAGGTAATGTACACGTTGTGAGTAAAATTGCATAGCTCTTAACGTTACCCTAGAAATGCGATGGGGAAGTCATCATACGTCTTTTCTCATGTGAAGACTGGGTTAGAGAATTTTCATTGTAATGATAGGCCGTCTTGCCTACCATGGGTCACAATCAAGTTGGGGAGTTTCCATTATAATGGCAGACATTCACTCTCCACTTGCCTTTTTACATCCTCAGAAAGACTGTCTCAGTGGATTTCCCAACTGAAATCAACATATGTCAGGTAAATTCTATATGATTAGCCATCACACTTCAGTAGGAATGACGCGATTAAAATCAATGCCATCATATGAAATACTCGATCAAATGAAAAACCACACATTTTCTCACTTTCAACGAATAGTAGGCCTACTACTCTGCCGATCTAAAGTTCCAGAGCTAGAATGACCAGGCCGCAGACAGCCGTGAACACTCTACTGCTACTACTATTACTACTAAATGTTTTCATTCCTCTCTGCCATTATTTCATTAAGTGTGCACACTGCTCATTCCAATCAGCGCCCCAGAGTAGGTGTAGAACAACTGGAATACTGTGATGAACCAGTGTGTTTCGTACCACCAATATCAGACAATGTACGAACCAGAGAAATGGCATGCTAAAGAAGAAAGTTATCTAATTCCCCAGCTATTTCCCGCCAGTATTTAGGCAGACTGTTATACTCGGTACGCAGCAGCAATCCCATCTATCGGCGATTTTTTTTTTTTTTTTTTTTTTTTTGCTAGTGGCTTTACGTCGCACCGACATAGATAGGTCTTACGGCGACAATGGGATGGGAAAGGTACAGCGTGAAAATAGGAAACCACGGAAAACAACCTTCAGGGCAGCCGACAGTGTTATTCGAACCTACTAACTCCCGGATGCAAGCTCACAGCCGCGCGCCCCTAACCGCACGGCTAACTCGCCCGGTATCGAAGGTATAGTGGCACCATAAGGTACAAAGAACATCACAACCAACAATGGTCAATATAATGCTATTGTTGATTAATTTTATGAGCTTTCGATACTGTAGGCCTTCACATTTAGTTTTCTTCTGACTCTGAAATACCAAGTCGGTAGGGTAAAATTGAATAAAACATAAATGATCGGAAATTGTATTCTCCGCAGCTTTTGTTATGTAGTACTTTTCGACAGGACCAATAACATGGGTATTTAAAAATTAAATTTTAGGCACCTTCCCCTAAACTACCTTTCTATACCGGGCGAATAAACTTATTCATAGCCTAGTTTCTTATTCCCCGACTCTATATACCGATTTTTTAAAAATTCTATTTACCCATTTTCTCTGGCTCGGCGCTGATATGGACTTAGCAACAAAAATACAAATTCATGAATATCTCTGTTATGAGCCAACGGCCGTAGCCGTGTTGAAACACCGGATCCCGTGAGATCTCCGAAGTTAAGCAACATTGGGCGTGGTCAGGAGTTGGATGGGTTGCCACGCGCTGTTGGTGGGGGTTAAGGGAATGGAGGAGCGGAAAAGAACTGGCCATCCTACCGCACGTAAACTCCGGCTCAGGAACACCTCTGCGGAGGTTCGGACCTGCCTTCGGGCAGAAAAACCCTTACCTTACCTCTGTTATAATAGCCGGTACGGTAAAAATGTGTAAGACATAAATGACCAGAAATTTAACTCTATATAACTTTAGTTATGTAGTACTTATGGATAGGTACACTAATAACATAAATATTTGAGAACTATCATTTCACTCAGCGTGAATAAAATTATTTATAGCCTAGATTGTAGTGGCTCATTACCCGACTTTACATTCCGATATTCATTCAGCTCTCTTCAGCCTAATTCTCGTGATGCACGTACAGACAGACAGACAGACATGACGGAAAATTAAAAAGTGCAATTCCTTGTTACTGTCAACACGACTTTCTTTTATTTATTTATTTATTTATTTATTCTTCTTAATCTGTTTACCCTCCAGGGTTGATTTTTCCCTCGGACTCAGCGAGGGATCCAACATCTACCGCCTCAGTGGAAGTGTCGTGGAGCTTCCGACTTTGGGTCGGGAGATAAAAGTGGGCAGGAGGACCAGTACATCGCCCAGGCGGATTCACCTGCTATGCTCAACAGGGGCCTTGTGGGGGATAGGAAGATTGGACGAGATAGACAAGGGAAGGAATAGGCCGTGGCCTGAAGTTAGGAACTATCCCGGCATTTGCCTGCAGGAGAAGTGGGAAACCACGGAAAACCACTTGCAGGATGGCTGAGGTGGGAATCGAACCCACCTCTACTCAATTGACTTCCCGAGGCTGAGTCGACCCCGTTCCAGCCCTCGTGCCACTTTTCAAATTTCGTGGCAGAGCCGGGGGTGGCAGCTAATCACGCTAACCACTACACCACAAAGGCGGATTATTTATTTATTTATTTATTTATTTATTTATTTATTTATTTATTTATTTATTTATTTATTTATTTATTTATTTATTTATTTATATCAGACAAAATTTTTAGAGATTTGGAATGTTTGACGTACCGGTATATTATGCAAAACTGTACGATTACTATAGCTTGGCACACTTCGGTCTTAAGGATGTCCTGGCTCACTGCATTTAGGCCGGAAATGATTTTCAAATTTTTTTGTTTAGTTTGATAGAGCTATTCAAAAGTTACAGTTTGAAACTTTGGACTCTAATTGGTGCGGGTACAGACTCCAACTTTCAGGTTCTTTGACAATACCAAAGATAATAAAAGCCAGGCCCTTTCTTTGTTTAGCATCGTATAAAGCAAAGCCTACAAACAAACAAGCAACGCTTTAGTCAGAGAATTTCTTCCTATAATGTTGGGCTAACAAATTTTTGGGAAGGTGATAAAAGTTACGTTTACTCGTTCTTGGAAATTGGGAGGAACGGTCAAGTAGAATCAGGTCTTTCTTGAATTGATCGGAGTGGCTACAAATCTGGGCTTGTCACTCACTCGGCAGGTCCGGTTCAATAGACTGAAAGAACAACGAGTTTTGTGTGAGGGGACACTCACCCCATGGTATGTTGCACAGAGTTACTGACCTTCATCACTCGCATTTTCTTTGTGTAATAATAATAATGTCCGCCTTTGTGGTGTAGTGATTAGCTGCCACACCCGGAGGACCGGGTTCGATTCCCGGCTCTGCTACGAAGTTTGAAAAATGGTACGAGGGCTGGAAGGGGAAGTTACAGAAAAAAAAAAAAAAAATTCACACATACAATCAGGAAACGGCGATTACAATTGTATGGTCACTTATTTAGAGTAGATAATAATAGGTTCCCAGAGAATTGTAAACTTAGCCTTATCAATGACAAATCACAATAATTTTCTAAATGAAATCCGCATTAATGAATAAACCGTTCGAGATAGAATAAACTTCAGAATCTTAAATCACAAACACCACTTTTCTGTAAAGCCCACCCGACTAAATACAGGATGGACTGACCGGGCGAGTTGGCCTTGCGGTTAGGGGTGCGCAGCTATGAGCTTGCATGCGGGAGATAGTGGTTTCGAACCCCACTGTCGGCAGCCCTGAAGATGGTTTTCCGTGGTTTCCCATTTTCACACCAGACAAACTGGGGCTGTACCTTAAATAAGGCCACGGCCACTTTCTTCCCAGTCCTAGACCTTCCCTATCCCATCGTGAAATTGTGAAATTGGGAAAACACCGAGCGACTTGACCGTGCGATTAGGGGCGCGCAGCTCAGAGCTTGTATTAGGGTTCGAACCCCACTGTCGAGAGCCCTGGGGATGGTTTTCGTTGGTTTTCCACGGCGCAACGTAAAGCCAATTGCTACAAAATCCACAGTTCTAGTCCTTCAGAAAAGCAACTCATTTTTGATAACATCCTAGGGATATGAGCTATGAATTTTTAGTAATTAAAATATAATAAAGTAAGAGAATATATTCTTTATTTATTTCTAAAAATTGCTATCCTTTTCTTAATCATCGTTATCCGGTCGCTTAGATTAGCGATTTGTCTTTTTCTACCACTACGAGCGCTAATGTGAGTCAATGCGGAGTTTCACTTAAACCCTTAAAACTACATTCGGTGTGTACATTTTTCAAAAAATCAAAAACGCCTGAGGTGGTGATTATTATTTTAAGAGGAAGTAAAACTAGGCAACCATCCTCTTTATAACACTAATCAGAGGAAAATATAGAAGGGGTCTGACACTTCGAAAAATGAAGATATCGGCCAAAGGAAGACAAGGGCCACGAAGGGCGTGAAAGTGAAAGACTCCCTAGCCCTCGCAAACCTAATAGTGTCGAGGTCGGAAAAGAACAAGTGTTGACCAAGGAAGGTCGGATAGGATAGATGAAAGTGAGGAGCCTGGCACAAGTAAGTGGAAGCAATGCCCGGACTCAGCTAAGGGCCCCGTGGTCGCCAACCCACGCTCCAAAGATCAGAGCCCCTGGTGCCCCTTTTAGTCGCCTCTTACGACAGGCAGGGGATACCGTGGGTGTTATTCTAACGCCCCCACCCACAAGGGGGAAACACCTGAGGGCATTAAACCAAGGAACAAGAAATAATTTTGTAAATAAGTTAATTTGGCTATGATTTGAATGGAAAAGAAAATGAGTAAAGAAACAAGCGATTTTAGGTTGTTTTTCCGGAACTGTTTTTAGGCCGGAAGTGATTTTCGAAATTTGTATTTTTAGTTTGATAGAGCTATCTTAGAGTCACAATTTGAACCTTTCCGGGCCCTTTAGCTCTTCAACTTTCGGCACAATTGAGGAAATTGGTTTTTATGTTTTTCTTGGTATGGGGACCCCCTACTTTGTGTGTTTTCAACATTAAAATTTCGCGGAGGAAGTACGCACGGCAGTGGTGGTAGATGTTCAGTAGTGAAAGTCCTTATAAGGTGAGACAAGGTTTGTATAACCCTGACGGCCAGTATATATTAACAGCAGGTCATCCTTTGTTGCCATTGTGTTGGAGTTTTTAATTTGAATTTGCTCTCCATTGAGGCAGGACCTGGTTTTCAATAGCCGCTGTCAAGCCTTCAACACCGCCATCCATCAATTCTTTTTCTCACCTCCTCTCGACGTATCTGGCTATTAATATCGAGTTTCTTCCCAATGACGTATTGCAATGTTGGAGAAGTCAATTACTGACGATCATAAACGCCGTGTACCGACTGAATTACCAGTGATCGTTCAGGCGTGCACTCTCAAGGTGAATGTCTTCGAGGTTCGAACCCAAGTTCTGTCGACAGGAGCTCCATCCTGCTGCCGGGAAAGCATACGAAGTCTTAACCCTCGATAAACGTAGGAGAGTACATTCTTTCGCAGCTTGATATAGCCGATCATCCGGGCCCGCATTTTCACGACCTAATAAATGCCGAAAAACACCGATAAAATTATCTAAAGATCTTCAAAATCTGACGTAAAATTACCCAAAAATTATGAAGGTTATTATTATTACCTCTTTTTTTTATAGTGATTTAACGCCGCACGAGCACATCGAAGGTTGCCAGGTCTATAAATGAAAAATCGGTTAGATTGAACGTAAAAATTTCGGGAGTTTTGATTAAAATTTCGGTAGTTTCTCGAGCATTGAAATGTATAATATTACTAATGTATGCTTCTTCTTCCTCCTGTAGATGTAGTTATTCATCAGGCGTAGAAATTGTATGCCAATATTGAAGTCGTAGCAGGATGGAGATTTTGTATTCTATATGCGGGTCGGTGATTTCCCTTCGAATGATGCAGTGAAGCGTGGGTTCTGAGTTCAAAAAGAGGGGAGAAATTACGTAAATCAAGCCTAAAATGAATGCGGGGAAGTACCTAACGAGTGATTTTATCGATAAAACGTCACGCAGTGAGACGAGGAGAGAGTGTTTCGATACAGATATATTATGCACCATTAATCATTATCATTCATTTTCCTTAAATTTGGATTAGAAGAAATTTCGGGAGTTTTTTTTTCGGGTTTACTGGCGCGTTGAAAAAAAATCTCTGCAATTTCGGGAAACCTGGCAACATTGAGCAATGATGGGAACATATTAGAATTGGGAAGGAAGCGGCCGTGGCCTTAATTAAGGTACAGCTCCAGCATTTGCCTGGTGTGAAAATGGGAAACCACGGAAAACCATCTACAGGGCTGCCGATAGTGGGATTCGAAGCCACTAACTCCCGGATGCATGCTTACAGCCGCGCGCCTCTAACCGCACGGCCAACTCTCCCGGTGTGAAAATGGGAAGACCACGGAAAACCACTTTCATGACTGCCGATGGTGGCATTCGAAACTACTCTCTCCCGAATACAAGCCCACAACTACGCGACCCTAACCGCACGGCCAACTCGCTCAGTTGAAGGAAAATATATATTTAATTTACCAAAAATGTGTGCGTTGTCCACATAACCTTTAACTCGTAATCGAGTGGATACAGTTAATTTGTGTCATGAAGTAATAATACGGTCCGCCTCTGTGGTGTAGTGATTAGTGTGGTACGAGGGCTGGAATGGGGTCCACTCAGCCTCGGGAAGTCAATTGAGTAGAGGGGGGTTCGATTCCACCCTCGAAGTTCCGTGGTTTCCCACTTCTCCTCCAGGCAAATGGTACCTAACTTAAGGCCACGGCCGCTTCCTTCCCTCTTCCTTGTCTATCCCTTCCAATCTTCCCATCCCCTACAAGGCCCCTGTTCCGCATAGCAGGTGAGGCCGTCTTGGCTAGGTACTGGTCCCCCTCCCCAGTTGTATCCCCTGACCCAATGTCTCACGCTCCAGGACACTGCACTTGACGCGCTAGAGGTGGGATCCCACGTTGAGTCCAAGGAAAAAACCAACCCTGGAGGCTAAAGAGATTAAGAAGAAGAAGAATCATAGAGAAAAAAAAAATATTTCAGAAAATGCATTTCTTAAAAGCAAAATAACTGAGCATCGTCATTATTCCGGTCCCCCTGTGGGTGGGGGCGGTAGAATAACACCCACGGTATCCCTTGCCTATCTTAAGAGGTGACTAAAAGGAGTCCCAGGGACTCTCAACTTGGGAGAGTAGGTTGGCCACCATGAGGCCATGCCTACATTATAGAAAAGCTTACTTATAATGTGATTTTTGTCATTTATTTCCTAGTTTTAATTTTTAGGTCATCGTTAGTCATTTCCAAGATTTTTCTTTGACGAGATACTTTTTGGTCTTCATTCCTTTATTTTATTTCTTCCTTTCTTTCTTTCTTTCTTTCTTAATCCGTTTATCCTCCAGGGTTAGTTATGCCCTCAGATTCAGTGGTCGACTCATTTTACCACCCGAGGCTGAGTGGAACCCGTTCCAGTCTTCGTACCACTTTTTAAATTTCGTGGCAGAGCCGGGAATCGAAAACGTGTTTCCAGGGGGTGACAATTAAGTATTATTATTATTATTATTATTATTATTATTATTATTATTATTATTATTATTATTATTATTGAAATGAAAATCCGCAGCCTGTTTCCAGTCATTTGACCGGGTCAGGGATGGAATGAATGAAGCCCCCATCTAGCGGCGAGGATAGAAAATGTGTCAGCTGCCGAAGCCTGTCGCACTCCTCTGGGGCAATGATAAATGACTGACAGATGAAATGAAATGTTAATGGGAGAGTGTTGCTGGAATTAAATATGACAGAGAAAACCGGAGTACCCGGTGAAAAACCTGTCCCGCCTCCACTGTGTCAAGCACAAATCTCACATGGAGTGACCGGGATTTGAACCACGGTAGCCAGCTGTGAGAGGCCGCCGCGCTGCTGCCTGAGCCACGGAGGCATTATTATTATTATTATTATTATTATTATTATTATTATTATTATTTCTTAGTCTGTTTACCCTCCAGGGTTGGTTTTTCCCTGGGACTCAGCGAGGGATCCTGCCTCTACCGCCTCAAGGACAGTATCCTGGAGTGTGAGTCTTTTGGTCGGGGATACAACCGGTGAGGAGGACCAGGCGGTCAGATCTGCGATGCTGAACAGGGATGGGAAGATTGGAAAGGATAAGCAAAGAATAGGGAAGGAAGCAGCCATTTCCTTGAGTTAGACACCATTTGCCTGGAGAACCACGGAAAACCACTTCGAGGATGGCTGAGGAAGGAATCGAATCCCCCTCTACTCAGTTGACTTTACGGGCTGAATGGACTCCGTTCCAGTCCTCGTACCACTTTTTCAAATTTCTTGGCAGAGCCGGGAATCAAACCCGGTCGTTCGCGGGTGGCAGCTAATCGCACTAACCACTACACTACAGAGGCGGACTAGATTCTTTAAAAATACGGTTCTCACAAAAGGAATAGCATCCTTTAATTTTTTGTTTGGATTTTTTTTAAAGTTTATTGAGCCACTTTCTGATTATTTTGAGTTTACATCTGTATGTCATTCTATAGGTGATTTTGGGGCATTTTAGGTCCTCAAAATCCGGGCCCTGATAATTACATGCATCCATAAGTATAGTTAATGATGGAAAATGTTTGCTCGAGGACTCTAACCAGAGGAAAATTAGTGATAAGACATACTGTATTTAATAGTTATCTTAATCTGTGAAAAAATATTCCATGGATCATTCTCAATTAACCTATATGTACACACATAACACAATACGATGCTCTATCATTGTTAAGTTGGAGAGCAGGATAGTGTGCGCGGGGGAGTGTGTGGTAGCGTGGCCGAGCGGTCTAAGGCGCTGGTTTAAGGCACCAGTCTCTTCGGAGGCGTGGGTTCGAATCCCACCGCTGCCAAGAATTTTAATTTCAGTCTGAGCTAAAAATTTGCTTGCGTATAGACAGCTATCGCAAGTTTGAAGAAACTGGTCACTGACTGACCTCTTATTAATATAACATTATGAAAGTCATTGAAAGGAGTAAAAATGGGTATCACATTAATTTCTGATCTTTTAAAAAGACTGCGTCGTGTTCTTGCTTTCTTAATCTGCTTATACCGAGATCGATAGCTGCAGTCGCTTAAGTGCGGCCAGTATCCAGTATTCGGGAGAGAGGTGGGTTCGAACCCCACTGTCGGCAACCCTGAAGGTGGCTTTCCATGGTTTCCCATTTTCACACGAGGCAAATGCTGGGGTTGTAACTTAACTAAGGTCACGGACGCTTCCTTCCCATTCCTAGGCCTTTCCTGTCCCATCGTCGCCATAAGACATATCTGTGTCGGTGCGACGTAAAACAAATACGGTAGCCAAAAAAAAAAAAAAACTGCTTATCCTCCACGGTCGGTTTTTCCCTCGGACTCAGCGAGGGATCCCACCTCTATCGCCTCAAGGGCAGTGTCCTGGAGCTTCAAACATCGAGTCGGGGATACAACTGGGGAGGATGACCAGTACCTCGCCCAGGCGGCCTCACCTGTTGTGCTGAACAGGGGCCTTGCGGGGGGATAGGAAATTTGGAAGGGATAGACAAGGAAGAGGGAAGGAAGCGGCCGTGGCCTTAAGTTAGGTACCATCCCGGCATTTGCCTGGAGGAGAAGTGGAAAACCACTTCGAGGATGGCTGAGGTGAGAATCGAATCCCATCTATTCAGTTGACCTCCCGAGGCTGCTGAGTGGACCTCGTTCTCCAGTACTTGTACCACCCGGGCTTGCGGGGATGGGAGCTAATTATACTAACTACCACACCATGGTCCAAAAATATGAAATGTCCGCGGTTTTTTTTTTTTTATTTATTGTTTTGCTGTGGTTGAATATTAGTATATTATCAATTGATTTCATCACATGTTAGCATTTGAAGCTCTAGTAATATTTGAAACTGCTTATAAAAACTCTGCCGAAACCCGGGATCGAACCAGGGACCTTTAGATCTTCAGTCTAACGCTCTCCCAACTGAGCTATTTCGGCGCTGTGGAGGCGATGCGCTGAGCACAGTGTGACATCCACTCCGTTCGCCGCAGTTGTGTACTGCGCGAGTCGACTTCATTTGAGAAATTACTTTTTTTTTTTAGTTGATCTACGATTGAACCTATTTTTGGCTGTAAAGTAAGCTGCAACTCCCTTTTGACCGAACCGTTATCTATAACGTACTTAATTTAGTAACCTGGATTGTATTTGGCGAAAATCGCGAGGATTCGAGTAGAGTTACCGGATTCGCTCCAAGGTGAGCCCGGTTTGAATCTGTCATCTGTGCTCGTCTTAGAAAGTGAAGTTTCAAAATAGGAAAATACGGCAAGGTAAACAAACCTCTATTATTAGCACTAATGAGAACAAACATTGGAAGAATGTAGATACCGCTAAAGGAAGAGAAGGGCCACGAAGGATATCAAAGGGGAACACTGTGTAGGTCTCACAAACCTAACCCTGTCGAGGTCGAAAGAGAATGAAAGTTAACTAAGTGAGGTCGGACAGGCAAGAAGAAAGTGATTAGCCTGGGCCTCCTACGCTCAAATCACACTTTAAAGCTGACAACTTACAGTGGTCTGCGTCAGGTGGGAAGCGTTTTGACCCGGTGAGGCTCCTGAGAATTGTCCGGCGGGCAGGCCCCCGGATTCGATTGGCGACCAAGTCAGGAATTTTTATTTGGGTCTGAGGGCTAGTTTTCCCCATGTGGTTTGTGGCAGTAGAATTCATCTACGGTAGTAGTAGTTGTAGTAGTAGTAGTTATTCACTCATTACGTTGTTACATATGTACAGGACTCTGTTTCTTATATACAATCTTATAATAACATTAATTCTTAAAAGAAATTACTCTTGTAACTAACAGTATTAGTCCACCTCTGCGGTGCAGTGGTTAATGCAGTGCTATCTCCAGTTGTACCCCTGACCCAAAGTCTCACGCTCCAGGACACTGGCCTTGAGGCGGTAGTGTGGTGGGTTCCCTCGCTGAATCCGAAGGAGAAATCAACCCCGGACGGTAAACGGATAAATAAATAAATAAATAAATAAATAAATAAATAAATAATATATTAAATGTATGAGTTCAATTTATTAATAGAGCACTGCGCGGATATACAAAATAGTATGCGCATCCGTACTTCCTTCATCTGCACACGCATCCGCAAATGGGTATTGTTATCCGCGGATATTGTAAACATTTAACTACAGTATGTTACTCCCAAGGTGGTGGTGGTGATTATTGTTTTAAGAGGAAGTACAACTAGGCAACCATCATCTATATAACACTAATCAGAGGGAAAAAATGGAAGGGGTCCGACACTTCGAAAAATGAAGATATCGGCCAAACGAAGACAAGGGCCACGAAGGGCATGAAAATGAAAGACTCCCTAGCCCTCGCAAACCTAATAGCGTCGAGGTCGGAAAAGAACAAGAGTTGACCAAGAGAGGTCGGAAAGGATAGATGAAAGTGAGGAGCCTGGCACAAGTACGTAGAAGCAATGTCAGGACTCAGCTAAGGGCCCCGTGGTCGCCAACCCACGCTCCAAAGTTCAGAGCCTCTGGGGCTACCCCCAAGATATTGAAACTGATAGATCTGTTAACATAATACAATAGGCCTGACACCTAGCACCAGAACCCCTACAGTCACAGGTTTATGAGGGATTTTCTCTTGCGACAACTACCGACGTATTGACTTTTGTTCCGTCCTTCCATTAATTGCGGGCAGGAGCCAGGTAGGCTGAGGCCAGATTTACGGCTTAAATGTCTCAAGGCTCTTTATACAGCACCATTCATATACCACTGTAAATGGTTGCCTAATCACAAGCATAGGTAAGGTAAGGGGTTGTTCTGCCCGAAGGCAGGTCCAAACCTACGCAGAGGTATTCCTGAGCCGGAGTTTACTTGCGGTAGGGTGGCCAGTTCCTTTCCGCTCCTCCATTCCCTTACCGCCACCAACAGCGCGTGGCAACCCATCCAATTCCTGACCACGCATAATGTTGCTTAACTTCAGAGATCTCACGGGATCCGGTGTTTCAACACGGCTACGGCCGTTGGCAATCACAAGCATAAATAAGAGTGAAAATCAATAAACGTCATTATTTAGAAATAATCAGCAAAATTATCCTCACTGCCATACAGTTTGTATCCGCCAAGACACTAACTTCGCGGATATCCATGCAAGGCTCTAAACATGGGCCTCCTGGCTACAACACTACAGAGGCGGACGTTATTATTATTATTATTATTATTATTATTATTATTATTATTATTATTATTATTATTATTATTATTATTATTATTCATCTGTTTACCCTCCAGGTTCGGTTCTTCCCTCGGACTCAGCGAGGGATCCTACCTCTACCGCCTCAAGGGCAGTGTCCCGGAGCTTCAGACTCTTGGTCGGGGGATACAACTGGGGAGAATGGCCAGTACCTCGCCCAGGCGGCCTCACTTGCTATGCTGAACAGGGGCTTTGTGGAGGGATGGGAAGATTGGAAGGGATAGGCAAGGAAGAGGGAAGGAAACGGCCGTGGCCTTACGTTAGGTACCATCCCGGCATTCGCCTGGAGGAGAAGTGGGAAACCACGGAAAACCACTTCCAGGATGGCTGAGGTGGGAATCGAACCCACCTCTACTCAGTTGACCTCCCGAGGCTGAGTGGACCCCGTTCCAGCCCTCGTACCACTTTTCAAATTTCGTGGCAGAACCGGGAATCGAACCCGGACCGCCGCGGGTGGCAGCTAATCACGCTAACCACTACACCACAGAGGCGGCATTATTATTATTATTATTATTAAATGATACTGGGAAAACATACGTTTTGCTTTTCATCTCTGGAGATTTAAATTATCTGTAGGATTCGGGTTATCTGTCACATTGATTTTCTTAAAACATATTTTTCCAAGTCCCGGATATCTTATTAATAGGTTAGAAATAATAGACATCAGAATGATTGTTGGTACAAACAAGTGGGAAAAATGACAGGAGAGTACTACAGATAAGGAAATAAAGGCTTAGGAATGAACTCGATGGGTGACGCTGTGTGCATAAGCTGGCTTCGGTGCTGGGATCATGTAAGACGAATAGAGGAGGATAGGTTACCTAGGAGAATAATGGACTCAGTCATGGATGGCAAGAGAAGCAGTGGGAGACCAAGACGACGATGGTTAGACGCAGTGCTTTATTTTTTACAAGTCGCTTTTCGTCGCACCGACACAGATAGGTTTTACGGCAACGACGAGGTAGGAAAGGGCTAGGAGTGGGAAGGAAGCGACCGTGGCCCCAGCATTTGCCTGGTGTCAAAATGGGAAACCATGGAAAACCATTTTCAGGCTGCCGGCAGTGGAATTCGAACCCACTATCTCCCGAATGCAAGCTGATCGTTAAGTGACTCAAACCGCGAGACCACTTGCTCGGTAGCTCCTTCTTCGATTCATGCCAAGTGCAATAGATGTTCTCCTTGATTTGACCCTTAAAACAATCATCATCATCATCTGTTTACCCTCCAGGTTCGGTTTTTCCCTCGGACTCAGCGAGGGATCCTACCTCTACCGCCTCAAGGGCAGTGTCCTGGAGCTTCAGACTCTTGGTCGGGGATACAACTGGGGAGTATGACCAGTACCTCGCCCAGGCGGCCTCACCTGCTATGCTGAACAGGGGCCTTGTGGAGGGATGGGAAGATTGGAAGGGATAGGCAAGGAAGAGGGAAGGAAGCGGCCGTGGCCTTAAGTTAGGTACCATCCCGGCATTCGCCTGGAGGAGAAGTGGGAAACCACGGAAAACCACTTCCAGGATGGCTGAGGTGGGAATCGAACCCACCTCTACTCAGTTGACCTCCCGAGGCTGAGTGGACCCCGTTCCAGCCCTCGTACCACTTTTCAAATTTCGTGGCAGAGCCGGGAATCGAACCCGGGCCTCCGGGGGTGGCAGCTAATCACGCTAACCACTACACCACAGAGGCGGACCCTTAAAACAATAATCACCAAAATTAATTAATATGAAGTAAAAATATAATAATAACTCTAATTGTGTTTTTTTCTTTCTGTTTTCTAGGTAAGTACCGTTGCCACCTGACAGCTGTTATATGAACAACAATCTGGAGCCTGTGAGTCACACATATTTATGCAATTTATTTTCAACAGACTTGTTGATTGATAGGTTAATGCTATGAAGTTGCTTGTTCAGCATATACAGTGGGAGCTGCAGTCGAGTTGCCAGTTATTCCGTGTGTCGTGTCTTGGAGAGTCGATGATTCAATAGCCTACTGACCCATCAAACGTCTGCCCAGTGATGTCTGCGATAAGCTTCAATACAGCGTACAGAGTGATTGCTTCTTATACAGCGGTCATTGATCGGTTTAATGTGTTCCGTAACTCTTAAATTAAGTGTTGAACAGCGTAGTTTCGTGTGCTATAGATTTTAAAATGCAATTTGCGGAATAGCATCACACACTGCAACGCTTGTCTGCTGGGGAGGGATAGCATTTTTTAACACTTACTATAATGGAGTATGTCCTATTGCTTTTCAGTCTGATAATTCATTCATCGAAGTTGATGGGGGTTTTCTGCGGGCGCATGAGAACGGTGTGACGGCAATTACGCTGTCGTTAACGGACATGCAGCATGCAGGAAGGCCGGCAACCCTTGTGTGACTCATCCTGTAGTTTGATACTGGCCGTCTTCTATGCAGAATGTATCAGCCTAAACAGTACATTTCATAGAACTTCTGCGAGCTTATAATGCTTGCGTATATTTTATTGTAAACTAGCTGTGGCAGGCTAGTTGTTATAATTGCTGATGTAATGCCATCTACAAGAGTTGTGTGACAGCAAAAGAGACAGAGCAAACATAATTTACTAACAGCAATAGTCAGTCAGTGTAGTGTTATTATTGATACGTTCTAGGCGCTTAGGACATTGTTGGCCATCCATCACATTTTCGGTAAACCCCAGCAGTAAGGTGGTGGTGGTGATTATTGTTTTAAGAGGAAGTACAACTAGGCAACCATCCTCTATATAACACTAATCAGAAGGAAAATGGAAGGGGTCCGACACTTCGAAAAATGAAGGTATCGGCCAAAGGAAGACAAGGGCCGCGAAGGGCATGAAAATGAAAGACTCCCTAGCCCTCGCAAACCTAATAGCGTCGGGGTCGGAAAAGAACAAGAGTTGACCAAGGGAGGTCGGATAGGATAGATGAAAGTGAGGAGTCTGGCATAAGTAAGTGGAAGCAATGCCAGGATTCAGCTGAGGGCCCCGTGGTCGCCAACCCGCGCTCCAAAGTTCAGAGCCCCTGAGACACCTTTTAGTCGCCTCTTACGACAGGTAGGGGATACCGTGGGTGCCCAGCAGTAACAACGCGAACGTGTTTGAAGTAAATATGGAATCTACCGGGTGTCTCACGTAAGAGTCGCCAGGCGCCTTTTCTCTATTCCTTGGCGAGTGCTAGATGGCAGAAGAAGTAAGACCTGCACAGCTTCATGTATATTACTTAGCACGGAAGGTTATACCCTAAAAAGGAACTACCGCTTCCCTATTCCCTTTTATTAATGGTTCACCACTGCTGCCAATATTGAAATCACGAGACATAACCACCAACAAACTAACTTGAATGTAAATACCAATACGTTTGGCCCCAAGGTGTAGGGACAACGTGTCCGCCTGTCACCCGATGGCTCCGGGTTCGTCTGTAGTTCGGTGAATTAAGTCAGAACGGTCGATCCGGCAACACTGGCGACACACAACGCTGCACCTGCGTAGCAGCAGGTTTTGATCACCTGGTCCCAACGTTGTTCAGTTGAGCATCGTGTGTGTGCCGTGTAAGGCCTGTTTGACACAGTGCGTGTTTAATGCGTTGATTCTGAACTGCGACCAGGAACATGAACGGCCAAAATATAAATGTACAATTATGTTTTAAGTTTGGCAAGACACCGAAGGAAACGCATGCGATGCTGGCACGTGTTTATGAAGATCAAGCACTGTCCTTGAAGTGTGTGTACGAGTGATTCGCCCGTTTTTGAGAAGGCCGGGAATGTGTTTCAAACAACCCCCCGTAGCGGAAGACCGGCGACCGCCGTCTGTGATGAAAACATTGAGAAGATGAGGACATTAATCACGAACGATCGGCGATTAACTGTCCGCATGATAGCGGATGAAGTGCAGATTAACCGTGAATCCGTGCGACAAACCTTTACCCAGAAGTTAGGAAAGAAGAAAACGTGTTCTCGTCTTGTGCCACATCACTTGACTGACGATCAGAAGCAGGCACGTTTAGAGGCTTCACAGGATTTTGTCGAAACGGCGGATGCGACAGCAAATATCTTGAACTATATTGTCACTGAGGATGAAACCTGGTGTCTCAGGTACGACCCTGAAATCAAACGGCAAAGCATGGAATGGCGTTCTCCGGGATCCCCTCGTCGGAAAATGGTCAGAGCATCAAACTCGCTTTGAAAGGAAAGAGATTTGACGACATTTCTGACATCCAATGAAACGTGACGAGGCTTTTGAACGCCATCCCAAAGGAAGCCTTCTTGCAAAGTTTCCAGGATATGTTTCGCCTATCTCAGCAGTGCATAGTAACGGGAGGGGATTATTTCGAAGGACAGTAAGGTCATTGTCGTGCATTGTTCACCTATGTTGATTAGTACAGGACAATTCACCGAAGTTTATTGTCACAGGGTGTATACTAAGTGACCCGTGCGAGAAATCTCGCATGTTCATAAAGTATGTGGTTGAGTAGCCCCCTGGTGAACTAAGGAATACACATATCAGTACAATATTAGACGGTATTACTTAAAACTTAATGTAATCTTTGATTTTCTTTTAACATTTATGGTATCCACTTGAACGGAAGAAAATGCAAGTGCGTCCCAGCGGCCAAAATGTGAAGTGGACAGCAATGAGTATTTTCCTACAGAAACAGTATTTACAAATCGCACACTTCGTACAATTATTTTTAACTCATTTTTAAAAGAAATTATCGATATTTATGAAATAAGAGTGCAATTCTTCACTTCTAATGTATATTCTCTTTCTTTTGAATGCTCATTTTTCACGATGTATTACTTGTGAGCACCACAAAAGAGGGATCTATACTTCTGAAATAATATATATGATGATCGCAATATCGTTTGCTAGGAGGATGGTTTGGACCACTGAATTCTAATCCTTCTGTTTTCTCATTCGTTTTTTTTTTTTTTTTT
Organism: Anabrus simplex; assembly: GCF_040414725.1. Lineage (NCBI taxonomy): Eukaryota > Metazoa > Arthropoda > Insecta > Orthoptera > Tettigoniidae > Anabrus > Anabrus simplex. Next base: position 52,859,201 of record NC_090274.1, read on the forward strand.
AGTACAGCTTCTATATAGAGGTTCAACACACATGCTTACTTTTGCTTCCCTTCTTTTTCCATTCATTTCTGTTTCTGTGGTCTGAGTTGCATACACTCTTGACTGATGACTTGAAATATCGTTCTTTCTCTCGCGTACCAGTGGCCAGCAATGATGGCGCGTATTTTCCTACAGCAACAGTATTTGCAAATCGCACACTTCGTACAATTTGTTTAACTCATTTTTAAAGAAATTATCGATATTTATGAAATAAGAGTGCAATTCTTCACTTCTAATATCTATTCCCTCTGTTTTTAATGCTCATGGCAGTGCCATCCATGTCTGTACACTGCACACTGGTGCGTGTGAAGACAAGTTTATTACCACAAGCTTCTTTTGCAACTCTGAAGCTCAACTAAAATGTTTTCCGCCTGCTGGCTTGAACGTGTGAAAAATACAATGCTTTCACCTCATCTGCTATTTCATCCGTGTCTGAACCAGCCTGCGTCTGTGTGGGAAAGATGGTCTTGTTTTGACCAGTCTAGCAATAAACCAGACACCTCGACGCTAGGAGTGTTTTAATGACATCATAACACCCAGCTCGAGATAGCGGGAACGCTGTATTTTTGAAGGTGAACTGCCATAACTCCGAACTCGTTCAAGCAATAATCGGTCCCAAACATGTCGAGAATATAAATCATTACGTGGCAGGTGTATCTGAAGGAGAGACACCTTCCCGTTCAGGCGACAAAAATTCAGACAACACATTTCCCAAATACAGTATTCTATTCAACTCTAAAAGTTAACATAGAAGAAATCCACTCTCTCTAGTAAATTTGTTTTCTTTTGTTACACTTACGTTAGCAGCATACAAGTTTTGAAACATTTTATGGTAGAATACGAAAGCTGGACTTAGTGACTCAGAGGATAGAGCGCTGGCCTTCTAGCCCATATTGGTGGGTTCGATGCTGGCTCAGGACGTCAGCCTCTTGTTGATACATTTACGAGCACGTAAAAGAACTCCTCCGAGTCCAAATTACAACATCTCGGCGTTTCCGAAAACATTAAAAGTAGGTAGTGGAACATAAAACAAACATACAGTATTATTATCATTATATATATGCGAACAACCCCATTAAGACTATGCAAAGTACTTAGAGGTGTGCATTTGCCTTCCTTTGCACTAATTCTTTTACTGTGGGCTTCCTTTCTGTCTTCAGACCAGGTTGTTCCGGTCTTATCCTTTGGTCTTTCCTCTTGGTCAACTTGCCATTTATGAATTTTGGATCAGAAGATTACCTTGTTTTGGACATCTGCCGGTGTAATTCCTGCCTGTTTCGAATCGGTTTGAATTTCGCCACTCCATTTCATTGTGTCTGTTTTAGCCTAACTTCTATTTTCATAGAATTTGACTATTTGTTTCATAAGTCTGTTGGTGAGTTTCGGGCCTAGACTTTTTCGTATGATTTTGCGTTCCTTTTTCTCAGTGTTTTTAGTGTCTGCTTTCCTGTTCAAAATTAGCGTCTCTGATCCATAAAGACATTCTGGTTTGATGACTGTATTGCAGTGTCTCAGTTTTGTATGTTTAGAGATACATTTTTGCTATAGATATTTTGGGCTAGTTGGTGTGCAGTTTCCATCTTTTGGCATCCAATTTCATTGGCTTTTTGTTTCGAGTCCATTTTCCTGAATTGTTTCACCAAGGTACTTTAAATTGTGATACTCGTTTAATTTTGCCGTATTTTGTTTCCGTGAATGTTGGTGCATGTTTGTTGCCGGACATGTATCCTGTCTTTTCAAAAGATAAGGCCGACTTTTTCCGCAGTTTCTTTCAGGAGTTATATCTGGTTTTGGACTGTTGAAATGTCCCGGGTTGGTATTGCTAAGTGATCCGCGAATGCTAAGCAATATATCGCTAGTATTCCTCTGCCTAAAGTGATTGTTTGGTGACTTTTGAGGACCAATTTCTGTTTGCGCATTCTTGTATCACTTTTTTTTCAGGACACAGTTGAAGAGTAAGGGCGATATTCCATGTCCTTATCTTTCTCCCGTTTTGATTTCAAAGGTATCTGAGGTTTCCTCCATGAATTTAACCTTGGACTTCGTGTCTGTCAGTGCCTGTTTTATGATTGAAAGTGTTTTTATGTCTAATCATTATTATTATTGTTGTTTCGTTATGCCCATTCATAGAGCACGTTGGAACTTCTTCATTGGCTTGATGACTTTTACCTTTCTATTCTTCCAAAATCTCATCATGAACTCATTGTGTTGCCTCTTTCGTTCTTCTGATCACTTTGTAGCAGTCCTGCTGCTAGTTTTGACCACACATGTGTGTTTATTTACTGAAGACTTTGCGATTTTTCATAATGTCTTCCCTGCTGTTCAATTCATTCAGGTTTCCTCTTGTTTCCTCCAGCCAATTTCTTCTCTTGTTTTGGAAATTTATTACATTGAATTACCTTTTTGTGAGTCTATTATTATCTATCCTAAAAATGTGTCCAAAGAATTTCAGACGTCTCTTCCGTACAGTGTTGATGATACTATCTGTGTAATTATAGAGGTCTGCAGTTCACCTTCTGATTCAAATTCCATTTTCCTGTATGGGGCCGAAATTTATCTAAGAATTTTACGTTCTTGTTTTTCAATATATACAATTTTAGAATGACCTCCCAAAATTAAGGTTTCTGATGCATATAGAACTTCCGGTTTGTAATGTTTCAATTAAGCATTACGTCACATTACTCGTTTATTGTAGTGATCCTATGTTAGACTAAATGTCCTCTGAAGTTTTGAGGCCCTTTCTGTATTGGCTAAACTGTCTAATTCTGACGGAAGAATTATTATTCTAACGTATTTTTAAAAAAAAGATACCTGCGAAATTGTCCTATATTCCGTTTCAATTTTATCTTTCTTATACTTTTGCTGAAAATTCTGCATATACTTGGTTTTATCGATTGATATCTCTAGGCCTTCCTGTGATGCTATTCTATTTCTGGACAGTATACCTAGTTTCCTCTTTGTTCTTAGTGATGATAGCTAGGTCATCTACGAAAGCCGAGCATTATTGTATTGTATTGTATCATTGTGTGTGTGTCTGTATGTCCAAACATATTAGAAAACTGGTTGAACGAACACTCATAGATACAACATCAAGAGTTAAGCTTCCAAATGAACTTTCAGATCCCTTCAAAACCAAGACTGGAGTTCGACAGACTTTCACCAATTCTCGTTAATTTAGTACTAGACAAAATAATGAGAGAATTGAAAATTAGATTACATGAAAAAAACATTCAAGGGATCGATTTGGGGCAAGGAAAAGGAAGATTTGAGGTGACATATCTTGCCTTTGCTGATATAGCAATAATTTCAGAAAACAAATTACGAGTGCAAATAATGATGGAAATTCTACATGAGACAGCCATTAAAACTGGTCTTCAAATTTCATATGAAAACATCCAGCCATCACGAATGTTTGTCGCACAGCGAATGGAGAGAAGCCCTGAAGATGACGGAGAATATAGCAGCAGTTCGTGCTGTGCCCGGTAGGTCCATGGACAGTAACCGTTGTAGGCGATGGAACACTTGCACACGTCCTTGGTTCCTGCCAGCACGGTGAAACTCTGCGCATCGCTAGGCATCATCAAATAAGAACTACCATCGCCCAGGCCCTCAGAAGAACCGAATTCACCGTCCATGAAGAGATCCATTGTTTGGCAGAGAATGGAAACACTCGAATGATCGATATAATTGCTTACAAAGACAACAATGTAGGAAATATAATCGATCCAGCCGTCCGCTTCGAATCCTCCGCGAGTTAACCTGACGATGTTCGTCGTGAGAAGGAAATATACAAGTCCATAGTTCCTTTTTTCAAGGAAGAACACAAGCTAAAAAAGATGGAAGTCATAGACTTGCTAATCGGGAGTAGGTGCACGATACCTACTGTAGAAAATTCGTTGAGTTGTCCAAGGCATTCCACCTGCCAAAATCCTTCAATATTGATATTGGACTTTCTGCCTTGAAACCACGCAGCCCTTCCCCTGCCTCCGCTACGAACACACTCTAAACCGCTTGATTGGAGCGATGGAAAGACAACATGGCCCGAAATGTCCCATCTTTTATAGCGGAGAGGAAGGTTTCAGATTTCTCTGGGCCGAAGTCCTACACACCCACAATTTCCACTCTGATTGGTCACTTAAATAAATGTACAAAATGTTCTATTGGCTGCAATTTTAAGCTGGTGGGAAGAGATAGAAGTGCTGATAACCTTAGAACACCAAAAAGAATAAACAATTCAGTTTAGGAAACCTTGACACACAAAATTACTTTGAAAATTAATTGTTCATCATCGCCTCAGAGGGCGCACATACGATGATAGTAGCGACATCTGTCGATGAATGTTCAAACTATTTCCGAAATGAGTTTCAGAGTTTATGTTATAGATGGCCTTCTACAAGGCGCTTGTTTTAAATGTACGGGTTGGGTGTACCTCCGGCACAATTATTATTATTATTATTATTATTATTATTATTATTATTATTATTATTATTATTATTATTATTATTATGTGCGTATGTATGTCCAACCCTGTACGTATGTCGAGTGCCGTATGAAGGGAGATGTATCTTCGTAGCGAGATTTGACGACCGGATGCCCTTTCTGACGTCAACCTCATCAGAGGAGTTAATGAGGTGAAATGAATTATGTAATATTCCTAGGCCTTTCCTATCCCATCGTCGCCATAAGATGGTGTGGCGTAAAGCAAATTATATATCAGCTTTGAGTCTGATAAGCTTGCGTGGTATTCCACATTATTGCTATGACATCAAGTATGAACGCTCTGTTATTAGGAATGAGCCTTAGCAAAATTAATTTTGTTTGGTTAGACGTGCTGGTATTTTGAATCGTTCATAAGTCGAGATTAGGTGTCAAGACGCACAATCTAGTGGCAACAAAAGACTTTCTCGTTTAAGAAGGAATCTTAACGGTAACGAATGCACTTCATGTTCGATCGAGGAGGTCATGCATGTCAAAGTCTTTCTATAACAAGAATGAAGCTTGTTTGAATTGTACCGGTACACGCACGTAGTACAGCTACCCGCCACCGAAAAGTGCCTAAGAGATTGCCATCAACGAAACCTTCTTGGTTAGATCGGAAAGGCAAAATGAAGAAGAAAAAAGACACACACACACACGCACGTGGTTCAAATATATGCACGTATTGACTGGGGATAAAAAAAAAATATCACGCCGCTTAGTTGTGAACCGGTTTTCACTCTCAAGCTGGGGTTCCTAGAAAGTGTTGGGGAACTGTCACAGGTCCAGTAAACAATGGTTCGCAAAAAGGAATGGCCAAGGAAGAGCCATTTTTCTGTTCTCTGATTCTGCTATGAATTAAACATGAAGCTTGTTCCTTTTCTTTTCTTTCTCTCCCGTTTTTTTTCTTTTCGTTTTAAACTATAGAGTGTAGACCGTAAACGGCATACGGCTGAAAGCCTTAGCACAGAATATTCCTAAAGAAAGAAGGCACTAAAGCGTGTCTTATTATGAGTGATTTAGTTTAGTTGGTCTAAAATAAAACTAGTTTTTGGATAGGCGTTGCTTAGCTGAGGCGGCAAAGGAGCGCTTCGTTCATCAGGAAGGTCGTGGCTTCGATTCCCCGGCGAAGTCAAAACAAGTTTTCAGTTTCTGGTGAGGCATATGGGTCATAGGTTCACTCAGCCTATCCAAAAGTGAGTTAAACGTTAATCCCTGAGGACAGAGAGGGACAGACAATAAGCTAACCTCTCTAACCCTCTTGCAAGGGAACTGTTTGGGTTCGACCAAACAAATTTCAATGGAACTTAGGTTAGTGCTCATTTAACACTTCCCAAATTTACTGGTAACTATCATTTTGCCGGTGTTTCCATTCAAGGAAAAAAATGCGTAAAGGGCGTCTGAGATGGTACGGCCATATCCTGAGAGTGGCTATTTATAATTTATTGCTAAAAATAGCTTAGTGTTTCAGGGCAGTTACGTAATGATACATAAATGCACTGTAGGAATACTGTATACCAATAGTTATATTTTAAAGTGATTTTTCCTTCGCGGGACTGCTCCAAGCGTAACGATCTGTCGGTTATAACTTTTAACCGCAATGAACGGGAGTCAGAAAGTCCACAGCTGCGATTATCGCGTGTTTTTACTACTACTACTATTAATAATAATAACACCAATAAACACTAACAAGAAATAATGCGATTGGTTTCACGATCCACTGCTTTTACGTTTTCTCTTCGGAGTTGCCGAGGTAAGGGAGTTTTGTCCCACATGAGGATGGCAAATATGAGCAACTTCAATTCCCAGCGGAGTGATCGGGAATCGAACCCAGCAACTTGAGGTCAGAAGGCCAGCAAGCGCTCTACCATCTGAGCTACTAAGCTCAGCAGCATATCCTCCTTTCCTATAGTAATTATTTGTAAATACTACAGACTTAAATATAAATTATCTTTATTATATATTTACTTAATCCGTTTACCCTCCAGGGCTGGTTTATTCGCCTCAAGCGGAGCGCGAGACATTTGCTCGCGGATACAACTGGGGAGGTCTCACCTGCTATTCTGAACAGGCGCCTTGCGAGGTGATGGAAAAATTGGAAGAGATAGGCAAGGAAGAGGGGAAGGAAGCGGCCGTGGCCTTAAGTTAGGTACATGCAAGCACAGAAATGGTGTCCCGACGTAAACAATCAACACTGCCCCACTCCAGTACTGAAAAGGAGGAGAATAAGTGAAGGGGTAGTGTTGAAGACCACTTCAGTACCGAAAAGGAGGGGAAGGGAGTGAACGGGTAGTACTGAAGGTACAGAGGTACAGTGTGTGTATTGCTATACATCCACCACTGTGCCCATTTCAATCTCAACAGCCTTGTAGCGGGCTGTCTACCTGTAGCAATGCGTTAAGCGAGGAGGTGGGGGGATACCATGCTTTGTTTATATCCGGACACTATTTCTGTGCTCGCATGTACCATCCCGGCTTTTACCTGGAGGAGAAGTGGGAAACCACTGAAAACTACTTCCAGGATGGCTGATGTTGGAATCGAACCTCCTCTATCTAGTTGACCTCCCGAGGCTGAGTGGACCCCGTTCCAGTTCTCGTATCTCTTTTTCAAATTTCGTGGCAAAGCCGGGAATCGAAGCGGGGCCTACGGGGGTGGCAGCTAATTACACTAACCACTACACCACAGAGGCGGACAATTATCTTATCATTGGTGGTTGTGGTGATTATTGTTTAAAGAGAAAGTACAACTAGGCAACCATTCTCTATATAACACTAATCAGAGAGAATAAAGGAAGGGATCCGACACTTCGAAAAATGAAGGTATCGGCCAAAGGAAGGCAAGGGCCACGAAGGGCGTGAAAATGAAAGACTCCCTAGGCCTCCATACAGTCGGGGTCGGAAAAGAACAAGAGCTGACCAAGGGAGGAAAGTGAGGGGCCTGGCACAAGTAAGTGAAAGCAATGCCGGGACTCAGCTAAGGGCCCCGTGGTCGCCAGCACACGCTCCGAAATTCAGAGCATCTGGGGCTATCTTCTCATTCACTAATGGGATTTTAAATGTTGTTCATCTGTTGATAAGTACACGTGCTGTGGTAATTAATTTCGTGTGGCTATTTCTAGCCGAGTGCAGCCCTTGTAAGGCAGACCCTCCGATGAGGATGGGCGACATCTGTCAAGTGTAGGTAACTGCGTGTTGTTGTGCTGGGGGATAGTGTTGTGTGTGATGTGTGAGTTGCAGGGAAGTTGGGGATAGCACAGACACTCAGCCCCCGGGCCATTGGAATTAACCAATGAAGGTTAAAATCCCCGACCTACCGGGCGAGTTGGCCGTGAGGTTAGGAGCGCGCAGCTGTGAGCTTGCATCCGGGAGATAGTGGGTTCGAACCTCACTGTCGGCAGCCCTGAAGGTGGTTTTCCGTGGTTTCCCATTTTCACACCAGGCAAATGCTGGGGCTGTACCTTAATTAAGGCCACGTCCACTTCCTTCCCATTCCTAGGCCTTTCCTATCCCATCGTCGCCATAAGCCCTATCTGTGTCGGTGCGACGTAAAACAAATAGCTGATTGAAAATCCCCGACCAGGTCGGGAATCGAACCCGAGACCCTCTGAACCGAAGGCCAGTACGCTGACCATTGAGCCAACGAGTCGGACACGTGATGTGGTAATACTGTGGGAATGATAACAGTTTCCAAAATTATGGCCATTTCGACAGTAGTACTTATTCTACGCCAATGCTTACTGACAGCCCCTATAGACACTTCTGTTTTTCTTTAAACACCAGCACAGAGTCATTTGACACTTCATCGCGAGTTGAAGTAGAAAGAAATATTCGTTAGCCATTTCGAAAACAAAGAATTGTACAGCACATTTCTTGCCCAGAACGAAAGCTCACATAACTCCCACATACTCCACATTCGCGCACACAAATCATTCATGACCTCCTTCATCTGACAACACAAACGACAAGAGAATAACAAATTACGGGAGGTTCTGAAGTCCACAAACAGGCATACCAGAAATATACTACTCCTAGAATCGAGATACCGTCTAAAATGCAGTGTCGTCTCTCTTACTTCGATACAATCACCTCGACATAAATTTATATTTCTAAGCCCAGTTATTTCAGGAACTCACTGCCCTCAACGAATGAATGATCCGACCGAACATTCAGTATTGTTAGAGATGTCGGTACAATGTGGGTTACATAATTTAAGAGCGGACGAAAGAAATATATTAAATATGACAGTTTTAACATAAAAACATAATAAATAGATCTTGTTCTCATAGAAACATGTTCGGCCTACGGTCTTCGAGAAACACGACCTTGGTTTTGAGATGCGGGCTTTAAATCAAACATACTGGCATCAATGGCTCCGACCAACTTGTTCTTTATTTGGTGTCTGTTAAACGATTGGACTGCGATTCCGAACTGGAAAACACTTCAGTGTGAATAGTTGAAACACTGGAGATTAAAATTCAATTTCGAAAAATCTTCGCCGTGTTCTAGTGAGTATGAATTTTTTTTTTTTTTTTTTTTTTTGCTTTACGTCGCACTGACACAGATATGTCTTATGGTGACAATGGGGTCGGAAAGGCCTAGGAAGTGGAAGGAAGCGGCCGTGGCCTTAATTAAGGTACAGCGCCGGCATTTGCCTGGTGTGAAAATGGGAAACCACGGAAAACCATCTTCAGGGCTGCCGACAGTGGGGCTCGAACCCACTATCTCCCGATTACTAGATACTGGCCGCACTTAAGCGACTGCAGCTATCGAGCTCGGTATGAAATCTTTTAGATAACCATGTTTGTAGTTAATAAGGTAGCATGTACCTCCTGTGTTCAAAGTTGCACGGTCAAATTTCGGAACAATTTAAATTAACAGTAAATAGATTTCTTGATCAAATAATTTGACAAAGCCTTTGACAATATGTTTATGTACATTTTATACGTTTATTCCAAATCTGAATAATAATAATGTTATTTGTTTTACGTCCCACTAACTACTCTTTTACGATTTTCGGAAACGCCGAGGTGCAGGAATTTAGTCCCGCAGGAGTTCTTTTACGTGCCAGTAAATCTGAGGCTGACGTATTTGAGCACGTTCAAATACCACCGGACTGAGCCAGGATCGAACCTGCCAAGTTGGGGTCAGGAGGCCAGCGCCTCAACCGGCTGAGCCACTCAGCCCGACTATGTCGAATCTTTGGTTACAATTTCTTGCTATAACAACTTTGAGAGAATGTTTATAAAAACACTTGACAGGATGTTTAGGTCAGGTCGTTAGTCAAATAAAGATTGATACGCCTCATTACACTTGCATACCTGCTGGACTAGACCGAGTTAAGAAAGGTTACTCCACTGAGGTTTCTAGCAAGATATAGCAGATATCTTATATTCTGGAGGTCAAATAGACTGCATTGCGATCGACCTATCTAAGGCATTCGATAGGGTAGATCATGGGAGACTACTGGTAAAAATGAGTGCGATTGGACTGGACAAAAAAGTGACTGAATGGGTGGCTATATTTCTAGAAACTGGAATTCAGAGTAGGTGAAGCTTTATCTGATCCTGTAACTATTAAGAGGGGAATACCCCCAAGGCAGTATTGTTGGAACTTTATGATTTTTTTGTGAAAATTATATGAGTAAAAAACTGGAATCAGAGATAAGGGCTTTTGCGGAAGATGTTATTCTGTATAGAGTAATAATTAATTGAAAAAAGACCTCGACAATGTTGTAAGGAGATGGACAGCAGGCAATGGTGTGATGATAATCGGGCTTAAAAGTCAGATTCTGAGTTTCACTAATAGAAAAAGTCCTCTGTTTTAATTACTGCGTTACTGGGGTGAAAGTTCCTTATGGGGATCATTGTAAGTACCTGGGTGTTAGTATAAGGAAATATATTGTTGTTGTTGTTTAAAGGGCCAAACAGCTAGGTTATCAGCGAAAGATCTTCACTGGGGTAACCACGTAAACGAGATTGTAAATAAAGGGTACAGATCTTTGCACATAGTTATGAGGTGGTGGTGGTGGTGGTGGTGATTATTGTTTTAAGAGGAAGTACAACTAGGCAACCATCCTTTATATAACACTAATCAGAAGGAAAATATGGAAGGGGTCCGACACTTCGAAAAATGAAGATATCGGCCAAAGGAAGACAAGGGCCACGAAGGGCGTGAACATGAAAGACTCCCTAGCCCTCGCAAACCTAATAGCGTCGGGGTATGAAAAGAACAAGAGTTGACCAAGAGAGGTCGGATAGGATAGATGAAAGTGAGGAGTCTGGCACAAGTGGAAGCAATGACATGACTCAGCTAAGGGCCCCGTGGTCGCCAACCCACGCTCCAAAGTTCAGAGCCCCTGGGGCCCCTTTTAGTCGCCTCTTACGACAGTCAGGGGATACCGTGGGTGTTATTCTACCGCCCCCACCCACAGGGGGTCATAGTTATGAGGGTACTTAAGGGTTGTAGTAAGGGTGTAAAGGAGAGTGCATATAAGTCTCTGGTAAGACCCCAACTAGAGTTTGGTTCCAGTGTGTGGAACCCTCAGGGTTACTTGATTCGAGAACTGAAAAAAAAATCCGAAGAAAAGCAGCTCGATTTGTTCTGGTTGATCACGGACAAAAGAGTAGCGTTACGAAAATGTTGCAAAGTTTGGGCTGGGAAGACTTGGGAGAAAGGGGAAGAGCTGCTCGACTAAGTGGTATGTTCCGAGCTGTCATTGGAGAGATGACGTGAAATGACGCTTGTAGATGAATAAGTTTGAGTGGTGTTTTAAAAATAGGAAATATCCCAATATGAAGATAAATTTGGAATTCAAGAGGTCAAATTGGAGGAGTTAGGGATTGGAGTAACTTACCAAGGGAGATGGTCAGTACATTTCCAAATTCTTTGCAATTATTTATGAAAAGACTATGTAAACTACAGACAGGCAATCTGCCACCTGGGCGACTGCCCTAAGTGCATATCAGTGGTGATTGATGATTGAATTGACTCAAGAAGTGCGAAACAAGTCAATCAGGACGTATTGACCCTGGTTTGATATTTACACGGAAGCTTGCAAGTTAAAAGCACATTTTTTTTAAGAGGAGAAAGAAATTGTGAGATGAGTTGCCACTTGATCATAAATAACTCTTATCTCATTGTATCCTCTTGTGAAAGGAACAACCTTATTGCAGATAATGAGTATGATTTCTCACGCTCCGTACGCGTCCCTGCACAATATATTGTGTATAATATGTGTGTATATAAGTTGCCGGCCTAGCTCCCCTCTACATTGCTGAGTAATTGGTCCATTGCGGAAGAGTGGACCAGTTCTTGTTGCAAGAAGTTATCTTGGGGCGGTCATCGACTGTGCAGCTGTAGCATGTTTGTGGCTACTGTGGGATCATAGCACTGCATCGTCACGTCCTCAGCCTATCGATCCCTACAAGAGGGAGCTGTCTTTTAAATGAAATCCGGTTTTTATCCTCTACTCAGATTTTCTTTTGTTTCTGTCACATGTCAGAAGTGTAACGTTAGATGCATGCAAATTTAGAAGGCCATGCAAACAATTGCTGGAACATGCGTGTTAAAATAAATATTCTTCTTTTCTATTTTCACCATCTAAGGACCAAGACCGACTCCAATCCTCAGACCTTAATGCTACTCTCGATCGTTCAAAGATGGCGAATCGAGTAGCCGAAATTGTTGGAAATGTGGGTTTGTTTTGGTTTGTTGTTATCGTATGTAGTCGGTGTAATTTTATTAAATTTGACGATAAATGTTAGTTTCTTTGTAGAATATAAGTGTGCGAGTGTATTTATATGAGTCGGTGGGTACATAGGATCTGTAATTATACGCAGTAATGTGAGCATGTGCTTGTTTTGATCGTATTTTTACTCATTAAAAAACATGAGTGCACTAGGTGGACCAGTTTTTAGTCTAACTATGGCAATGCCTCTCATACAACAATTCTTAAGTTTCCTACGAAACAGAACATTAGAAGAGAAATCGATTAGGAATATACATCGTGATTATTTTGAAGTCCATGGCAAAACCGTAGCGTGCATACATAATTTTGAGAATAAGTCTGAGGTTAGGAAATCTAGTCCTCTACTTCCAAACTATTCGTGTTCCTCGAAAAATATTAACTTAGATAGAATATACTTGATATTGTGTTATTCCGTCAGTGTCTATGTGCTTCAAAGTGTCTAGTGATTTAGATGCAAGTGTATTTTACAATAATCTGTGCTTTGCCTGCGGAAATGTTTGGCTGGTACTTGGAGTATAACAAAACTTATAAGTGTGACGGATGGAGCAATCTGCATACTGTTACACAAAAGAAATAGTGACTTAGAGGGATTAACTGGGTTTGTAACGTAGGGTTTTACACTACCAACACCTTCCGATTCATGCTGTGGCTATCAGTTATTAAGCTGACTGTGCCGAACTGAAGCTCGTGCATGTGGTTAAATATCAATGTTTAGTCAATAGAGTTTTTCCACTCATGTTATTTAATGGGTAAAAACCTATTAGGCTATATATTTAGTGTCTGAACGTTTCATTACTAAGGTTCCTTGCGTGAAGTGCTGTTATGCCATATGTCAACATTATATTAACATCATGTTAACATAATCATTTCGGGTGTACTTGATCTGAGTGACACCGAGCTCGAAAGCTGCAGTCGCTTAAGTGCGCCAGTGTCCAGTATTCGGGAGATAGTAGGTTCGAACCCCACTGTCGGCAGCCCTTAACATGGCTTTCCTTGGTTTCCCATTTTCACACCAGGCAAATGCTGGGGTTGTACCTTAAGTAAGGCCACGGCCGCTTCCTTCCCACTCCTAGACCTTTCCTGTCCCATCGTCGTCATAAGACCTATCTGTGTCGGTGCGACGTAAAGCAATTATCAAAAAACTAGCAATGATCTGAGTGACTCAGACGGTTAAGGCGCTGGCCTTCTGATCCCAAGTTGCTGGATTCGATCCTGACTCAGTCCGGTGGTATTTGATGGTGCTCAAATACGTCAGCCTCGTGTCGGTAGATTTACTGGCACGTAAAGGAACTATTGCAGGACTAAATTTCGGCATTTCGACGTTTCCGAAACCCGTAAAAAATGTAGTTAGTAGGACGTAAAACGAATAACATTATGATTTCGGGTGTACTTCCCATTCATTGGGCGGTGAATTTAAGAAATTATCTACCACTTCAAAACTAAGGCAACAAGTTATGTTTGTGTTTCACAGTTCTCATGAGAGCGAATAAATCGAGGAATTTTGCACCTTAATTTATTTTGAAATATTCAAAATGATGCTAGAAATATCATTTTAACAGTTTTATCACATATTTTCATCTATCCAGCGAAGTGAAATCTAAGAGAAAACGTTATTTGACGAATTGAAATGTCTAAATAATCAGCTTGTTGGTCTCTTTTCTAGTAGAATATATGTGATTCTAGTTGATTATATGTGGTACGTACTTGTTGGCGAAGCGATTTCATACGTGTAAAAGTGATTTTCCTTACGATGTTACATTTATCATATTAAATTACGGCCGTTTATATAAAATGCACGTGATATTTTCGTGTTAGCCACTACCAGCAATTCGGCTACTTCGGCCGCCATGTTTTTCTTATATTACGATCTGAGGATTGGAGTCGGTCTTGTAAGGACCATGGAAAGTAACCCTACGCATTCATCTCGATTCTTCTTTTCTTAACTTCCAATAGTTCTTCATCCTTTCACTTTGCTGTTTCCTCCTCTCGTATGTTCCTCTCCTCCTTCTCCTGGAAACTCTTGACATTTTGTATCAGTCTTCTGAAAGTTCTTCTGTCTTGTGTTATATCTTCTGTTATTGCAATCTCTGTTATATCTTTTATTACTCCTTGGGTCTACTGGTCGCTATTCTTGCTCTTGTAAATATACTGCTACTACTACTACTAAACGTTTTTATTCCTCCCCTGAAGTGGGAGGCGGGCCTCTTAGACGGTGACGCTGTCTCTCAGGCCGGGAGATTTGTTACGGTGAAGGAGATGTGCGGAGAAGGTGAGGGGTTTGGCGGCCGTGCTCTATACTACAAACTATCCCGGCATTCGCCTTAGTGCAGGAGAATGGAAAACCACGGAAAACCATTTTTAGGATAGCCGACGGTTGGGGCCAGCCGTGAGGTCCAGCCTTGTCCCGTCTCCCGAATGCAGAGGTGTAGAGCCACGGGAGAGCCGTGGCCAAATCTCTTCTCGGTTGGCCGGTCAGAGTGCAGAGCTGTTGGACCACGGACCAGCCGTGGCCACTTAAGGGACAAAACCCAAGGGCGGAACTCGCTCTACATCTACCGACCTTGTAAATATGGTTAAACACTCGTTTTGTCAATCTGCTGTTATCCATCCTCATTATGTCTCCAAAATATCCACAGTTGTAGCGCTTCAGGCAAGCATCTCAATGCTGAAAACATCCTACGGATATGAGCTACGAATTTTCTTCTTCTTCTTCTTTCGGTGCCTATCCGTTTCGGATGTTGGCGATCATGATGGCTATTTTCGTCTTGTTTGTGGCAGAGCGGAACAGTTCAACTGATGACATATTGCACCAGCCTCTAAGATTGTCAAGCCAAGATATAATATAATATAATGAAGTATGAGAATATATTCTTTATTTCTAAAAATGACAAACCTTTTCTTAATATAATCATTATCCGGTCGATTAGATTAGCAGTTTGCCTTTTTCTACCATTACGAGCGCTAATGTGAGTTAATGCATTGTTTCACTTAAGAACCACTACGAGAACTAATGTGAGTCAATGCTGAGTTTCACTTAAGCCCTTATAACTACATTCAGTATTGACATTAATTTCTCAAAAAATCTAAAACCGCCCGGGGATATTGAACCAAGGAGCCCATTACAGAAAGAATTATGTGAATAAGTTAATTTGGCGTCCGCCTCTGTGGTGTAGTGGTTAGTGTGATTAGCTGCCACCCCCCGGAGGACCGGGTTCGATTCCCGGCTCTGCCACGAAATTTGAAAAGTGGTACGAAGGCTGGAACGGGATTCACTCAGCCTCGGGAGGTCAATAAGTAGAGGTGGGTTCGATTCCCACATCAGCCATCCTGGAAGTGGTTTTCCGTGGTTTCTCACTTCTCCTCCAGGCAAATGCCGGGACGGTACCTAACTTAAGGCCACGGCCGCTTCCTTCCCTTTTCCTTGTCTATCCCTTCTAATCTTCCCATCCCCCCGTAAGGTCCCTGTTCAGCATAACAGATGAGGCCGCCTGGGCGAAGTACTGGGCATTCTCCCCAGTTGTATCCCCCGATCCAGTGTCTGAAGCTCCAGGACACTGCCCTTGAGGCGCTAGAGGTGGGATCCCTCGCTGAGTCCGAGGGAAAAACCGACCCTGGAAGGTAAACAGATTAAGAAGAAGTTAATTTGGCTAGGATTTGAATAAAAAAGAAACAAGATATTTTAGACTGTTTTTCCGAAACTTCATCTAGGCCGGAAGTGATTTTCAAAATTTGTTTTTTAGTCTGATAGAGCTATCCAAGACTCACAATTTCAAGTCTTTCCAGGCACTTGAGCCCTTCAACTTTCGGCACAATTGAGTAAATTGCTTAATTTTATGTTGTTTTTTTTTCCGTAGTATGGGGACCTCTACTTTGTCTGGTAAGAAATGATTTCAACATTAACACTTCAGCCCTGAAGATGGTTTTCCGTGGTTTCCCATTTTCACACCAGGCAAATGCCGGGGCTGTACCTTAATTAAGGCCACGGCCGCTTCCTTTCAATTCCTAGGCCTTTCCTATCCCATCGTCGCCATAAGACCTATCTGTGTCGGTGCGACGTAAAGCAAATAGCAAAATAATAATAATAATAATAATAATAATAATAATAATAATAATAATAATAATAATAATAACAATAATAATAAATTCTCCTCTTTCTGATCGTGTCTGAATTCCTTTCATTTTCTTCGTAATTGTACAGATCTTTATTTCTCCTATGTCTAAATTATCATTCCTTAGTTTTCAATGCTCCCTAGATTTTCCTCAATGTCGTCCTATCCTTTGTCTCTGTCTCTCGTATTTCACCGGTTTTTCACAGAGAACATGCATTCTGTGGCATACAGACTCTGTGGTTTGATTAGTGTGCTGTAGTGTTTGATTTTAGTTTTCCTTGAGAGATTCTTCTTATTGTAGGTATCTTTAGTCAGTTCGTATGTTAGTTCCAGATTTCTTGTTCTTGATACTGAGCTCAGTAGCTGCAGTCGCTAAAGTGCGGCCAGTATCCAGTGTAACTTCTAGATAATAATAATAAATAAAATCATGAATAAAAATATATAAATAAAATTACTCAAAAACTTAATAAAATTAATAAGCATAATTAACCGAAATGTCCGTAGTATGGGCGCCAGAGTTCACCAGAATGGATCCCTCGAATTTAGATAAGAGCATGATAAACTTTATATCCCAGGGCGTGTACATAATGCTGCGTACTGGTACATCTGCTGCAGGCCTTACCTAACCTCCTGAAAACGACTAATTAGGTAGGAACTGCACCTAGGTTCATCAATAACACTGATTCTAAAATAGCTAACTATATTCTGAACAAATTCCGTGCATGAGCACCTCATCAACATACAACATTATACATATAATACACACATAAAATATTGCTGGAAGACTCCATATTTACAACAACAACAATAATAATGAAAATCGTGGGAAAACGAAAGCGAGAACTAAGCTACCATTTGTAGATGGTCCGATGAACAATGTACATGTATGAAGATAAATACCCTTCACTGTCTCTATATCAATTCGACTTACCGATTCTCATAATCGGCAGTTATCACATCACACAGATACTGTACCTTGTACTACTGTGTTCACATATTTTAACACTTGTTGTAAAGATATATACACACGTCTGTCGATCCTCAACATATAAATTTATGGAAAGTCTGAGATAGCTTTCACCAACATATAATGCTAGGCCGCCACAAGTGCTACAATACTTAATGCGCAAGCACTCTCCACAATCAGCCACTTTCCACAAAGATAACAAGACTACGCTCCACGAACGTTTGAGGTCCAGTCCATTGCAGCCGTGTCACTCCAGTACCGCGTATCAGCACCACTTCCTTCCCGTACAGTGCGTCAGTTGTAGTTGTAGTTATCTTCCTTCTCGTTCCTTTACCTTCACCTTTACAATCACCCATACAATCTCCCTTACAATGTCCCTTTACAATGTCCCTGGTTGCCGCCGTATCATCAACCTTTATAGACATCAACATCCCCCTCCTCTCAGATGATACGCCTGGATTGGTGCTTGCCAGCCAATCATGGGTGGTCCTCTTCTCAAGCCCAAGCCCTGAACTACTTCTTCCTCCCAAGACAATAACAAACTCTGGGGTATATTCCATGAATCACCAAACTTTCCCTGGTACAACAACAAGCTCATCTCATCAGGCTGGGATATATACATGACTCATGAATTTCCCGACGACCACAACAAATACATCTCATAAGACACTGGGGTAGCCATATGACTCATTCAAATTACCAGAGTAATTAAAGCAATGTTTTCCCACTCGTGCAAAACAAATTACTCATACCTACATATGTGGATATCTTCCAGCTTACCAATATAAATGGCAAAATATACAAATGAAATACTGATAATAATGATAATAATAATAATAATAATAATAATAATAATAAATCGAATACTGACAATAATATCTATAACTTCTACATATAATTCGAGGGTGTGATATATGTACTATCACACCAGTATTCGGGAGATAGTGGGTTCGATCCCCACTGTCGGCAGCCCTGAGGATGGTTTTCCGTGGTTTCCCATTTTCACACCAGGCAAATGCCGGGGGTGTATCTTAATTAAGGCCACGGCCGCTTCATTCCAATTCCTATGCCTTTCCTATCCCATCGTCGCCGTAAGACATATCTGTGTCGGTGCGACGTAAAGCAAATAGCAAAAATAAAAAACCTTTTTCTTGATATTTGTGCTTCTTTATCGAGTCCATTAACCTGAATTATTTCACCTAGGTATCTATAAATTTACTAACCTTGTTGATTTTCCCGTACTCTGTTTTTAGCGCTGCGGGCGAATGAATGTAGTCTCAAAATAAATCTTATTTTATCCCCTCCGGATTTTCTTTTACTTCCTTCGAATGTGAGAATCGTAACGTTGTATGTACGTGCATTTAGAGGACCGTGGGAACAACTGTTGGAAAATGCGTCTTAAACGAAGTATAGTTTATCTTCTCCCAATTTACTTCTAATGTCTTCGAATGTGAGAAGTGTTACGTTAGATGTATGTACATTTAGAGGGCCATAAAAACAATTACTGGGAAATGCTTCTTAAAATAAATCTAGTTTTATCCTAATGTCTTCGAATGTGAGAAATGTTACGTTAGATGTATGTACATTTAGAGGGCCATGAAAACAATTACTGGGAAATGCTTCTTAAAATAAATCTAGTTTTATCCTCTCCCGACTTTCTTTTATTTCTGTCACGTATTAGGAGTGTACATCCAGGTGTCCATGAAAACAAATTTTTGCTTGGACTAATGTGCTGAAAAGAGCGATTTCAGTGAGTGGATTGATTAAAATGATCCTGTATGGGTTGAAAATCTTGCCAGAAATCTGTCAAATGCTTTTCAAAGACTACTAGAATAATCTCCAAAATATAAAATAATATCCATACTACAAATTACATCTCATTGTGAAGCAATATACATTGCATTTATCATACCAACTTAAGCGTAGCCGAAACATACATACCTCTTCATTATGGAGTGATATGCCTTTCAGAGTTCCATCTACAAACCTCTGTGAGTTAGCTAATCGTCAAGACAATCCTCTATATGAAACTATCTCTGCACCATCGTTTAGTTCTATATTTCATATTCGTATTTTTAAATAAAATCAGCATCTGGTCTCCATTTGCTCCACTTATTTTCCTAGGCAATCTACCCTTCTCTAGTCTTCCCACAGGACCACACTCAGCTTTATCCATCAAGTCTACTCATTTAGCTTTTACCTCCTCACTCTTGAGTACCCTCTTGTCATTGTTTCCAGCAATCATTCTCGTTACCTTGGGGTTGTTTTATATCTAAAGCAAAATTAAATATGGAAGGCCCAGTGAAAACCGGAAATCTCAACATACATAACACAATGATTCCTGGGTGGTTAACTTATGCTATAACAATAGAAACCAGCTGACGATATTCAAGACAAAATTGAAGGAAGTTTACAGTTAGGATTCGTTCTTAGGCTCTTCTTATTTCTTTCTGAATCACGACAGAGTGAAGGTGATCCCTTTAAGCAATGTCATCATGTATCTTATTAATTTTTCGTGTCTAAAGACTTCCTGCGTGAATTGCGATGTTTCAACGAAGATTATTCTTCGGAACAGCCTAAAACAAGGGACTTTTATGCAGGAGACAGCTTGTTATGCTCCTAGACTTGAACAGTTAGCTTCTAAAGAGATGTTTATGACTTCCGCTTACATGGCCGGCTAAAGTAACACCTAAATCCAATATGTCATTTATGCTGTCGAGGAGAAATATAAGACAGTGGTACAGAAGACCAAGACATGAGTATAATAATGGTGGAGGAAGTCAAGACATGAATATGATAATGGTTGATGAGACCGAGACATGAATATTACAGTCGTAGATGAGAGCAAGACATGAATATGACAATGGTAGAAAAGACCAAGACACGAATATGATAATGGTAGAGGAGGTCAAGACATGAATATGATAATGGTAGAGGAGGCGAAGACATGAATATGACACTGGTAGGTGAGACCAAGGCATGAGTGTGATAATGGTAGAGGAGACTAAGACATGAATATGATAATATTAGAGGAGACAAAGATATGGACGTGACAAAGGTAGAGGAGGACAAGACATGAATATGATAATGTTAGAGGAGACAAAGACCTGGATGTGACAATGATAGGGGAGACCAAGACATGAATATGATAATGATAGAGGAGACGGAGACATGAATATGATAATGATAGATGGCGGAGGAGACCAAGGCATGAATATGATAATGGTAGAGGAGACCAAGACAAAGATATGACAATGATAGAGGAGGCCAAGACATGAATATGACAGAAGTGGTGAAGAGCAACACACATATATGGGAGCGGAGAAAAATTGAATTGTTTTGGACATGTTTAGAGTAACCTACCTTATGAAACTGTCGCGTTACTTCTTTCATTGTCGAACGTCTGACTGTTCCATTGTTGATATCTGGACTGAACGACAGTCCTGGTAATGAGAGAGCCCAAGCAGACAAAAGAATCCATAAATTCAAAATGAATACGTCGAAAATCGCTGGAACAACCTATACTTGTTGGCAGCTAGCACATTTGGGCATTTCTTGGTTTCTAGACACACCTGTATATTCTGCGTAAAGCAAGTCAGTCGTGACAACAGCTCCTTCACGGCAATCAGAGGTTACCGATCAGGAACCGCGCTCTCAATGAATGGTGGAGACCTCATTAGTATTCTGTGTTTTCACGTCTCAAGTGAACCATAAAAAAGAGAGAATGAGTGCCGGCTTCACGTTTCATTATGTCTCAAGCGAAACACCAACCAAAGGTGTACGATCTCAGCATTGCTGCCCCACTAATCCGGTTTATTTTTACTATTGCGAGCGTTAATTCAGGATTTTTCGCCGTTAACGAATTTCGTTTCTCATAATTGAAAGAATGCATGCAAATTATATACTGTTCTAGTCACGTATCTGTCCAGGTGCTAGTAACTTGACAACTGAAGACCTCCCCGCAATAAGGATGTAACCAACATTTCTTTTTAAATGAGCTTTCAGTGGAAACAGGGTGTGTCATCACGCTTCTATGCTGTGGTGTCATCTTATGTCTTACATTTGAACTTCAAGCTGGTTTACAGAACTTTATCCTCCGTGGTGTAAGGATGGAACATCAGTCAAGATGATGGACAATGCTTGTTGATTCGTCACCAGGTGTAAAGATCATTTAAATAAAGGCCATAGACGAAATATCACCTACATTTTGAAATATTTTCTTGACATTTTTTGTTATTATTGTAATCATTTTTCTTTGTCGTTTAGGCCTACTGAGGACCACGGGGCTCGTATCTACTCTTCGGTAAAATTGCTTTCTTCTTCTTCTTCTTCTTCTTCTTCTTCTTCTTCTTCGAATACTCCTTCATTTTCTGACTCTGAGCCAGTTTTCTCTCTTCTGTCCACTTAGTTCCTGTAATCTTCTTACTTGTAAGGGACGTTGGGAAAACTCCGTGTCGGATGGCTTGACGGAACAGTAGTCGGTCATGAGTTTGTCCCAGTGGGATACCTAGTTGTTCCACATCCGACTTAACTGACGTGATCCATTCGTTATTAGAAGCCTTGCCTCTTCCTGTTACTGTGAATATCCTGTTGGTGAGTCTTTCGGAATCCAGACGGGCCAAGCGTCCATAAAAGGTCAGGCGCATTTTTTCTTATACATGTAACGGTGTTCTCCTGGTGTTCATACAATTCATCATTATGGCGGATTCTGTAAATGCCTCCTTCCTCTCTCATTGGTCCTGATATCCTCCTCAGGATCTTCCTCTCTTTTAACTCCAGATTTCTCAGTGGGCCCTTCCTGACCATTACAAGGCACTCGGAAGCAGATGGTTTGACGACCGAGTTGTAGTGTCTGAGTTTGAGGTTCTTGGAGAGGCACTTAGATGAATAGATACTACGACACGAGTGATAAGTCCTTTCAAACTTGGCACATCTGGCATCTATGGCCAGGTTCCCGCTCTGATTCGCAGAGATCCATTCTCCCGAGTACCTAATGGTGGTGATTGTGGTGGTGATTATTGTTTAAAGAGGAAGTACAACTAGGCAACCATCCTCTACATAACACTAATCAGAGAGAAAAAAGGAAGGGATCCGATACTTCGAAAAATGAAGGTATCGGCCAAAAGGAGACAAGGGCCACGAAGGGCGTGAAAATGAAAGACTCCCTAGCCCTCGCAAACCTAATAGCGTCGGGGTCGGAAAAGAACAAGAGTTGACCAAGAGAGGTCGGATAGGATAGATGAAAGTGAGGATCCTGGCACCAGTAAGTGGAAGCAATGCCAATACTCAGCTAAGGGCCCCGTGGTCGCCAACCCACGCTCCAAAGTTCAGAGCCCCTGGGGCCTCTTTTAGTCGCCTCTTACGACAGGCAGAGGATACCGTGGGTGTTATTCTACCGCCCCCATCCACAGGGGGGCCGAGTACCTAACTGCAGGTACTTTTCGTATGGTAGCGTCTGTGAGAGGAATTGTAATTGTTATTATTACAGTAACACTATTTGCAATCATTTTTGTTCCAAGTGCATGTACAGGATTTCTCTTCTGTTATTTACAAACGTAAGGTACACTTGCAGATTAGTTTCCACTGTATCACATCCAGTTCATACATTATTTTTAAAATCTTAAGTTATAACAACATATTTTTTTAAAATAGAAGAACTCATTTGTACACTTGCATATGCAATTATTACTAGTAGTGAATACCATGAAATAAACCCAAAAGTAAGTTTCGTATCTCTCGAAAAATTACAGATTGTTGGTTACATTCGGGGAGGTGTTCGATTGTGACGACTATTGATAAATTTGACCATAATAGGCGCTGTTATTTATTCCTGTATTGACTTGTATCGAATGCAGTATAGACAATACAGGACACTTCCAGACTTAGCCTTGTTAAACATACATACATACATACATTATCATTATAGACTGTTATGCCTTTCAGCGTTCAGTCTGCAAGCCTCTGAGAATTTACTAAACGTCGCCACAATCCTCGATTTGCAACTAGTGTTGTGGCCTCATTTAGTTCTATACCTCTTATATTTAAATCGTTAGAAACAGAGTCTAACCATCGTCGTCTTGGTCTCCCTCTACTTCTCTTACCCTCCATAACAGAGTCCATTATTCTCCTAGGTAACCTATCCTCCTCCATTCGCCTCACATGACCCCACCATCGAAGCCGGTTTATGCGTACAGCTTCATCCATCGAGTTCATTCCTAAATTAGCCTTTATCTCCTCATTCCGAGTTCCCTCCTGCCATTGTTCCCACCTGTTTGTACCAGCAATCATTCTTGCTACTTTCATGTCTGTTACTTCTAACTTATGAATAAGATATCCTGAGTCCACCCAGCTTTCGCTCCCATAAAGCAAAGTTGGTCTGAAAACAGACCGATGTAAAGATAGTTTCGTCTGGGAGCTGACTTCCTTCTTACAGAATACTGCTGATCGCAACTGCGAGCTCACTGCATTAGCTTTACTACACCTTGATTCAATCTCACTTACTATATTACCATCCTGGGAAAATACACAACCTAAATACTTGAAATTATCGACCTGTTCTAGCTTTGTATCACCAATCTGACATTCAATTCTGTTGGATTTCTTACCTACTGACATCAATTTAGTCTTCGAGAGGCTAATTTTCATACCATACTCATTGCACCTATTTTCAAGTTCCAAGATGTTAGACTGCAGGCTTTCGGCACAGTCTGCCATTAAGACCAAGTCGTCAGCATAGGCCAGGCTGCTTACTACATTTCCACCTAACTGAATCCCTCCCTGCCATTTTATACCTTTCAGCATATGATCCATGTAAACTACAAACAGCAAAGGTGAAAGATTACAGCCTTGTCTAACTCCTGTAAGTACCCTGAACCAAGAACTCATTCTACCATCAATTCTCACAGAAGCCCAATTGTCAACATAAATGCCTTTGATTGATTTTAATAATCTACCTTTAATTCCATAGTCCCCCAGTATAGCGAACATCTTTTCCCTCGGTACCCTGTCATATGCTTTCTCTAGATCTACGAAACATAAACACAACTGCCTATTCCTCTCGTAGCATTTTTCAATTACCTGGCGCATACTGAAAATCTGATCCTGACAGCCTCTCTGTGGTCTGAAACCACACTGGTTTTCATCCAACTTCCTCTCAACGACTGATCGCACCCTCCCTTCCAAGATGCCTGTGAATACTTTGCCTGGTATACTAATCAATGAGATACCTCGATAGTTGTTGCAATCCTTCCTGTTCCCTTGCTTATAGATAGGTGCAATTACTGCTTTTGTCCAATCTGAAGGTACCTTACCAACACTCCACGCTAATTTGACTACTCTATGAAGCCATTTCATCCCTGCCTTCACCATTTCAGGTCTAATTTCATCTATTCCTGCTGCCTTATGACAATGGAGTTTATTTACTATCCTTTCCACTTCCTCAAGCATAATTTCACCAACATCATTTTCCTCCTCCCCATGAGCTTGACTGTTTGCAACACCACCATGATGATTTCCTTTTACATTGAGAAGATGTTCAAAATATTCCCTCCACCTCTACAGTGATTCCCTGGGATCTGTTATGAATTCACCTGAATTACTCAAATGGGAGACAATTTACAAGTGGCGCTCTCACTGGCGTGACCTGGCAATTCGCGCAAAATTCAAATATCAATGGAAGTTCATATACGCAAATGTATAAATAAATTACGTCTAGAAAGAAAGTGTTATTAATATATTAACTTCAAAGTTGCTAAAGCAATTTTGTATAAATGAAAGAAGAGTTATTATTTAAAGACTGAAATTAGACATATACTCAAGATGTGAAATGCACTGATGTACTGATTTATTCATTACATTTTTTTCTTTAGCATTCCTAACTGGACGGTTCCGGTTAGATTTATCAATCCCCTCATTTAAAAAAAAGAATGTATCATCACATTAAGGCACTTGCCAATCAACAGATTAGCACATTCCTGTCTTTTTCCCGTGGAAGGACCACCCCTTTTGCAAGGGTCGGTAGCATTTGATGTTTCATTTTTTGGGCGATTCTGTGTTGGTACG
The DNA here is from genome assembly GCF_040414725.1 of Anabrus simplex. Lineage (NCBI taxonomy): Eukaryota > Metazoa > Arthropoda > Insecta > Orthoptera > Tettigoniidae > Anabrus > Anabrus simplex. The sequence goes on from NC_090274.1 coordinate 52,884,599, forward strand.
GTGGTGGTGGTGGTGGTGATTATTGTTTTAAGAGGAAGTACAACTGGGCAACCATCCTCTATATAACACTAATCAGACACTAATCTTACGACAGGCAGGGGATACCGTGGGTGTTATTCTACCGCCCCCACCCACAGGGGGATGTTGGTACGGATCACGGCTTTAATCTGAGGAGAGGGATAAAATAAAGAAAAGCATGAAAATGCTAATAATTGTTATGTTTTGAGGAATATTTACGTACAATTAGAGTACCCTTCGCTGTATAGTCGGGGAATTTGTAAAGTCGCTGACCTGAAAATGATCTGAACAGATCGTATAATTCTTATCCAAGCTTAACGTCCTTCTTTCATATATATACCTTATCGAAGTCACTTCTCTGACATTTCAAAACACATAGTTCACACCTACAAAAATACATCGGTATTGAAGGTTAACTGCTGCACTATACAATAAAATAAGCATATTATATTCTAAGCCAGTTAAAAATACTTCTTTTTCACTGGAAGAATATATATGCAAACACATTATTTACTTACATTTTCTTGTCACGAGGGAAACGGAAGAAAGACCGCGAATCCTTCTACACTTCATAATTATTACAGCCAAACACAGCATATATTTTTTTCCATTCATGTTGAAAGGAGATGTAAAGGAATCACACACGCTACTATTTGCTTATGTTAACTTACTGCATACGTGTAAATAACACCAATAATTTCACAAATACGCGTGGTCTTATGACATAATCAGTAACTCCAGGTCACTCCGCTAGGCAGAGCTCTAATCGCGGTCCCTCGATATCTCACAGACTGTCGTGTATTGGCTCTACTGTATGTGCTTGTATAAACTTATTAAGAACTATTTAAACAGCAATCGTCAAAGTCTAACTTAAAATAGAGATTTTATATAAATACAACATCAAAAAATAAGCACAATATAACAATTTTCATTTGTTTAGCATAAATTTAAAGATGAAGGGAATATTTATAGTTCTCGAAACATGTTCGATGAATAAATAAGTTTCATTAACAGAATGTGTATTGACAAGGCGGATTTAACCAGAATACTATTTTAAATGTTTAAATTGTGACGACGTGAAGGCTGAAGCTGTGTCTATTATTGTTATTAATTGCTTGTGGTGATTGTTATGATGAATGTTTTAAGGGGGAAGTACTACCTGGAAACCATCATTTCTTCACTCTAATCAGAAGAAGAAAAGAATGCGAATGATGATGGTATTAAGGGCGGAAAAAAGAAGTTCTAGGAAGCGCGTGAACGCTGAAAACTCCCTAGGGCTCAGAACTGGAAGAGAGCGATGAAAGATGAAGTTATTTGCTATGTGGGTAAAGTCATAGAAGGCGGACAAATTTAAGACCAGCGAACGAGTTTGCTGCGCGGTTCAGGCTGTGCATCTGCTAGTTTGCATTCGGGAGATGGTGGGTTCGAATACCATTTTCCGAAGTTTCCCATTTTCAAACCAAGCTATACCTCAATGAAGGCCATGACAACTTTTGGGGAAGGAAACGGCCGTGACCTTGATTATGGTACAGCCCCAGCATTTTCCTGGTGTGAACATGGGAAACCACGGACAACCATCTTCAGGGCAGGTGGTGGTGCTGATTATTGTTTTAAGAGGAAGTACAACTGGGCAACCATCCTCTGTATAACACTAATCAGAGGGAAAAAATGGAAGGGATCCGACACTTCGAAAAATGAAGATATCGGTCAAAGAAAGACAAGGGCCACGAAGGGCGTGAAAATGAAAGACTCCCTAGCCCTCGCAAACCTAATAGCGTCGGGGTTGGAAAAGAACAAGAGTTGACCAAGGGAGGTGGTGGTGGTGATTATTGTTTTAAGAGGAAGTACAACTGGGCAACCATCCTCTGTATAACACTAATCAGAGGGAAAAAAGGAAGGGATCCAACACTTCGAAAAATGAAGATATCGGTCAAAGAAAGACAAGGGCCACGAAGGGCGTGAAAATGAAAAAAACTCCCTAGCCCTCGCAAACCGAATAGCGTCGGGGTCGGAAAAGAACAAGAGTTGACCAAGAGAGGTCGGATAGGATAGATGAAAGTGAGGAGCCTGGCACAAGTAAGTGGAAGCAATGCCAGGACTCAGCTGAGGACCCCGTGGTCGCCAACCCACGCTCCAAAGTTCAGAGTCCCTGGGGCCCATCTTCAGGGCAACAGACAGAGGGTTTCGAGTCCACGATCTCCCGATGTTTCAATAATTTACGTAGGGTCGTAAGCAATAAAATATAGAAATACGTCCGTACATAAGCATTGGTCGTAAACTATTGTAAATGTGGTACATGCATGATGGGGCGGCGACCCATTTTCATCGTAGGGTTAGGCGAAACCTAACACGGATCTGCCATGCGCGATGGATTTGTCGGGTAGGGCCAACACCTTGGCCTGCCCGTTCGCCTGACCTTAAACTTTAAATGTTTGCCTTTGAGGACATGTAAAGACCACGTGTATGCGGTCCCCATTAATGATTTCGATACACTACGAGAATTCATATTCAGTGCCTATGATGCAATCCGGCAACAGCCAAGTGTGTTCCAACGATTGCGCGATTCCATGCGATATAGGGTCGAAGGGCTGCATTACAATGGTCACATCGAGCACTTGTTGTGAAGAGTAGGTAAAAGACATTGTGATCATTGATGGCAGTGTTAACGGACTATAAATCCGAAGATAATGGGTTTGCAACCACTGTTTATAGAAGGTTTTCTCCTTCGTTTGTTGCATACTGCCTCCTGTGCAAATATTGATACCTTTTTCAAGGACACCTGTATAAATGTATTTATTCAAAATTAGTTTCGGCACACTGAAGAACCTAACTGTTATAAATTGAGTCGAAACAGAAAGAGATGCCTCAGATATCACAAAATAAATAAATAAATAAATAAATAAATAAATAAATAAATAAATAAATAAATAAATAAATAAATAAATAAATACTGGTTAAAAGTTTAAGAGCACACAATGAAATAATGAAATGCCATCTATAGCCTAAAACTCTGGCACCAGACCTCTGTAATTTGTTTTCCAAGCTCTTACATCTAATAGGATATACGAAGCATATTTCTGAAGTTAGTACTGTTTTAAAAATGGCAGCTGCAACGCTTCGATCGTCGTTCGGAGCATGCGCGCCCAGTACGTACATCTGTAGGCTAGCCACAAACGCCATTATGGAAGCATTCGCCCGTATTTACGTTTGTTTGTGCGTATTGAAAATGTCTCTGATAATCAACGGTCTCGTCGAGTGTGAAGTACGCGCTGTGATTCAATTTTTAAATGGAAAAGACGTGAAAGCTGTTGAAATTCATCGGCAGATTAGTGAAGTGTATGGAGAACACATTGTGAGCAAAGTAATGGTAAGAAAATGGGTTAGATGGATTTGTCGGGTAGGGCCAACACCTTGGCCTGCCCGTTCGTCTGACCTTAAACTTTAAATAAACTTTAAATAACTTTTAATAAGACGGCCGTACTTATGTCCACGACGAGAAGCGTAGTGGGCGACCGTCTGTCAATACTGAAGACTTGGTGAAGAAAAGTTGATACAAAGGTTCGAGAAAACAGATGCTTTAAGATTTCGTCATTAAGTTATGAGTTGCCTGAAATTTACAGGAGTGTTCTTTGTGAAAATGTGTCAGGATGCTTAGATTGTCGGAAGTTTTGCTCACACAACCCAAAACAAACGGCTTGGCATGCTCACAAGTGGGATTATTCTGTTTCATGACAAAATGCAATCTCACACGGCTAATCGAAGCCGAGACCTCATCGCTTCATTTGGTTGGGGACAATCTGATCATCCTCCGTATAGTCCTGACGTAGTGACTACCACTTGTTCCTGCGCCTGTTAAAGCATTTAGGAAGTCAACGCCACGGTGACAATGATGATGATGACCTAAAAAGGACCGCGTGGCTGTGGCTGGAACATCAGGCGGCACATTACTATGCGGATGGAATTCAGAAGCTGGCTTCACGATATGAAAAGTGCCTTAATATGTTTGGAATGTACGTTGAGAAGTAGTTTAAGGTACAGGCTTACATTAAAAAACAAGAATTATTTAAAAAAATTACATTACTTCTTTTCTACATCAAAACGGTACTAGCTGAAAGTTCACAACAAAAAATATTTTTTTTGGAATTATGATGTACTGTATACTCTAATTGGTTGCAGTTATTACCACCAAGATATATTTTGTAGTCTTAGTAATAGGCTGTGGTCATGCCAGTGCAAATATATAAAAAAATCGAAAACATGCGGCACCGTTCTTTTGCGTGTTTATTACTTTTTCAAAGCAACTCCAAGATTGTCGATGTTTCCTTGTTCTTGTCATAGGCTTCCGCGGGAGATACAGGCGTGAGAAACGTGTTCTTGAAACAATCAATCAATCAATCAATCAATCAATCAATCAATCAATCAATCAATCAATCAATCAATACTGATATGTATATAGGGCAGTCGCCCAGGTGGCAGATTCCCTGTCTGTTTTTTCCTAGCCTTTTCTTAAATGATTTCAATTAAATAGGAAATTTATTAAACATCTCCCTTGGTAAGTTATTCCAATCCCTAACTCCCCTTCCTATAAAATAATATTTGCCCCAATTTGTCCTCTTAAATTACAACTTTATCTTCATATTGTGATCTTTCCCACTTTTAAAGACGCCACTCGAACTTATACGTCTATTAATGTCATTCCACGCCATCTCTCCGCTGACAGCTCGGAACATACCACATAGTCGAGCAGCTCGTCTTCTTTCTCCCAGTTCTTCCCAGCCCGAACTTTGCAACATTTTTGTAATGCTACTCTTTTGTCGGAAATCACCCAGAACAAATCGAGCTGCTTTTCTTTGGAATTTTTCCAGTTCTTGAATCAAGTAATCCTGGTGAGGATCCCATACACTGGAACCATACTCTAGTTGGGGGTCTTCCCAGAGACTTATATGCCCTCTCCTTTACATCCTTACTACAACCCCTAAACACCCTCACAACCATGTGCAGAGATTTGTATCCTTTATTTACAATCCCATTTATGTGATTACCCCAATTAAGATCTTTCCTTATATTAACACCTAGGTACTTACAATGATCCTCAAAAGGAACTTGCACCCTATCAACGCAGTAATTAAAACTGAGAGGACTTTTCCTGTTTGTGAAACTCACAACCTGACTTTTAACCTTGTTTATCATCATACCATTGCCTGCTGTCGATCTCACAACATTATCGAGGTCACGTTATAGTTGCTCACAATCTTGTAACTTATTTATTACTCTGTACAGAATAACATCATCCGCAAAAAGCCTTACCTCTGATTCCACTTCTTTACTCATATCAATTATATCTATATAAGAAAACATAAAGGTCCAATAATACTGCATTGAGGAAATCCCCTCTTAATTATTACAGGGTCATATAAAGCTTCGCCTAGTCTAATTCTCTGAGATCTATTTTCTAGAAATATAGCAACCCATTCAGTCACTCTTTTGTCTAGTCCAGTTGCACTCATTTTTGCCAGTAGTCTCTCATGATCCACCCTATTAAATTCCATCTGTAGGGTGCAGTTAAACTATAAAGTAAGGGTTATTCTGCCCGAAGGCAGGTCCGAACCTCCGCAGAGGTTTTTCTGAGCCGGAGTTTGCGTGCGGTAGGGTGACCAGTTCCTTTCCGCTTCTCCATTCCCTTACCCCCCAACCAACAGCGCATAGCAACCCATCCAACTCCTGACCACGCCCATTGTTGTTTAACTTCGGAGATGGTGGTGGTGATTTTTGTTTTAAGAGGAAGTACAACTTGGCAACCATCCTCTAAATAACACTAATCAGAGAGAAAAAATGGAAGGGGTCCGACACTTCGAAAAATGAAGATATCGGCCAAAGGAAGACAAGGGCCACGAAGGGCGTGAAAATGAAAGACTCCCTAGCCCTCGCAAACCTAATAGCGTCGGGGTCGGAAAAGAACAAGAGTTGACCAAGGGAGGTCGGATAGGATAGATGAAAGTGAGGAGCCTGACGCAAGTAAGTGGAAGCAATGCCAGGACTCAGTTAAGGGCCCCGTGGTCGCCAACCCACGTTCCAAAGTTCAGAGCCCCTGGGCCCCTTTTAGTCGCCTCTTACGACATGCAGGGGATACCGTGGGTGTTATTCTACCACCCCCACCCACAGGGGGTCCATCTTGAAGCTGCTGTGAAAAAAGAATATACACGCAAAAAAACAGTGCCGCATTTTTTCTGAATGTTTATAGTTACAGTATAATGACCGCCACCTATTACTAAGTCTACAAAAAATTCTTGATGGTAATGCTTGCAACCAATTGGAGTATACAGTATATTTTTTGTTGTGATGGTGGTGGTGGTGATTATTGGTTTAAGAGGAAGTACAACTAGACAACCATCCTCTATATAACACTAATCAGAGGGAAAAACAGAAGGGACCCGACACTTCGAAAAATGAAGATATCGGTCAAAGAAAGACAAGGGCCACGAAGGGCGTGAAAATGAAAGACTCCCTAGCCCTCGCAGACCTAACAGCGTCGGGGTCGGAAATGAACAAGAGTTGACCAAGGGAAGTCGGATAGGATAGATGTAAGTGAGGAGCCTGGCACAAGTAAGTGGGAGCAATGCCAGGACTCAGCGGAGGACCCCGTGGTTGCCAACCCACGCTCCAAAGTTCAGAGCCCTTGGGGCCCCTTTTCGCCTCTTACGACAGGCAGGGGATACCGTAGGTGTTATTCTACCGCCCCCAGCCACAGGGGGATTTTTGTTGTGACCTTCCAACAGTTAAAAATGCGTAAGTTCTACAAAACTTGGCCTAACTCAATGAAATCAGGTAGCTCAGAAAACAAATTACAGAGCTCTAGTGAGACAATTTTATGTTGTGGATGACATGATTTCTTTATGTTATCCTAAACTTTTCACCGGTACATCAAAGAAACACACCAGTCGCCACTGCATTTGATCACCAAGCTCACGTGTTGTGTACGGTAATATGGCATAAAAGATTAGACAGCAACTAATATATAGTGTAAAATATATTAGTTTCCTCGATAAGCTGCAAATTGAGCTGGCAACAGTAGCAGCGAAGGATTGCAACATCCGGTAATTAGCTTGGATGAGTGAGCAATTGTGAGGGGTCATTAGTGAAACGGATGAAATTCCCACGATTAGCGAAAATCAGACCTGGCAACCAGGTAAGTAATCGTGAGATGTTCGAGTAGAATTATTGTTATTATCATCGGAAAAATAAAATAAATTTTAACAAGAAATGCGCGAGGATGTAGTCGATACGTCGGCGTGTTTCCGATAGTCATCTTATTAGAGGAAACATTCTTTAGCATTGAAGGCATGGAACAGGTCCCGCAACGAGCGTGAGCACATAAAATAATAAATATGTCTCTACTTCATTTAGGATAAATATTTATGTAGCATGTATTAGGCCATACTGCTGTATGGCGTGCTTGCCGTGTGGCCTGCGTGGGGGCCTGGTGTAGGTCTTTTGATCTGACATCCGTAGGTGACCTGCACGTCGTGATGAGTATAAAATTATGATGAAGACGGCACATACACCCAGTCCCCGTGCCAGGGGAATTAAACAGTTATGGTTGAAATTCCCGACCCTGCCGGGAATCGAACCCGGAATCCCTGTGACCAAAGGCCAGCACGCTAACCACTTAGCCATGGAGCTAGACTTTATGGTTGTAAGACCTGGTGCTATACTTCCAAAACTCCTCTTTTCAAATTGGGAGTATTTAAAAACAGATGTTTACGTAAAATGACAAAAAGCCCCATTGTTGAGATATAATAATAATAATAATAATAATAATAATAATAATAATAATAATAATAATAATAATAATAATAATAATAATAATAATAATAATAGTAATAATAATGCCATTGGCTTTACGACCCACTAATTACTTTTACGATTTTCGGAGGAGTTCTTTTACGTGCCAGTAAATCTACTGACACGAGGCTGACGTATTTGAGCACCTTCAAATACCACCGAACCTGCCAAGTTCGGGTCAGAAGGCCAAGTGGTGATTGGTGGTGGTGATTATTGTTTTAAGAGGAAGTACAACTAGGCAACCATCCTCTAACACTAATCAGAGAGAAGAAATGGAAGGGGTCCGACACTTCGAAAAATGAGGATATCGGCCAAAGAAAGACAAGGGCCACGAAGGGCGTGAAAGAGAAAGACTCCCTAGCCCTCGCAAACCTAATAGCGTCGGGGTCTGAAAAGAACAAGAGTTGACCAAGGGAGGTCGGACAGGATAGATGAAAGTGAGGAGCCTGGCACAAGTAAGTGGAAGCAATGCCAAGACTCAGCTGTGGGCCCCGTGGTCGCCAACCCACGCTCCAAAGTTCAGAGCCCCTGGGGCCCCTTTTAGTCGCCTCCTACGACAGGCAGGGGATACCGTGGGTGTTATTCTACTGCCCCCACCCACAGGGGGAGAAAATGGGAAACCACAGGAAACCATCCCCAGGGCTGCCAACAGTGGGGTTCGAACCCACTATCTCCCGAATACTGGATCTCTTTAGCTCAGTCAACAGGTCATAAGAACCAAGAAGCTGAATACACGTTATTAAGATCGTGGCCCTTGGATCACTTATGACCTGGTTGAAGATTACCCCAAATTTTGGGCCTTTTTCCAAATTATAATACACACTATCACTAAATATACCAAAATTATTCCCTTAAAAAAACCGCTTGTTATGGAGAAAGGTCCCACACCAAATTATTTTTCTTTCCTGGGTTGTACTGTAGGTTGTAGGTAAATAATGCCTCCTATTCAGATGGTTTTCTCTCCCACCAGTGCAGTAATATTGAGATTTTCCGACTCATTGAGTAATCTTACTGTCGTGAAAAAAAAAAAGAATAGACACCCGAGTTTATACGTTAATAAAATATTTAATCCTTAAAAGTGCCCGTAGTTTCTCCATTTCCAACGGAGCACTCACTTTGAAAATTCATAACTTTAGAAGTATTGACATGATCGTTACCAAACTTTAATATGTCTTAAAGTTACTTATTGTTGATCGGTATACCAAGTTTTTATTTCATCCGACATTTGTGAAAAGTATTGTTGATCAATTTTGTGAAAGAACATTTTCTCATTAGTGGGTGATCAAAACTGTAAGCAATTCGTCAGGGTAAAATTAAAACGGCTTTTTGCCTGCATGCGATTGCTGATTTTATATTGATTTATATTTGATTGAGTCGGGAACAAAATTAAGTCCCATCATCGCGAATAGCATGTATGCGTTAATGAGACGTTCAACCATTAGCAAAAAAAAAAAAAAAAAAAGAATGATAAATGGAAGGGGGCGCTGGTTGTGTACATGACGTGTTGTACAATGTCGTCTTAATTCAGGTCTAAGATGTCGACCGTGAGGAATACATCATCGTCGTTGAGGTTACGGCCGAGGTCACTGCAATCAGGTTATGTTGTATCCGTGCATCTCTCCATCGATCAAAGACTTGGCCTCATCGTAGCTGTTCATGTAACTGGCTTGAGCTGGCGTTCTTGCTCAAAGAAGAGGGCTGAAATACAGTACATTCAGTAAGATACAGTATCATGCACAGGGCCGGCGAAAGGGGGAGGGGGGGGGGAGAAGGCAGAGAGGGCAAATGCCCGGCACGAAAAAAATGAAATATAAAGGTAAAATTTAAATACATTTTAATCATCATCATCATCATCATCTGTTTACCCTCCAGGTTCGGTTTTTCCCTCGGACTTAGCGAGGGATCCCACCTCTACCGCTTCAAGGGCAGTGTCCTGGAGCTTCAGACTCTTGGTCGGGGGATACAACTGGGGAGTATGACCAGTGCCTTGCCCAGGCGGCCTCATCTGCTATGCTGAACAGGGGCCTTGTGGAGGGATGGGAAGATTGGAAGGGATAGGCAAGGAAGAGGGAAGGAAGCGGCCGTGGCCTTAAGTTAGGTACCATCCCGGCATTCGCCTGGAGGAGAAGTGGGAAACCACGGAAAACCACTTCCAGGATGGCTGAGGTGGGAATCGAACCCACCTCTACTCAGTTGACCTCCCGAAGCTGAGTGGACCCCGGTCCAGCCCTCGTACCACTTTTCAAATTTCGTGGCAGAGCCGGGAATCGAACCCGGGCCTCCGGGGGTGGCAGCTAATCACGCTAACCACTACACCACAGAGGCGGACTAAATACATTTTAATGCCAATAAGAATACAAAGTTTTGTTGTTTAAAACGTGTGGAAAAAATTAAGTTTGAGCGTGTGTCAGTGTGCAGCAGAGAAGTATGACATTAGCTTTGTTGTTGTTGTTGTTGTTGTTGTTGTTACCAATTTTCTACTATATTTTTGGGAGTAAATGCGAAAGAATATGCACTAATTTTGCAGCAAAGTGGTGCAAAGGTTATTCCACAAATGTACCACAATAAATAATAATAATAATAATAATCGTATAGCCTCAGCTACCGTTTGCAGACATTTCGATTTGATGCCATCTGGCTGTCTGCTCGTCAATTTCGACGTTCCGTTTTACTCTAGGTCCGCTAGATGGCAGACAGAGTAAACCGGATCTCTCTTGGGCGTCTATGGCTGAGATTTAATTAATTTTGTCGGGTAAATACCAAATGTATCACCAGAGATCTTTTACATGCCGACATCGTATGACATGGAGTATCGAATGGACTTTTCTCCGCCCTTCAAAAATCCGACTATCTCTGCCGGGTTTGAACCCGCTATCTTGGGATCCGGAGGCCGACACTCTACCACGCATCTACAATTCTTGCTTCGAAAGATACACAAAAAATACGCCAACTTTATACCAAGATTACACCAGTTTTGAACCATGTGGTAAATACGAAGAATATTGCACAAATTTTGCACTAAAATGACAACAAGGTGATTCCACAAATGCACCCAAATCCTTGGTGTAACTTAGGAGTGTTTTTGAAGCAAATTTGGTTCAACAGTGGTGTTGACAATAAATAATGTTGAAAGAAAAACTTTGGTGTACTTTTGGCGCGAACTTGGTTCAGCAATTATCTGGTTAATGTAGTTCATTTTCGGTGTAACTATGGTATAAATTGTCACTTTTCTTGCACCAGCTTTGTAGGTTTAAATGGTGGAAATTAATGTGAAAAAATATGTGGTGTAATTATGGTACAGTTATGGTGCATTTTTCATTGGTGTTAAATTGGTGCATCCATTGTCGCTTTTTGCACCAAATTAGCACCAAAGAAACACCCCGTTTGCACCGATGAAAATTTTGCACCAATTTTAACCCATTGTTAGTGCAAACTTCGCCGCCAGGAGCTGAAAATCAGATAAGTCTCGGTTGTAAAATAACCTGTAAGTTCGCAATTCTGATCTAAATAAAGTGAGGGGGCGGGATTTAGGGGCCCGGACCCCTCAGTTGCCCAGGGTCCCGAGAATCCTGTCACCGGGCCTGATAATGTGCATTATTTATTTCGTGTTTGTGCTCACGGCTTCAATACATGGAAATTAATTGTGTGACCATTTATATTGTACTAATGTCATCTGACGAGACATCGTGGTGGTATGGGGTGCGTGCGTATGCGGCTATCTCAAGTCTCAAGGTCTGACAATAAACATCTGTTCCGTTCGCGGTGACTCCTGCGAACTAACGTGCTGTTAAGTTTCAAAGTGGTAGTACAATAGGGAACATGCATAATTTTCAAAAATACTTTTTTTTTGAAAAGTACACCAATGGAATAGTACGTAAACGTATTACATTGTGGTAAGTTGCCTTGTTTTCTACCATTAAAAACATATTTAATAGTGCCTTTCCGTAAGGCGAGTGAAACGGCCTCTGACGTAAGCGGCGCGCTGTGACGTCACGATCCAGTACCGCATGCAGCGCTACCAGCCGTTGTGCATCAGCCGTTGCTAAAAGCCGATTGTTTATTATTCATGATCGCGAATAACTTCGAAATGACAGAGGAAAGGTCCAAAACAGCACAGTCAGACAATCTACCATGTGCATATATCATCATTCTTGAAAAATAGTGACTTTTGTGACCACAGAAATTCGCTGATAAAAAGCAAGTTTGTAAGTGGCGTCTTTTATATACGTGCAATGTACAGTACTGTAACCCATAGTATTAGGATAACAACGAACCTGGATAGATATCACATCACTTTCAACATTTCCTTCTAGACTGATTCCCATATTAAAGAATAACATTACATTTTCGGGCTTTCAGCATTAGTAAAGTAAGACATCGGATTTCAGCACTAACGTAAACATATAGGTAGCATTATAGTACTAGTCCGCCTCTGTGGTGTAGTGGTTAATGTGATTAGCTGCCACTGCCGGAGGCCCGGTTTCGATTCACGGCTCTGCCATGAAAGTTGATAATAGTACGAGGGCTGGAACGGGGTGTACTCAGCCTTGGGAGGTCAAATGAGTAGAGGGGTTTCGAATCTCACCTCAGCCATCCTCGAAGTGGTTTTTCGTATTTTCCCACTTCTCCTCCAGGTACCTAAGGCCACGGCCGTTTCCTTCCCTCTTCCTTGTGTATCCCTTCCGATCCTCCCATCCTCCAACAAGGCCCCTGTTGAGCATAGCAGGTGAGGCCGCTTGGGCGAGGTAATGACCCTCCTCACCAGTTTCATCACCATACCCAAAGTCTCACGTTCCAGGACACTGCCCTTGAAGCGGTGGAGGTGAAATCCCTCGCTGAGTCCAAGAGAAAACCAACCCTGAAGGATAAACTGATTAAGAAAGAAAGAAAGAAAGAAAGAAAGAAAGAAAGAAAGAAAGAAAGATCATAGTACTATAGGGCTATAATCTATCATTCCCCAAAAAATATATATTTATGGTTGGGACAACTGGCCTACCCACTTCCGGGGCCTATGAAAGAGAAACATTAAATATCTTTGTGGAGGAAAAAAGTTAAACACGATAAAGATAAATATGACCTTATCTAGTTTTCACAAGTCGGGCTGAGTGGTTCAGACGGTTGAGGTGCTGGCCTTCTGACGCCAGCTTGACAGGTTCGATCCTGGTTCAGTCCGGTGGTAGTTGGAGGTGCTCAAATACGTCAGCTTCGTGTTGGTAGATTCACTGGCACGTAAAAGAACTCCTGCAGGACTAAATTCCTGCACATCGGCGTCTCCGAAGACCGTAGAAGTAGTTAGCGGGGCGTAAAGCCAATAACATTAATTACGTTTGGCTTTTAACAAGCTGAGCATATCAGGCAAGAAAAGTGTCCTGGTGACAGTTTAGTCGTTCAATACAGGAATGTCTTTCGGTGCTGTGACATTTACTTTTTTTACTTTTTTTTTTTTTTTTTTGCTATTTGCTTTACGTCACACCGTCACATATAGGTCTTATGGCGACGATGGGACAGGAAAGGCCTAGGAATGGGAACGAAGCGGCCGTGGCCTTAGGTACAGCCTCAGCATTTGCCTGGTGTGAAAATGGGAAAGCACGGAAAACCATCCTCAGGGCTGCCGGCAGTGGGGTTCGAAACCCACTATCTCCCGGATGCGAGCTCACAGCTGCGCGCTCCTAACCGCACGGCCAACTCGCCCGGTATTTTTACCCTTCGGTTTATTGACATGGCTTGTATAACCTAAAATTTAGGCTAAGTTGGATACTATTTTAAACACCAACATCACTATTTTCACCTGTGTGCAATTATGTTATTTATTTCATTAATATTATGATAATTATTATAATTGAGCATTGTTAACTTACAAGAACCCAACAGACAAGCATTGGTTTTGTGTAGAGTTATACATTTGTTAAAATCACGTTGTTTCCTTTCATGATGTACACGCCTATTTTTTGTTATATTATAGAGTATTTAGATATAGCCTAAATTTCTTTACAAATTAAGCTCTTCAATAAAGACATAAATAAATGTCGCATGCCAAGATAAATTGCTAGAATTAGAGCTGTCAAAATGGTTCATAACCCCTTGAATTTATTATCTTGACATGGATCACCCAAAACATAGGTTAGGTTTGGAGAATACTTTAATAATCAGCATTATATAATGCACTGTTTATTACTTTCATATTCCAAGATGTAATTGAAGCATTTAAATAAAGCATCATACATTAAAATTTAAAGTTTTACCACTAGAACAGCTGACATGGAAAAGTGATTGAAAATTCAAACAAATTCATCTTACGTTACAATCTTCAAAAAAATAAACTGTAGACTTTTCCGATATATCACCAGCATGTCTCCGGTTTCTCCCTAGTTTTAGCGTCTTTGGAACACTTACAAATAATTTGTTTGGGATGGTATGCGATGTGCTATTGCACATCGGAACTCTACACCATTTGTAAGTTTTCTGCCTCACTGTCTGCGCAGGATTCATTTTAAGTCTAAAATATACCACTCAGATTATTATCGAATGTATAGACCTCAAATTTAACCATACCAGACACTAACATAAAGTAGAAATACGCGAAGTGTATTCTGCTTCTCACAGCACACTATGTGTTATTTCGTCTGCTAATTCAGTCAACCTGTACGATGACGTCAGACCAATGAGATCGCGTACTTGCGTCACGTGACAGTTTCGTACATTGATTTAGATTTTTATCATGTTTGGAGTTGTTATTTGTACATTCGGATCACGTTTTTGAATTCTGCATGAAATTTTGAATCAGATTAGCAAATTTTTAATTAAAACCCCGGATCATGCATGTTCCCTATTGTGCTTTAGTCACACATTTACTATACTAATCAGTACTGCATAATGAACAGTTAAAAATGAACATGCATCTGTTTCTTGTCACGATTAATGTTAGCAGTGAGTATAGTATCTATTACTCGTGCCATACCTAAACAATTTGGTGTCTGTTGTTTTCTTGATAGATATTTTTGATCGTAGGTTATGATTTTCATTTCCGTGTTGACGTATAACTAATATAATAGAGTTTGAGGGATGTTCCACCATTCAACACATTGTAAAATATATTAAATTTATTGGGCGACGACCGGTTTCGACTTCCTTGGAGTCATCATCAGTTCGTGTTGAATATCAAATCAAGGGGAATCTGATAACAATCATCATTACGGTTGCCTACATACAACTCGATTGGTTGACATAAGACATAATAAAAAATATATACACATAATGGCGATTGCCTAAAAACACATCTGGGTTGCAAAACATACACCTTGAATTGTAACATACACATGGTATGCAATACTTGGCCTAAAAAGTTCTTAGTTATGGTTTAAACTGTCGTGTGTTCATGGAACACGGAACACTGGAAACATATGCACTGGTTGAAAATATATACAAATCTACATGAAACACATATAATGATATGAAACACATGGCGCTTTAAGAATGTTCTTGGACTTGATGGTCTAGTTTCTATCTAATTAAACTGGATGAAATATATACACATTGAAATGAAATGCACACAAAGACATAAACTACTCGCCACTTAAAAACGTTTTGGTTCTGGTTAAAAAACAAAACAAGGTGTATGTTTTGCAACTCAGATGTGTTTTTAGGCAATCGCCATTATGTGTATAATGTTTTATTATGATGTTTTATGTCAACCAATCGAGTTGTTTGTAGGCAATTCTAATGATGATTGTTATCAGATCCCCCTTGATTTGATATTCAACAAGAACTGATGATGACTCCAAGGGAGTCGAAACCGGTCTTCGCCCAATAAATTGAATATATTTTACAATGTGTTGAATGGTGGAGCATCCCTCAAACTCTATTATATTAGATATTTTTGATTCAGGAGGACAGGTGGACTGTATCGCTATTGACCTGCCCGAGGCCTTTGACAGCGTAGATCATTGAAGATATTGATGACAATGAGGGCTATTGGGTTAGACAGAAAAGAGACTGAATAGGTCGCTAACATTCTATAAAACAGAACTCATAGAATTAAACTTAATCCTGTCGTGATTAAGTGAGGAGTCCCGCAAGGATGTGTTATTGGACCTCTGGATTTTCTTATATATTCAAATAAATGATAGAGGTTGTCTGGCCGTGGCTGTAAAGGCGTGCTTGGTTCATCCGAAAGGACGTGGGTTCGATTTCCCGCCAGGAAGTTGAAAAATGGAAGAAACGAGATTTCCATTTCCGAAGGTGTACGTCTCCTTAGGAACATGCCCTCGGACACTCCCGGCACTAAAAGCCACACGCCATTTTATTTTCCTGGTGACTAAGGCATCCGGGTGTTGAACTAACCACTCTATCCCCACAAAGTGCCGAGATTATGGACAGTGGAAACCTTTACCTTCCACTCCTCCAAGGGCCTTCATGGCCTGTACGGAGATGGCATTGCTTTTTTGCTATATCGGGACTTCCGGATTACTAATTCCAATAGAAAAGGAGGTCGAGATAATGAGTGAAAGAATTTAAAAATTATGGATTCTTGCTTCTGGTTAAATAGTGTAAAGACCCAATTCTGAACGACTGTGGGGTGAATCTCGGACTCTCCGAACGAGAGCAGCTCCATATGTCGGGAACCATCAATTTATGAACTATAAAAAGTGAAATCTGGTTTATGAATGTTAATCGGTCAATAAAAAATACCATAACTTTGCTCGCTTTAAAACGTTCCGATGCACAGTTTGATAGGTAATTTCATAGCTGGTCTGCGCAGCTGTGAAATGTCAGTAAGACGAAGTTCTTATATAAGTGGAGCGACCTATATACACAAATTTTTTACGGTGTTGCTGTTAACCGAAGTCCTTTTGGTCCCAGTGATATCTGATCAAAATTACAGCTGTAAAAATCGTAAATAGCCTCAGTGTACTAATGGCCAGGCTGTGCGTCATTGATGGTTAAAAGACAAACTCCTAAGTGTATTTTTTTACTGCGCTGCTTCTTGAACATATTATAATGGATAACGATGAATTTACTCTCTTATTTAGTCCTTGTAATAATAATAATAATAATAATAATAATAGTAATAATAATAATAATAATAATAATAATAATAATAATAGAGGTGACGAGTACTGGATCTTCAAGTCATGCTCCTGAGTCAGATAACGAACCTAAGGAGATACTTCCATAAAAAGCAAGAAAACAGCCTTCTCCATAAAGCTGTAGTACTTGCTGACAAGTACATTGTTCTGAATCCGTACAAATCACCAAGTATCCCTGCAGGAGAAAGAAAGGACCTGTCGAGAGAAGACCCTCCACCCTACAGCAGTCTAAACCAACAGAGCATAGACAAGAATGCGTCGTGCATGTGGTTACAAAGTGGGCGCTTATTTGGGGAGACATCGGGATTTGAAGTTGCTATACAAGACCAAGTAATAGCTACAAACAATTATAAAAAGTACATCATCAAAGACACCAGCGTACTCTCCGACAAATGCACACGATGCTCCGTTCATCTCGAGACCATCGACCATATCACTGCGGGCTGCCCAGTACTTGCCCCCGTAGAATACACGAGACGACACAATCGTGTCTCGGGAATCATACACCAGGCACTTGCTCAGGAACACCAATTAATTCAGGAGCGTATCCCTTATTACAAGTACCATCCAACACCACTCCTGGAGAACGAGTCGATTAAGCTTTATTGGGACACTGCTGTAGTGACAGACAAAACAGTCAACCATAACAGGCCAGACATCATACTGGTAAACAAGAAAACTGGGACGACTTTCATTATTGACATCGCTATCCCCAATGACACCAACATTGACAGGAAGTACCATGAACAAATCTACAAGTACAAAGAACTTGCAGAAGAGATCAAGAGTATCTGGAAGATGAAACTGGTACGGATAGTTCCTGTGATTCTGTCAGTCAACGGCCTCATTCCACACACACTTCACAAGAGTCTGCGAGAACTGGGTCTTCCACCGAACATCTACAAAATTATGCAACATTCTGTCCTCCTGTCAAAATGCAACATTGTGTCGCCGTTCCTCTCGCAATAATGAAGATCCCGTGATCTAGAGTTTTGTATATACCTGTACATCAATATTTGTGTTATAATGTGTAAATACTTCAGTTATTGTAAGGCACTTGGTGCATCCCGTGCCCCGTAATAATAGAACTGAAGGAGGGATTCAACTTATGAGGAAAGGAAGGTTACAGTTCTACGGACACTTGTTGAGGATGCACAATAATAGACTAAAGAAGAGAATCTTTGAATTCTTCAGGAAGTGGAAGACAGAAATGAAATGGTTTCATGAAGTGAGCTTGGACTTGACGAAGATGGGGGTTCCGGAAGATTACATCATGGACAGAAATCAATTTAAACAACTCGTCAAACACTTCCGTGATTTCCAGAAGACCGGGGAAACGTTAGTGAGGAAAAGGAGGTCTTATACAGAAGAGCAGAAGGAGGAAGTAGGAGAAAGGGAGAGAAAAGAGAAGGCTAAACATACTGCAAAGATTGTCAAACGTGATCCACAGACGGACGAAACTAATAATAATAATAATAATAATAATAATAATAATAATAATAATAATAATATATGTAGACTACGTCTACCTCTAAGTCCCATTTCCTGGTGAGGTGAGATGAATTTATATGGCGTGATTTTACGGCCGGATGCCCTTCTTGAAGCCAACCTAAGTTGAGGAGCTAATGAAGCAGTTGGAATGAATCGGCTGTGGACTATGAATAGAAGCTATCCTGACATTTGTGTGAAAGCCAAAATGGAAAACGTTGGGAAAACATTCTCAAGATAGCCGATAATGGGTTTCGAACCCACTATCTCCCTAATTCGAGCGTACAGCTACATGCTTCGATCCGCGCACCAACCCGTATTATTATTATTATTATTATTATTATTATTATTATTATTATTATTATTATTATTATTATTTGTCCGGATGTTGATGAAATGCCATCTTTTTATTGAGTGATTAGGTGCAATGCTCCGATATATACAAACTCTGTTCATACACCTCGATTACAAATATAAAGAGGCCTATATTATGCACTTTGTATGTTTATGTCCAACCTATCATTTTCTAGAGGATACTTAAAGCATTTTTTAAACATTTTCTTACATTCTATAGTGTATTTTCTTAATTGATAGTTCATTTAATAAAGTAATTTTTAAAATTTTGCAGTGCATTCTTAATATTCTTTACGTCATCAACATCAAATATATCCTTTTTTTATTTTTCATTATTTGCATTTTTGATTTTTTTAATATTTTAAGAGCATTTACTTCGAATTCGGTTTGGTCATATTTTGGAAATTTCTCTCTTTATGTCATTTTTTCTCTTTTGTCATGTTACCATATTATTTTATGAAATTACGTCCGAAAACCTTAACTAGGAGTTATATTTCAATATTGTATTACGTAGTCTTCTTTTTTCGAGTCTTTGTTTCTGAATCATATACAGTATTTATATTTTGAGGAAATTAATTTCTCAAGTTGTCTCTTGTAATTATTTAAATGTTTTGTAGATTTTAATTTCACGAATAGTTTTTTTTATTATTTCTAGTTCTTTTCAATTTCTTTTTCAACCAATAATTCATTGTAATGTGTATTCTTTGTCTTCGAGCAGCCTCTAAATAAATGGCCTATATCGTGTAATTTGAATGTTTGTATCTTACCTATTATTTTCTAGAGGATTCTGAAACATTAAAAATTAACATTTTTTTTCAAATTTTATAGTGTTTTTCCATAATTTATAGGTCATTAAATAAACTAATTTTAAAAAAATGTTGAGTGCATGTTTAATATTCTTTACGTCATCAACTTCCGGGACATTATTATTATTATTATTATTATTATTATTATTATTATTATTATTATTATTATTATTATTATTATTATTACATTCTGGCGGTCCACGTGCTAGTTGCGCTGTAACCTTGGATATGACGAATGGGCCAGTCCCTTTTGAGTAATGCGTCAGCCATCGTCTGAAGACGAGAATAGATTTGAAGTGTTACTTAACATTCTGACCGTACACCGTGTCTGAGTGGTGGGTGAACCCCCAGGAAGATCTTCACTGTAATGACGTAACGGTTAAGGGTACTGAGAAAAGTTCCTAAGGTCGCTTCGGAAAATGACAAGGGATTTGAAGGAAGCGAGAACGAAAAACCAGGAGGAAATAAGAAGGAGCGCTCTCAGCAGAGCCAAATATCTCGATAATGGATCTAAGTCTGTAGAAAAACTCCATAAAATAGAAGCCAAAACAGCACTTCAAATTTCTTATGAAAAGGCAAAGCATATGGAAAGGACTAGATCAAGTTTCAACAGTCAAAAATTACTAAACCAGCAGAGCTAAATCAGCAAGCTAATAAAGAAAGAATGGCAAAACTTCAAAAGAGCATACAAAATTACTTGGAACAGATACAATAAAAGAACTATATATTTTTTTAAAAGCAAAATTACGACTTTTATAACACAGTTGTTGAAACAGAAGCACTTTATGCATCTGAAACGATTATAATTGGCGGCAAATCTCGAATAAAGTTGTTCGAAAAACAAGAAAGAAAAATCCTCAGGAAAATATTAGGACCAAAATGCGAAAATGGGATTTTGATGAAAAAGAAATCACATGAAGTGAAGCTTCCACGGCGTGTAGAATTATTTGGTTCTTTTTTTTCGTGTTTATTTTCTGTACATTACTGCTGCGTGTGCGAGAATGTTTTCATTCCCCACCCTGAAGGGGTGGGGCGGGCCACCTGAAGGGTTACGCCCTCCCTCTGGCCGTACTGCTGCTGTGTGATTGCTGCCTGGGAGATTGATTACCTCGGATCGAGTAGGAGTATTTCAGTCGTCTTGACAAAGAATACTGAAATGTATTCGAAATTAGAGATGGTTGAAAAATAACGTAGCAATTACTTTCTCACAGTTACATGCCTGCCACTGTTACAAATGTAATAAGAAAAAAAATAACAGGTTACCGAGTAACGACAACAGAATAACGTACTAGTGAAAACAGTAACTGAGAAGTGGGAACTGTCACTAGTAGCAGCTCACAGAAACAGAATGTAACTTTCAGGGTTCAGATAGTACGCATGTCTACCAAGTGAGAGCGCTTTCGTAGGAGATTGCTTTAAGTCAAACATACTGTACTATAGTGTATTATACTCTATAGTGTATATGTTTAAGTTGCTGCTGTCATCTGGTAACTAAAGTGTAAACTGTTATGACATATTCAACTGCTCAGGGGTAATCGTTGACTCAGACATCGCGCAGGGTTACCTACATTATAATATTATTATAAGTTTTAACCGTATCATTTTTATTGTACCGGGCGAGTTGGCCATGCGGTCAGGGGCACGCGGCTGTGAACTTGCATCCGGGAGATAGTGGGTTCGAATCCCACTGTCGGCAGCCCTGAATATGGTTTTCCGTGGTTTCCCATTTTCACACCTTAATTAAGGCCACGGCCGCTTCCTTCCAACACCTAGCTAGTCCTTTCCTATCCCATCGTCGCTATAAGACCTATCTGTGTCGGTGTGACGTGAAGCAACTAGAAAAAAAAATTGTATCATAAATGAATTAGTATGCTAACTTTCCATATTGATATTATAGATAATATATTATAGATGACATAACATTACTTCATTTTACATAACGAACCACTTGTAGCGGTTTGTATCGAGGTTTGGCAGACAGATCATCACGTTTTCTTGTCCTCTATCCTTGATCGGGACATTGTCAAACTCACTTCTCTAGATTTCGGAAAAGACGCCATTTTGTCTTCTCATTTCACACGTTGTCAGTCTCTCGTTAACTTTATAGCAAATAGGAAGGCGTGTTTTGCTGCACCGACTTTCAGCAGTGTGGTGATGCGTGCGCGCATGTGCGAGTGAATGAATGGGACATCGCAACACAGCTGTAAGGAGACAAGCTTGAAGCCGTGACCAGGCTGTGACCAGTAAACCGTGAATAACGTTGAACGTTATTTTTGACTGTTAGTTACCTTATTGTAGCAGTGACAGATGTAGCAGTTACACAAAAATAACCGTTTGTCACACCTCTAATTCGAAACGTCGGCAAACTCTACGGAATGTACAGAAACAACAACACGATTCAACCTGCAAAGAGAACGAAACAAATCACATGAAATCTATCAAATTACACTAAAAAACACAAATACAGTCAGGAAACGGCGAATGCAGTTTTATGGTCACTTATCATAACAGGCTCACAACAAAATTAAACTTTGCCTTATCAATGAAAAATCACAATAATTGGCGAAAGGAAATCAGTGAAGATATAAATGAAATTGACATTAAAAGATAGAATAAGATTCAGAACCTTAATTCACAAGGACAAATTGTCTGTTAAGCCCACCCGATTAAATGCAGGATGGATTGAACAACGTAAAAAAAAGGAACACAGCGAGAGGATGAAGAGATATTGGGAAGAGAAGAAGAAAAACAAAAAAGCGCTAAAGCATTCAAACGTGCTCCTTAGTTGGACATAACGAATCAAGAATAAATGCGAAAGAACTCCATAAACTTGTCAAATTACAGAAACACGAGGATGATCGCACAGGGAAAGACAGTATAATTATTTTGTCTCAAGATACTTATGTTAGACATAACGTTGTTATTACTCCTTTAATGTAATTGTTAAATTGCATGTAATGGGTTAGGGTCCAATAGATGGAATGTTTCTTCCTCGGCTGGTGGTGTTCCGTAGCTGTAAGACGGGAACATTAATTAATTCATTAATTCATTCACTCATTCATCCATTCATTCAGTATGAGGGCTATCTCCGCAGTAACTGGTTATCCATGAATGGAGGTGAAGACTTTCATTTTTCTTTTCATGCATGCATGAATCCTGTCCATTAATGAATTAATTCAGAATAGAATGTTCTCTCCATAAGTGCTGGGGTTCCGTAGCTGTAGGCCGAGAGCATTCAGTTAATTCATTTGTCCATTGACTCACTCAATTATGAATGCTCTCTCCCCAGTTGGTAGTTATCCGCGACTGGGAGAGAAGTGTTCATTCATTCATTCATTCATTCATTCATTCATTCATTCATTCATTCATTCATTCATTCATTCATTCATTTATCCAATTCATGCATAATATCGGTTGAATGTGGTGGAGATACTCTGTACAGACTTATGACAAATAAATCACTTAAGTATTTTTTTTTTTTTTTTGCTAGTTGTTTTACGTCGCACCGACACCGATAGGTCTTACGGCGACGATGGGACAGGAAAGGGCTAGGAGTGGGAAGGAAGCGGCCGTGGCCTTAATTAAGGTACAGCCCCCCAGCATTTGCCTGGTGTGAAAATGGGAAACCACGGAAAACCATTTTCAGGGCTGCCGACAGTGGGGTCGAACCTACTATCTCCCGAATACTGGATACTGGCCGCACTTAAGCGACTGCAGCTATCGAGCTCGGTATTAAGTATTTTAGACATGATAATGGCTCAGGCGGCAGCACGCCGGCCTCTCATCGCCGAGTTCCGTGGTTCAAATCCCGGTCACTCCGTGTGAGATTTGTGCTGGACAAAGCGGAAGCGGGACAGATTTTTTCCCTGGGCCCCGTCATCTTTCATTCCAGCAACACTCTCCACTATCATTTCACTTCATCTGTCAGTCGTTAATCATTGCTCCAGAGGAGTGCTACAGACTTCCGCAGCCGGCACAATTCGTATCCTCGCCGCTAGATGGCCGTCACATTCATTCCATTGCTGACCCGGCCGAATGACCGGAAACAGGCTGTGGATTTTCATTTTAAACATGACAAGGTGAAATTCTTGACGTTTCGCAGAGAACTTTGCCCTGCGTCTTCAGAAGAAAATCTCGACTGTCCACTAGGAAGACTTCTACAATGAAATTAAATGTCGTATGGCTTTTAGTGCCGGGATATCCCAGGACGGGTTCGGCTCGCCAGGTGCAGGTCTTTCTATTTGACACCCGTAGGCGACCTGCGCGCCGTGATGAGGATGAAATGATGAAGACGACACATACACCCAGCCCCCGTGCCATTGGAATTAACCAATTAAGGTTAAAATCCCCGACCCGACCGCAATCGAACCCGGGACCCTCTGAACCGAAGGCCAGTACGCTGGCCGTTCAGCCAACGAGTCGGACACTTCTACAATAATGAAGGTTTGAATTTAAGAATGTTTTATCGTTGGTCGGTAGTAAGTGGTACTCTCATTCGTCACCAGATGGCTCGCTGTGTGCTAGCATTCTAAGCGGGAGACGATGACACCATCTAAGCGTCTTCTGCTACAGCGTATGTGCGCTGCGGAGTAACAGCAACGTCATCAGACTAACCAGGGACGAATGTGGTAGAAGAATTAAATAAAGAAATAGGCAACATGGCAGGGGTAGAAAAGAACGAAGCTAGTTGCAGGATATACGTACAAATTATTTGATCCATTCACTCCAAATGCTTTAGCTTCAAGAGTAAATTTTGTTATATTGACACTTTCTTTTGTGAACCACTGTCAGTACGATAATGAATATTGTCTACTGATTGTTCTTGATGGTGGTCCGCGGCAGGGCCTTCACAATATTATAATGGGCGCAAGAATGAAAGAATGTAGTATAAATATATTGAAAAAGATTTGAGTTTCGCTGAGTATGTGATACGTTATCGATTGTATACTCACCTCGTTGTCCGGTGGAACGTCGTGACGACGCTTTATACTTTTCATACTACTTTTATCATATTTTATCTGTGTCGTCTTGATTTTAACAGACACGTGTTTTAAGAATACCAACAACGAATTTTTCAAGATATATTTTATCCAGTAAGTTAGTCCGACTCTTTGGCTGAATGGTCAGCGAAGGCCTTCGGTTCAGGGGTCCCGGGTTTGATTCCCGGCCAGGTCGGGGGTTTTAATCGCGTCTTATTAACTATTTTGGTCCGGGGACTGGCTGTTTGTGTTTGTCCCAACACTCTCATCTTCATAATCAGACAACACACTACACTACCAACCGCCACAGAAACACGCAATAGTAATTACATCCCTCCATATAGGGTTGGCATCAGGAAGGGCATCCGGCCGTAAAACATAGCCAAATCCACATGTGGGACACGGTTCGCACCCGTGACCCCACAGGTGTGGGAGGAAGAAGAAGAAATTTTATCCAATAAGTTGATAACTATTTTACGTATTAATTGTATTATGCAATGTTTAATAATTAATCTTTATGATTATAACAGAATGCATTGAAACGGTGAACATTTTAATAGTACTATATTAGATACTATAATCAATATGGACCGAACTCGATAGCTTAGTGCGGCCAGTGTCCAGTATTCGGGAGGTAGTGAGTTCTAACCCCACTGTCGGCAGCCATGAAGATGGTTTTCCGTCCTTTCCCATTTTCACACCAGGCAAATGCTGGGTCTGTACCTTAATTAAGGCCACGGTCGCTTCCTTCCCAGTCCTAGCCCTTTCCTGTCCCATCGTCGCCATAAGACCAGTCTGTGTCGGTGCGACGTAAAAGCCAATAGCAAGAAAAAAATCAATATGGAATCAAAAGATGAATTTCATTTCTTGCAACGCAAATACTACATCAAATCTTTTAAGAAAGAAAGGAAGTTATTAGTGAGAAAGGAAGAAATTGATGATAGAAAGATATAGGGAAAAAGATGGATCGTAAGAACAGTGAAAAATGTAATCATTTGAGGGAAATGCACTACAGTACAACCATGTTCCTTCAACTGCTACATTATTTTCAGAGATGCCAGAATTCGTCCGGGAAAGGGGATTCTATTAACGTGCAGTTAGGTCCAGTAACTCATGACTCCGGCATGGTTATTCCTTTCCGTAGATTTCTTTACTTTTCCATCGCATCGTTCTGTTCTGTCCCGTTGTTGAATCCTTAGTGATACCGCTAACAATAATGTTCTGTGTGCCAATCACAAAAGTTATTGACCGGATCTGTCTGTTTATGAGAAGCTGCGATTAGGAGAAGAGAGAATAATTACTGCATGACAGTCTATCCACCTGCTGTCTTTACGACCTTGTCCAGCCATCAGTAGCGTTTTCTGTAATGCAAATTCATTAATAAGGAACGCCCAACTTCCTAGACTAACGGGAATCACGAGTGAAGATTGTAAACAGGAAGAGTTCGTTTTGCATACTCTCCGTCCAATTAGATGATAATGTTCTGTTGTTCCTCGTTGTTAGTTCCTTAGACTGTACCATTTCTTGGTGTCTATCATTGTCATGTTAATATTTTGGTCCCCTCTACTATTGTCATATTCATGTCTTGGTCTCCTCTACCATTGTTATATTCATGTCTTGGTCTCCTCTACCATTGTTATATTCATATCTTGGTCTCCCCTACTATTGTCATCTTCATATCTTGGTCTCCTCTACCATTATCATATTCATATCTTGGTCTCCTCTACCATTGTCATATTCATATCTTGGTCTCCTCTACTATTGTCATATTCATATCTTGGTCTCCTCTACTATTGTCATATTCATTTCTTGGTCTCCTCTACCATTATCATATTCATATCTTGGTCTCCTCTACCATTATCATATTCATATGTTGGTCTCCTCTACTATTGCCATATTCATATGTTGGTCTCCTCTACCATTGTCATATTCATATGTTGGTCTCCTCTACTATTGTCATATTCATATCTTGGTCTCCTCTACCATTATCATATTCATATCTTGGTCTCCTCTACCATTGTCAAATTCATATCTTGGTCTCCTCTACCATTATCATATTCATATGTTGGTCTCCTCTACTATTGTCATATTCATATCTTGGTCTCCTCTACCATTGTCATATTCATATGTTGGTCTCCTCTACCATTGTCATATTCATATGTTGGTCTTCTTTACCATTGTCATATTCATATGTTGGTCTCCTCTACCATTGTCATATTCATATCTTGGTCTCCTCTACCATTGTCATATTCATATCTCGGCCTCCGCTGCTATTATCTTATTCATATCTTGTCCTCCTCTGCTATCATCATATTCATGTATTAGCCTCCTTTGCTGTTGTCATATAGCTTAGCCTCTTCTATTGTTGACTTATTCATGTCTTGGCCTCCTCTGCTATAGTCATATTCATGTCTTGGCCTCTTCTGCTATAGTCATATTCATGTCTTGGCCTCCCCTACCACTTAGCGAACATGGATGACTATAACTGGCAGCGCTTTGTCGAAATGAGACGATCAACAATGGTTCGTGTTATGACTCATGCTTAATAGGCCCTCCATCATTAAAAAGGATGTTGCAGCTTAATTTATTGTCGTGACAGTTCAGTTACTTAACTTGATACTAGCTCTCAATCATTGCAAATGTTTTAATTGGGCTGAGAATAACCTTTGCTCATCGACATTCCGCTGAAGTAAACATCCATTATAATTTAAATGCGATGGGCATGCCCAGAGATGTTTGGATGAGTCACAGCTGAAGAAGCTCCTCCATCTACCTGGAGAATTACTCCACTCTTGTAATAATCTTTCAGAATGATTCGCTATTTTGTTCACTTTTGTTGCTCTCTGCCTCATAATGATGTTCTTGAACCTTACTTCCGAATGCCCCTCGTCATGGTCTCTGAATGTTAGGTAAATATTATTTATCCTGTGGACCATACTAGTTTGGAGATCGTTGATCTGCTAAAGACGACTACTCACGCCCAACTACGATCTCCAGGGGTTAAAATCCTTTCACGAGTCGGGAATCGAAAATTGTAAGTGTACTGTCAAATTAACAATTTTGTTTACGACGCTGACATCTCAGCTTAGTTCTGAGTCAACGATCGGCAGTGTATAACATTTGGCACGTAGGGCTATACACTAGAAAGCAAATATTGTGTCGCCGCCCTATTCTTTTCTTTTTTAATCGCTCATCACTGCTGCCAACATGACTAATTATATATTGAAATCACGAGACATAACCATCAACGAACTCACCTCAGTGTATCAATAATGGAGGTTCCCTTACCCAAGTAAACGATCTCTCATGATATTCATAATTAAGTCGGTTTTCAAGCTCGGTTAGGAATTAAGTATATTATTATTATTATTATTATTATTATTATTATTATTATTATTATTATTATTATTATTATTATTATTATTATTATTATGTAAATGCCACATACGCTTGAATGTATCTTTTGTGTCGTTATCCTATGATTGCAATTATTGAATTAAATATTTTAGAAGACTAAAGGTTTACTTTCGACGACAGCCATGTTTTACCTGTTGCACTGCTATGCTCTGTACCTGCTCAAAGAACCTACTGTTGTTGCAACATCGGAGCTGAGCATCTACGCTTGCATCGTATGTGTTCCGGTGGCATTTAAGCTCACCATAACTGGTGTATTCTATCGCCAAAAAGATAATCGTGATCTAAAATCGACCTCGACGACCAAAAGAGAAACATACAATTTTTTTCTTGAGTGGAATTGCAGGGGCTGAGAAGTTCATGGAGAGCAGGTCAGGGTGACGAAGCAGTAAGTCCAGCGGTTAATGACCCTTCTCTCATTACTGTAGATAACATCAACACTGCAGACAAGCCGTTTGACGTCACTCCTCACGGGTGTCTTATGAATACCCCCAACCGACATTTTTTTTTTATGATGGAGCCATTCCATGTCAAATCAGCTATTGCTCTCAACCGTGATATCATCATTACTGATCAAGATTATCCATAGTTATTATGACTCTCCGATGCATTTTATTAAGGATAAAATTATTTACTTATCTGACAATAGAGCTGCACTGAGAATTAATTGTAGAGCAAGTTCTTTTTAAGTAATTACAGGGGTTACTCAAGGCTCTAACTTTGCCCCCTTATTCTTCATTGTTTACATGAATCATTTTACTCAGATGTATAAAATGACGGGGAGGGGTTCAGTTGAGTGGAAATGTGGTAAGCAGTCTGGGCTAAGTAGACGGCTTGGTCTCAATGGCTGGCTGTGCTGAAATCTTGCAATCTAGGAACAAGAAAAGATAGGCTATGTGGCGAGTATGAAGTAAGAATATATAATTTACAAGAATAAAGTGCTGCCAGTAGAGAAGAAACCAAAAAGGATTGAATGTCTTGTAGGGAAAAGAAGCTGGAACAGGTGGGTAATTTCAGGTAGTTGGGACGTGTATTCTCCGAAGATGGTAGCTTAGTTGTGAAATTGAATGAAGCCATAAAACCTAATGCAATGAGCTTACAGTTCTTGGATGAAATTATATTTATATTGACCTGTTTACCGAATTTACTCTACGGGAGTAAACTTTGTGTGGACTTAGGATGTCTTATAAGACATGAAAGTAGCGGGAATAATATTTGGTACAGTATAAACAGGTAGAATTAATGTTAAGAGGAGATAATAAATAATTTCGTGTGGCTATTTCTAGCCGGGTGCAGGCCTTGTAAGGCAGACCGTCCGATGAGGGTGGGCGGCATCTGCCATGTGTAGGTAACTGCGTGTTATTGCGGTGGAGGATAGTGTTGTGTGTGAGTTGCAGGGATGTTGGAGAGGTAAATGATAAGTTAGGAATGAGCTGTATGAAGAAGATGTGTGCATGGACCGGGTTCGGCGCTAAGGTCATGTTAGGCGAATGAAGGAGGATAAGTTACGTAGGAGAATTATGGTCCAGTTCATGGATGGTAAGAGAAGAATAGGGAGACTAAGATGATAATGGTTAGACTCTGCTTTTAATATTTATATTTTTTAGTAATAAGAGGTATGAAAATAAACGAGGGCACAAAGATGGTTGTAAATAAAGCATTGTGGAGGTGGTGGTGGTGATTATTGTTTTAAGAGGAAGTACAACTAGGCAACCAACCTCTATATAACACTAATCAGAGAGAAAAAATGGAAGGGGTCCGACACATCGAAGAATGAAGGTATCGGCCAAAGGAAGACAAGAGCCACGAAGGGCGTAAAAATGAAAACTCCCTCGGCCTCCATACGTAATACTGTCGGGGTCGGAAAAGAACAAGAGTTGATCAAGAAAGGCCGGATAGGATAGATGAAAGGGAGGAGCGTGGCACAAGTAAGTGGAAGCAATCCCAGGACTCAGCTAAGGGCCCCGTGGTCGCTAACCCACGCTCCAAAGTTCAGAGCCCCTGGGGACCCTTTTAGTCGCCTCTTACGACAGGCAGGGGATACGGTGGGTGTTATTCTACTGCCCCCACCCACAGGGGGCATTGTGGAGGCGTTTAGTCAATTCACAGATGCATGCAGACTGAAAAAGCACAATAGTCTATGTTTATAATAATAATAATAATAATAATAATAATAATAATAATAATAATAATAATAATAATAATAATAATAATAATCTGCTTACCCTGCAGAGTTGGCTTTTCCCTCGGACTCACCGAGGGATCCCACATCTACCATCTCAAGGACTGTGTCCTGGAGCGTGAGTCATTGGGTCGGGAGTTACAACTGGGGAGAATGGCCAGTACCTCGCTCAGGCGGCCTCATCTGCTATGCTGAACAGGGGCCTTGGTGGGGGATGGGAAGATTGGAAGGGATAGACAAGGAAGAGGGAAGGAAGCGGCCGTGGCATTAGGTTAGGTATCATCCCGGCATTTGCCTGGAGGAGAAGTGGGAAACCACGGAAAGCAACTCCCAGGATGGCTGAGGTGGGAATCGAACCCACCTCTACTCAGTTGACCTCCCGAGGCTGATTTGGACCCCGTTCCAGCCCTCGTACCACTTTTCAAATTTCGTGGCAGAACCGGGAATCGAACCCGGGCCTCCGGGGGTGGCACCTAATCACACTAACCACTACACCACAGAGGCAGACAATAATAATGATAGTAATAAAGGGACATTTGTATTTAGTCGAAAAAGCTGTAAATATGGTCGCGCCCGGGACGAAAACACGAACCTACTACTCTCAATTCAAGTAGCTGAATACCATTTTCTCATTGTGATGCGAATCAGTTCCTATTATTATTATTATTATTATTATTATTATTATTATTATTATTATTATTATTATTATTATTATTATTATTTTTATTTTTATTTATTTATTTATTTATTTATTTATTTATTTATTTATTTATTTATCCGTTTACCCTCCAACTCAGCGAGGGATCTCACCTCTACTGCCTCAAAGGCAGTGTCCTGGACCGTGAGACTTTGGGTCGCGGGGCTATAACTGGGGAGGAGGACCAGTACCTCACCCAGACAGCCTCACCTGCTATGCTGAACAGGGGCCTTGTGTGGTGCGGGGGGTGGGGGTGATCGGAAGGGATAGACAAGGAAGCGGCCGTGGCCTTAAGTTAGGTACCATCCCGGCATTTGCCTGGAGGAGAAGTGGGAAACCACGGAAAACCACTTTGAGGACGGCTGAGTTGGGAATCGAACCCACCTCTACTCAGTTGATCTCCCGAGGCTGAGTGGACCCAGTTCCAGCCCTCGTACCACTTTTTAAATTTCGGGGTGATGGTGGTGGTGATTATTGTTTTAAGAGGAAGTACAACTGGGCAACCATCCTCTATATAACACTAATCAGAGAGAAAAATGGAAGGGGTCCGACACTTCGAAAAATGAAGATATCGGCCAAAGGAAGACAAGGGCCACGAAGGGCGTGAAATGAAAGACTCCCTAGCCCTCGCAAACCTAATAGCGTCGGGGTCGGAAAAGAACAAGAGTTGACCAAGGAAGGTGAGGTGGTGGTGGTGATTATTGTTTTAAGAGGAAGTACAACTAGGCAACCATCCTCTATATAACACTAATCAGAGGGAAAATATGGAAGGGATCCGACACTTCGAAAAATGAAGATATCGGCCAAAGGAAGACAAGGGCCACGAAGGGCGTGAAAATGAAAGACTCCCTGCCCTCGCAAACCTAATAGCGTCGGGGTCGGAAAAGAACAAGAGTTGACCAAGGGAGGTCGGATAGGATAGATGAAAGTGAGGAGCCTGGCACAAGTAAGTGGAAGAAATGCCAGGACTCAGCTAAGGGCCCCGTGGTCGCCAACCCACACTCCAAAGTTCAGAGCCCCTGGGGCTCCTTTTAGTCGCCTCTTACGACAGGCAGGGGATACCGTGGGTGTTATTCTACCGCCCCCACCCACAGGGGGATTAAATTTCGGGGCAGAGCCGGGAATCGACCCAGGGCCTCCGGGAGTGGCAGCTAATTACATTAACCACTACACCACAGAGGCAGCATTATTATTGCGTTTATTATTTTTTTCGTATGGCTTTTAGTGCCGGGAGTATCCGAGGACATGTTCGGCTGGCCTGCTGAAGGTCTTTCTATTTGAGCCCCATGAGCGCCATGCGCGTCTGACTTGGAAATATGATGTTAATAATAATAATAATAATAATAATAATAATAATAATAATAATAATAATAATAATAATAATAATTCTCTACTAATCACAGTCATCCAGAACTTTATTACAGCTATAAGAACGATCTTCCTCCTCTCTCCCAAATTTCTTTACCGGACGGAAGTTCTTTGTTACCTTATTTAATAAGAGGTCTGCGCTATTAACTGCCACGAAAGAGAAGCTCTTTTCTTTTCGCGATGGTTAACCTTTTCTGCATAATGACTTTAATTGCGCCACATTTTTTTTCCGCGTCAATCCCCTTTCTTTCTTTTTTATTATGGTACTAGCGAATGTACCCGTGCTTCGCTACGGTATTCTACATTGTATTCGAATATCGAAGTAAATAGTGTACGTGCAGTAAATAAGATTGTTTTAAAATTGCATGTCTCTTAGCGTTATCCGAGAAAGAGCATGGGGAGGCCCCTGTACGTTGTTTCCAATGTAAAGTGTTTGTTACGGATTTGTGATATAACGGCAGGCTCACTTGCCTACTGGCATTCACAATCGAGTTAATAATAATAATAATTTCGTATGGCTATTTCTAGCCGAGTGCAGCCCTTGTAAGGCAGACCCTCCGATGAGGGTGGGTGGCATCTGCCATGCGTAGGTAACTGCGTGTTATTGTAGTGGAGGATAGTGTTATGTGTGGTGTGTGAGTTGCAGGGATGTTGGGGACAGCACAAACACCCAGCCCCCGGGCCATTGGAATTAACCAATGAAGGTTAAAATCCCCGACCCGGCCGGGAATCGAACCCGGGACCCTCTGAACCGAACGCCAATACGCTGACCATTCAGCTAACGAGTCGGACAAGTAAACTCGTGTCCTCATCCCGAGGTGGTGCAGCTTTTTTCAGGCACACCCCCATTGGAGGTGAGCTGCATGTACCATTTCAATCACATACCAGCTCTCCTGCCACTCTTAAATTTCTGGCAGTACCGGGAATCGAACCCGAGCCCCCGAAGACGGCAGCTAATCACACTAACCGTTACGCTACAGAGGCGGACACAATCGAGTTGGGAAGTTTACATTATAATTGCAGGCCCCATTGCCTACTACGCGGACAGAATCGATTTGGGGAGTTTTCGTTAAAATGGCAGCGCCCCTTTCCTACATCCAGACAGATTACAGTTGAGGAGTTTCTATTATAATGGCAGGCAATTACCCTACTATCACTCGAAATTGAGTTGTGCAGTTATCATTATAATGCCAGGCCCATTTTCCTACTGCCAGTCAGCTTACTGCCAGTCACACCAAGTTGGTGAGTTTCCATCAAAATAGCAGGCCACTATGCCTAATGCCAGTCACATTTTAGATGAGGACATTTCTTTATAATGGCGGGCACCCTTGCCTACTGCCAAACACAATCGGGTAGGGGAGTTTTAAACAAAACTGCATGCTCACTTGCCTTCTGCAAGTCAAATCGAGAAGGGAACTATTCATTACAATTGTAGGCCTTCCTTACTAATGACAGTTACACAGGAGTTGGAGAAGGAACCCTTTCCTACTGCCAGTCAAAGTCGGTGTGGGGAGTACTGATTACAATAGCAGACCTATCCTTTCTCGATCGCTAAAAATCGACATCAGTGAATATATATAGATCGACATACGAAAGTATATGCGTGTTTACAATATTGAAGACCTTCATTTACAGATTAACTGTTACTAAACGTACGTCATATCGACAAAGGATTATACCATAAGACACGCCGGATTTAGTGGCCTAAATGGCTGGTCCTATGATATGTCATTTATTCTTGGGTCAGATCGAGTTAGAAACGTGAAACAGGGTAAAGGTTTTGTAAGATTATCTCACATTACATTACTTTTCGGATAATTATGTGACAGCTACATACATAGCATTTGGCTCACATATGGCTACTGGGTGGGCCAATTTTCGTGAAGAGTTTGATGATTCTGTATTTTATATAAGTAATTGAAAGTATGAATTATGCATGTGAAAATTCCAAATTGACTTAACATCGATTAATAGAGAAAAATCAAACGTAAAATGGATACAGATACGGCAAAAAGTCATAAGACCAAGGTTGTAGATCATTACAAATTGAACGGAGATTGTGCAATCCGTTATGTGATAGGAATTTCCGAAGGTCTGCACCATCATTAAAATTGCCTGCATATTTCGATATTCTTCGGGGATAAAAAGTGAAAAATTTAATGATATAGGATGTTTTCCGTTCGTTACAGGCTAAAACGTATAATTTTGTCAAATTTCAATTATCTTCTTTTTCTTCTGGCAGATTATGCCGCAATCTGGATTTTGGGCGAGGCGGGTAAAAATTAGGACTTTCAGGAAACTAAACCAAAAATTATGGAGATGGTCATTATTACCCCTTAAACGGAAAGCTGTACGAAAATTTCGCCAAAATAGTCAGTGTAGAGGCACACAGTCGTTACGATTTGATTTTTATAGATAAGGAATCTGCTCCATGTAAAACACCTTTTGGGCTATGTCCGCTGGACTTAACCTGCAAAAGTGACCATTCATGATATCTCCCTTATTAATCCTCCGGACGAAAATATGCACATGAAAAAAAAGTTTAGAGGTGGAATTCCATCACGTTTGGTCGATTTCCAGTCAGGTTGGTCTTGTTCTGTATATATTGTGGAAGAGTAAAATCACCATTTCGTTTCCCTATAAACCGCCAGTCCATTCCGGAACATGAAATGTTATTTACGTTTAAAACCTACCTTTGGACAGGTGGATGCTAAATATAAATTTTGGTTCGAATGTCTTCAGTAGTTTTCAAGTTGTAAGGAATACGCTTTACACGCACCCGCGCGTGAGTCAAGTCCGATGGGACTTGTACAGAAAAACGGTCCGTTAATGATATCTCCCTTATTAATCCTCGTATCGAAATGATGCACATGAGAAAAAAGGTTTAGAAATTAATTTCTACCAAGGTAGGTAGATTTCCATTAAGTTTGGTTGTGTATATTTTGTGGAAGTGCAAAATCACTGTTTCGGTTTCGTGTAAACCCCCAGTCAGTTCACGGATTTAGAAACAATATTTGCCCTAAAACCTATCAAGGACAGGTGTATTTTAAATATGAGTCTTGGTGGAAATACATCCAGTAGTTTGTAGCACTCGCGTACATACGGCGTAATTAAGGAAGAAAATAATACAGTTAAGAAAGTTGAAAGTAATAGAAAATGGGTTATACCTGAGGACAGCCGGATAACGACAAATATGTAAATGCCAAGTGAATGTATTGGAAAATCAAATGCCCCTCAATAAATTATGCTAGTGTGAGTTATGGATATAATAAAGCGGTAACAGAGGAGAAATTTAGGTCCAGTGATTCTTAGGTAAACAAATAATAAGAAGATGACTAATGGTGTTATTACTTAATCTATTCGAGGGCGGTTATAACATCCAACGATATTCCGCCAATATCCCGCAGATAGGCCGATTGACGCCTCTCTTGCCTTCTACCCAAGGAACAACCACGAATTTAAAAGCATGATGAGGAAAATGGCAATACGTTACTTCCCTGCTGGCAGAGACGTTGCCATGGTAACCTGTAGGTTCGTTGTCGGTCTGTCGGTCATTCAATGCAGAGCATGATACCAGCAGAAAATTGTAAATTTCTCCGTCATGTGAAGAGTAAGGTAAATTATAAACATAACGAAAGTTGTTTATAATGAAGAGACGTTTCACGTACGGTAAACCAAGTTTACAGAAAATCAATAGTATAAGAGAAAATGGAGGAAAACCATTCTGGTTTTCCTATAAACCCCCCGTCTATTCAAAGATTTTAAAATGACATGCATATCGAAACCTTCCCCGGGATGAGTATACTCTAAATATGAAGTTTGGTTGAGATCTATCCAGCCGTTTCGACGTGATGGTGGAAAAACCATTCTGGTTTTCCTATAAACCCCCCGTGTATTCAAAGATTTTAAAACAATATGCATATCGAAACCTTCCCCGGGATGAGTATACTCTAAATATGAAGTTTGGTTGAGATCTATCCGGCCGTTTCAACGTGATGGTGGAACAGACAAACAGACAGACAAACAGACAAACAAACAGACACGAAACGTAAAAACCACCGATTCGGTCTTGAGTTGACCTAAAACGGATAAATATCTGAAAAATTGGCAAAACAAAAGAAATCACAGACAGCGGACCCCCTACAATTTTATTTATATAGATGTTAAGAATGTTGTACTCTATTCAAACAACTTTCGAATGAGATTCAGATCTTGAAACAAGTTGGAAGATGATTATAGAGGAGATGAGAAATAGTTTTAAAAACTATGTGGTTTTGTGAACAAAAACTATTTTATTTATCCGTGTAGCCTGCATGAAGAGTTTTTTCTGGTTTTATTTTGGTGCATTTTGCGATTCGATAGCAATTGTCGAGGATTGTTGACTTGTGAGTAAGTGAAACATTTTTCCATTATTATTATTATTATTATTATTATTATTATTATTATTATTATTATATATTCGTTTACAGCCATTAGAGACCACGTTAGATAACAATTACATGTTTCTGGAAGCCTTCCTCACAGCCCAGAACTTCAGCATCCTCTCTCTGGCAGCCTGTCTTCTTTCGTCCGTCCACCCACGTTTAAGTTTTGGTTCGTCATGGAAACCCTGAAATCTGTCGATCACTAACCTTTTTTTTTTTTTTGCTAGGGGCTTTACGTCGCACCGACACAGATAGGTCTTATGGCGACGATGGGATAGGGAAGGACAAGGAGTTGGAAGGAAGCGGCCGTGGCCTTAATTAAGGTACAGCCCCAGCATTTGCCTGGTGTGAAAATGGGAAACCACGGAAAGATCACTAACCTAAACTTTGTTCGGTTTGAGATGTCTTCCGAATTTAGTCCCACCTGTCTGAGATCCTTTCTCACCTCCCTGAACCATTTGTCCGACACTTTAGGTCTGCTGTTTAGTATTGTGAAAATCCTTTTCGTTAGTCTCTTCTCATCCATTCTAAATAAATGCCCATAGAATTTAAGTCTCCGTTTTCTCATGGACTCAGTTAACCTTTCATTGTTTCGGTAAAGTTCTTCCCTTCCTCGCAGCCTATACTGTCCATCCACAATCTTTGGACCCATTATTTTGCGAAGGATCTTTCTTTCAAATTTCTCAGCTTCTCTCAGTCCCGCTTTTCCTGTCATTTGGAGGCATTCACTAGCATACAGACATTCCGTTTTAATCACTGTATTGTAGTGCCTTAGTTTAGCTCGTCTGGAGATGGTTTTCTTCTTGTGGAGCGCGTTTGAACTTGGTCGTTGTCCTGATGGTTTTCGCCTTCTTATCCTGCCAAAATCTTGCGTTCTGTGGCCCACTTCCTACCACTTTCCTTTTAGGTTTCACGACGAATTTGTGCTTGGATACTATTGTACTAAAGGCTCCACAATCTTATATCATCCATGATATCCATTTCTTGGAGGTCCGCTGTAGTTTCCTCTAGCCAACTGTATTTTAACTTTCTTTGAGTTGATTACATAAGATCATCTTTTGGTGAATCTGCCGCCGTCCATTCTAGAGATATGGCCATAGAATTTCAGACGTCTCTTGCGTACGACATCAGTGAACCTGTCAGTTAATGAGTAGAGTTCCTCTGTTCTCCTCTTAATCCACATTCCATTTTCTCTCCTGGGACCATACATTTTCCGGAGCATTTTCCTTTCGTGCTAATCAATTTCTATAATTTTAGAGTGACCTCCAAGGTTTCTGAGGCGTATAACGCTTCCGCCAAAACAAACGTCTTGTAATGTCGTAATTTTGCATTACGCTATATCATTCTCTTGTATTATTATTATTATTATTATTATTATTATTATTATTATTATTATTATTATTATTATTACCGGGCGAGTTGGCCCTGCGGTCAGGGGCATACGGCTGTGAGCTTGCATCCAGAAGATAGTGAGTTCGAATCCCACTGTCGGCAGCCCTGAAGATGGTTTTCCGTGGTTTCCCATTTTCACACTAGGCAAATTAATTAAGGTCACGGCCAGTTCCTTCCAACACCTAGGCCTTTCCTATCCCATCGTCGCTATAAGACCAATCCGTGTCGGTGAGACGTAAAGCAACAAGCAAAAAATTATTATTATTATTATTATTATTATTATTATTATTATTATTATTATTATTATTATTATTATTATTATTATTATTATTACAGTACTATTCAGGTAAGGACGTAGATAATATGGTTCTGGAACAAGAAGTGGCTGTTGATGCTGATGAAATGCGTGACCCAATTTTGAGGTCAGCATTCGACAGAGCTTTGAGAGACCTAAACAGGAGCAAAGCAGCTGGAACTGATGGCATTCCCTCTGAATTACTGACTGCTTTATGAGAAACCAGCATGGCGATGTTATTCCGTTTAGTCTGCAAGATGTATGAGACTGGAGAAGTGCCATCCAATTTTCGGCAGAATGTTGTTATACCTATTCCCAAGAAAGGCGGTGTTGACAAGTGTGAAAACTACTGCACCATCATTTCGGAAAAGGCTAGGAAAGCAACAGATAGGGAATCTGCCACCTGGGCGACTGCCCTAAATGCAGATCAGTATTGATTGATTGAATTTGAAAAAATAGTATCTCACGCCCGCAAAATTCTAACACGTTTTATTTACAGAAGAATGGGAAGACAAGTTGAACTGAGTTGGGGGAAGATCAATTTAGCTTCAGAAGAAGTGTAGGAATACGTGAAGCAATCCTGACTTTACGTCTGATCTTAGAGGATCGAATTACGAAGGGCAAGCCCACATACATGGCGTTCGTAGATCTACAAAAGGCATTTGATAATGTTAATGGTCCAAGCTATTTGAGATTCTGAAGGTGAGGGGGATCAGGTACCAAGAAAGAAGAATTATCTACAATCTATATAAAAATCAGTCTGTGGTGGTAAGAATCGAGGGCTATGAAAAAGAAGCAGCAATCCAAAAAGGGGTGAGGCAGGGCTGCAGGTTTTCCCCCTTCCTTTTCAATGTTTATATAGAACAGGCAGAAAAGGAAATAAAAGAGGAATTTTGAAAAGGAATCACAATCCAGGGAGAGGAAATCAAAACCCTGAGATTTGCCGATGATATTGTTATTTTATCTGAGACTGTAGAAGATTTGGAGTAGTTGCTAAATGGTATGGACGGAGTCTTGGGTGAGGAGTACAAGATGGAAATAAATAAGTCCAAAACAAAATAATGGAGTGCAGTAAAACGAAGTCAGGTGATGCAGGAAATATTAGAATTGGAAATGAAGTCTTAAAGGAAGTCGATGAATATTGTTATTTGGGTAGTAAAATAATTAACGATGGTAGTAAGGACATAATATGCAGGCTAGCACAAGCCTGAGACGTATAACGCTTCCGGCAAAACAACCGTCTTGTAATGTCGTAATTACGCGATATGATTCTCTTGTATTATTATTATTATTATTATTATTATTATTATTATTATTATTATTATTATTATTATTATTCAGGTAAGGACGTAGATAATATGGTTCTGGAATAAGAAGAGGTTGTTGATGCTGATGAAATGGGTAACCCAATTTTGAGGTCAGCATTCGACAGAGCTTTGAGAGACCTAAACAGGAACAAAGCACCTGGAGTTGATGGTACTTCCTCTGAATTACTGACTGCTTTAGGAGAAACCAGCAAAGAAAAGAAAAGAAATTTGCTCACTTCGAATATTGATATAGGAACTAGAAAGATGGTTTTCAAGACTTTCGTCGGGACCTTCGTCTCCCTCAGAAAGAAAGAGAATAGGAGCTTTCGAAATGACAAGCTGATTAGAGCAGATGTAGGATGAAGCAGTTACGTTAAATGAAAAGGTTGGCACAGGATAGGGTGGCATGGAGAGCTGCATCAAACAAGTCTATGGACCGATGACTCAAACATTATTATTATTATTATTATTATTATTATTATTATTATTATTATTATTATTATTATTATTATTATTATTATTAAGGTTTGGATGTTAAGGAAAAGTCATATTTCTTTCCTGAGCTCATTTCACCGGAAATCTGAAAAATAGCTGTGAATTATGGGTCCCTGATCCCGTTCAAAGTAAGTTTATGTTACATATAAGTGAATATTACAGCCATTTATTTTGTTTTGGTCATATTTTGATAATTTAAGTAATATAAGATTATATTTGCTTACATTTCTAGCATTTTTGTTTAAATTTAGACATTGTTATTAACAAGGTACATTTTATCTGCTTCGAATTTCTAACACAGGATTTCAAAATATATATATTCTTTCTTCTCCCGAGGCATTTAGGTAGAGCAGGTCCAGAAGGCATGATTCCTCTACGAACGTACGCCAACACATACAAAAAATCGAGTCAGTACTCCGGATTTTTGTATGTTTTATTGGTTTTTAAAGGAAAACAGAGTATGAATTGCGCTGCAGGGTTATGATACTGAATAAATGCATAAAGGTTTAACGTACCTACTGCAGCTCTGTCAGTTTCTTTCTTTCTTTCTTAATCTGTTTACCCTCCAGGATCCGTTTTTCCCTCGGACTCGGCGAGGGATCCCATCTCTACCGCCACGCCAGTGCCACGCCCAGGCTGCCTCACTTGCTATGTTGAACAGGGACCTTGCGGGGGAGGTGGTGGTGATTATTGTTTTAAGAGGAAGTACAACTAGGCAACCATCCTCTATATAACACTAATCAGAGGGAAAAAATGGAAGGGATCTGACACTTCGAAAAATGAAGATATCGACCAAAGGAAGACAAGGGCCTCGAAGGGCGTGAAAATGAAAGACTCCCTAGCCCTCGCAAACCTAATAGCGTCGGGGTCGGAAAAGAACAAGAGTTGACCAAGAGAGGTCGGATAGGATAGATGAAAGTGAGGAGCCTGGCACAAGTAAGTGAAAGCAATGCCATGACTCAGCTAAGGGCCCCGTGGTCACCAACCCACGCTCCAAAGTTCAGAGCCTCTGGGGCCCCTTGCGGGGGATGGGAAGATTGGAAGGGATAGACAAGGAAGAGGGGAAGGAAGCGGCCGTGGCCTAAAGCTAGGTACCATCCCGGCATTTGCTTGGAGAAGTGGGAAACCACGGAAAACCACTTCCAGGATGGCTGAGGTGGGAATCGAACCCACCTCTACTCAGTTGACTTCCCGAGGCTGAGTGGACCTCATTCCAGACCTCGTACCACTTTTCAAATTTCGTGGCAGAGCCGGGAATCGAACCCGGGCCTCCGGGGGTTGGCAGCTAATCACACTAACCACTACACCACAGAGGCGGACCTCTGTCAGTTTGCATGATTAAATGTGTCTGTTGTATTATCGCTTATCACGTTTTAACACGTTTAATGTCAGTAATACTCGAATACTTGCAAACTATCTCTAAAATCAGTGGCTTGGTTCTAAAGGGGCCAATGTCAAAAAACCTGTTTTTGAGCTATGAGCATTTGAAGTTTTGCTTATAATTTTCCAACTATTTTTTTCAACAACTAACTTTCAATAACTTTATCCTTTATTTGTGGAAGTCACCTGATTAAACGCTCATTTTTTTCTATCGTATTTTTAAAAAAATTGCCAGTTCTCTAATCTTTATTGGTAATCTAACATTATTGGCAAGGGCTTATTTAATTAAACGGTAACTGTTCGTTTAGTATTTAACAGAGACATTGGCCCTTTTAACATGTTGCAAGCCAGGATAAGACGCGTTTGTATCAGTTAATATCTCAATTTCGATCAAATATGACATTGACCCTTTTAGAACCAAGCCACAGAAATGTTGAACTAGCCTATATTTTACCTTTTCTTTTAAGGTCACACATAGCTAGTTTTTAGGGCATATTTGCTTGCATATTATATACTTATTTTGGTCATAAACTTCCGAACCCGAGTTATTATTATTATTGGTTGCCTCTTTGGTGTAGTGGTTAGTGTGATTAGCTGCCACTCTCGGAGGCCCGAGTTCGATTCCCGGCTCTGCCACGAAATTTGAAAACTGGTACGAGGGCTGGAACGGGGTCCACTCCGCCTCGGGAGATCAACTGAGTAGAGGTGGGTTCGATTCCCACCTCAGCCATCCTCGAAGTGGTTTTCCGTGGTTTCCTACTTCTCATTCAGTCAAATGCCGGGATGGTACCTAACATAAGGCCACGGCCGCTTCCTTCCCTCTTCCTTGCCTATCCCTTCCAATCTTCCCATCCCTCCACAAGGCCCCTGTTCAGCATAGCAGGTGAGGCCGCCTGGGCGAGGTACTGGTCATTCTCCCCAGTTGTATCCCCGACCAAGAGTCTGAAGCTCCAGGACACTGCCCTTGAGGCGGTAGAGGTGGGATCCCTCGCTGTGTCCGAGGGAAAAGCCGACCCTGGAGGGTAAACAGATGATGATGATGATGATGAATTTTAATACATAATGTACCCTTTAAATAAATAACAGCAGAAAATATCCACAACAACTGTTAAGGAGGCAAAAAAGCATTAAATAGGCAACGGAGGCGAAAATAGGCACAAAAAAGGCAAAATAAAAACTGGACCTACCGTTCCCAAATGTACGGAAACATGTTTATCTCTTGACACTTCGATATAAACACCCAGATTAAAAAAGGC
Organism: Anabrus simplex; assembly: GCF_040414725.1. Lineage (NCBI taxonomy): Eukaryota > Metazoa > Arthropoda > Insecta > Orthoptera > Tettigoniidae > Anabrus > Anabrus simplex. Next base: position 52,927,382 of record NC_090274.1, read on the forward strand.
ATTTTGCATAACTTCCGCTGTATACTAACTAGCTTAAAGGAAAACTTATTCTTATATGAGGCAAAGTGAGTGGATAGAGAATAAGCCCTCACCAAGGGAGGAATGAAGAGAATAAGAAACCTGACGCCAATAACTGGAAGCGATATCCAGACCCCGTGGCCTCACAATCATTGTAATACACTGATCAGAAGGAAAGACGAATATTTTGCACGTGTCTTTTCATGTCCTATAAGGAATGTTCTGCCTGCAGATCGCGTGAATACTTTCATTACCTGAGCTCATAATTAGCATGTAAACAGGACAGCGCCGATCCCGTTGTGTCCTCAGGACACCAATTACGTAACACTCCAGGGAGGTGGTTGACCCCGGGAGAAAGTAGACGTAACCCTGAACTTGCACGTTAAAATAGACAATCAGTCTGCACTGATATGAAGTGTAGCGGTATAAAGGTCGATAGAAAATAAAAATAAACATCAGTTACGGAGGAACCTCCGAGTACATACTTTAGGGCCGGTATTATAATGAGGGTTTAAAATGAAGATCGAGTTAAACTGTAACTTGAGTTTAAACTGATGTTGAGTCTTATAATGACCGGCCTAAGATAAACTGAGGTGAAGAAGGAAGCAGTAGCAGTGACTTACGAGAAAAGATGACTGTCGATAATGTTTTGTTTACTTTTTGTAGGTAAAATGGCGGATAAAAGCAATAAACTTTGTGAGAATTTTACTTGTAAGGAAATAGAATTGCTTGTGCAATTAGTACAGAAATATTTATATAGTCCGTGAAACAGTACCTTATTAATTCCGCCAAAATCTCCCATTTTAATAAACATACTACGGGAGGCATAAAACCGCAATGCTATTAGTAGCTGACTGAGGGCTTTTACAGCATGATTTCTGAAATAGAAGGAAGTTACTTTATTTTCTAAATTTACACTTTTGACATTCAAACAGTTCAAAAAGTCGTTTTTACATTCTTACCTTTTCGTTGCATGTTTTATTCTAGCACCAGTTTGCTGAAATAGGGTTATGACAGTGTGTTTTGTAAGCCTAAACCTATTATAAACTATTTTTCATTCCATATATGAAAGTTACGCCCCTTTACTCGGAAAACTCGTAGTGCCCGTGGTCGTTCAATAATTTGAACCACTTCTTCGTCATCGCTTAGGATTTCTTCAAAACACCTCAAAAGTATCTTCGAGATCCATTCGTTCTGTCATGTTGTAAGATTATGTATTCTTAAACTTCAGTTTAAACGGTAGATGAGTGGCAGTAAAATTAATCTCTAGTTAAACTTAAGTTTTATAATACCGGCTAACAGATAAACCGAAGTTTAAACTGAACCAACAGTTTAAACCTCTATTATAATACCGGCCCTTAGAAGCTTAAACAGTGAGCTTAAACGAGTGAGGCAAGGCTGCAATGTGTCCCGTCTCCTTTTCATTGTCCTGCTCTATGGCTAACTGGTTTGCGTGCTGGCCTTTGACCACAAGGGTCCCGGGTTCGATTTCCGGCAGGGTGGGGAATTTTAACCATCATTGGTTAATTTCGCCGGCACGGGGACCGAGTTTATGTGTCGTCTTCATCATCATTTCATCCTCATCAAGACGCACAGGTCGCTACGGGCATCAGATCAAAAGACCTGCACCTGGCGAACCGAACATGTCCTCGGACACTCCCGGCACTAAAAGCCATACGCCATTTCATTTCCTTTTCATTGTTTGTATAGAACAGGGAGTAAAGGAAATGAAAGAGAAATTTAGGAAAAGAATCACAATCCAAGGAGAAGGAACTAAAACCCTGAGATTTGCCGATGATATTTTATTTTATCTGAAACTAGAGAAGATCTGGTGAAGGAGAATAAGATCAAAATAAATACATCCAAAATACAGTCGAGCCCCGATATCTCGAACCTCCCTTACTCAAATTTTCATTATGTCGAAGTAACTTAAATTTCCCGGCCATTTGTCCTATTATTCGCGTGTATTTATTTCTCTGTTACTCGAAATTCGGTTACACGAATTTCTCGATTTCCCGAAGCAAACATTTCCTCCCATGAAGCAAAAAATACTCTGTAACTCGAATTTTGTGCAGTATTAACTGTGCAATACGGTATTTGTAGTTTGCGAGGAGGAGTTAGGTGGTGGTGGTGATTATTGTTTTAAGAGGAAGTACAACTAGGCAACCATCGTCTATATAACACTAATCAGAGGGAAAAATAGAAGGGATTCGAACTTCGAAAAATGAAGATTTCGGTCAAAGAAAGACAAGGGCCACGAAGGGCGTGAAAGTGAAAGACTCCCTGGCCCTCGCAAACCTAATAGCGTCGGGGTCGGAAAAGAACAAGAGTTGACCAAGAGAGGTCGGACAGGATAGATTAAAGTGAGGAGCCTGGCACAAGTAAGTGGAAGCAATGCCAGGACTCAGCTAAGGGCACCGTGGTCGCCAACCCACGCTCCAAAATTCAGAGCCCCTGGGGCCCCTTTTAGTCGCCTCTTACGACAGGCAGGGGATACCGTGGGTGTTATTCTACCGTCCCCACCCACAGGGGGAAAGAGGAGGAGTTAATAAGTGAAGAAAGGGTTGCAGTGATGCTAGGAGCTAATATGACGAGAATCGGAAAACTAAAAGTTCTGGCGATCGGAAAATCGCCGAAGCCTCGCTGTTTCTCGGGTGTGAGTTAATAACCGGTTACGTACGAAAGCAACCCCCGAAGTCGCGGATGACAAGCTGCATTTACGAATCTCGGCTGCGTTTTATTGACGAGAAGTTTCAACGTGAAGGGAGGAAAGGTTAACAGTAACACGCAGAAGAGACGAACGGATTTTACCAAAAGTGTTAACGGAGGTATGTTTCTTGTTTCACTACTCTATGTACTGTATCCTATCTTCTACAAAGTTACTATAATAAGGGTTATAATTAAAGTGATGCCGTAAAATATAGAGTCTGTTTTATTATTGTTAAGTACTGTTAAAAATAATGTATTCAGTATAAGCCCATAGATACTTATGGTTCAGTTATGTGCTATACATGCTCAAAAATGACATTCTGTATATCTTGAAATTTCGATAACGCGAAATAAAATTTAGCTCCCGAGGTGATTCGAGATATCGAGATTCCACTGTATAAATAGTGGAGTGCAGTCAAACGAAGTCAGGTGATGCAGGAAATATTAGATTTGGGAAATGAAGTCTTAAAGGAAGTAGATGAATGTTAATCACAGGAATAGAACCAGCTTTTGGGTGGTTAGGCCGTGTGCATAATGCAGAGTTTCGTCCAGACGTGCCATTTGGACTCATCAGCTGGAATGGCACGCCCCTCCAGGACTCTGCTTAGCAGTGGCAGACCAAACTGTGTGGCCCCGCCGTGTTAGCAAATCAAGTTTGCTAACCTGCTAAAGGAGAAAATATTTCTCCGTTCAAAAAATGCTCCCCCATTGGAGATACAACATCAAAACAGGCTTTCACGGCACAGATCTTATAATCACAGGAATAGAAACACCCAAAAGCTGGTTCTATTCCTGTGATTATAAGATCTGCGGCCGTGAAAGCCTGTTTTGATAGATGAATGTTGTTACTTGGGTGGCGGAATAACTAATGATGGTATAAGTAAGGAGGACACAAAATGCAGACTAGCACAAGCAAGGAAGGTCTTTCTTAAGAAAATAAATTTGCTCACTTCGAACATTGATATAGGAATCAGAAAGATGTTTTTGAAGACTTTCGTCTGGAGCGTGGCATTGTGTGGAAGTGAAACATGGACGATAACTAGCTAAGGAAGAGAATAGAAGCTTTTGAAATGTGGTGTTACAGACGAATGTTGAAGTTGAGATGGATAGATCAAATCACGAATGAAGAGGTAGTGAATCAAATTGGTGGGAGGAGAACGGTTTGGCGACATTTGACCATAGGAAGTGATAGAATAATAGCACACATCTTAAGAGGTGATTATTGTTTTAAGAGGAAGTACAACTAGGCAACCATCCTCTATATAACACTAATCAGAGGGAGAAATGGAAGGGGTCCGACACTTCGAAAAATGAAGATATCGGCAAAAGGAAGACAAGGGCCACGAAGGGCGTGAAAATGAAAGACTCCCTAGCCCTCGCAAACCTAATAGCGTCGGGGTCGGAAAAGAACAAGAGTTGACCAAGAGAGGTCGGATAGGATAGGTGAAATTGAGGAGCTTGGCACAAGTAAGTGAAAGCAATGCCAGGACTCAGCTGAGGGCCCCGTGATCGCCAACCCACGCTCCAAAGATCAGAGCCCCTGAGGCCCCTTTTAGTCGCCTCTTACGACAGGCAGGGGATACTGTGGGTGTTATTCTACCACCCCCACCCACAGGGGGATGGCATGGAGAGCGGCATCAAACCAGTCTATGGACTGATGTCTCAAACGACAAATTATTTATTCATTCATTTAATTAATTAATTAATGACTTTATTTATTTATTTATTTATTTATTTATTTATTAGACCGTTTACCATCCGGATTGGTATTTCCCGCGGATTAAGCGACGGACCCCACCTCTACCGCCTCAAGGGCAGTGTCCTGAAGCCTGACACATTGGGTCGGGGGATACAACTGGAAAATAGGGCCAGTACCTCTCCCAGTTGGCCTCACTTGCTATCTGAACAGGAACCTTGTGGGAGGGGGGGGGGATGGGAATATTGGAAGGGATAGACAAGGAAGAGGGAACAAAGCGGCCGTGTCCTTAAGTTAAGTACCATCCCGGCATGTGCCTAGAAAAGAAGTGAGAAACCATGGAAAATCACGTCGAGGATGACTGACGTGGCATTCGAACGCCCTGTACTCACGTTGACCTCCCGAGGCTGAGTGGACCCCGTTCCAGCCCTTGTACCACTTTTCCAAAATTTCGTGGTGGAGCCGGGAATCGAACCCGGGCCTCCGGAGGTGGTAGCTAATCACACCAACCACTACATCCCAGAGGCGGACTTTTATTCGTCCATTTATTTATTTATTTATTTATTTATTTATTTATTTATTTATTTATTTATTTATTTATTTATTTATTTATTTATTTATTTATTTATTTATCTTGAAAGAACTTGAAAGTCCTTTACGCATTGCAGCGATGTTAAAGCGATAGCACAAAGAAGGGGAAGCAATATCGAACTGCGGTCTCCACTACACGCTTCCAGGGTGAGAGAGAGATAGAGTGCGAGGGAGTAAGACGGACGAGTTCAGGAAGTCTGTGACGGAACAGGAATATTAATGGTAATTGTTGACCAAGAATGCAGCCCCGGCATGCACGCATCAAGTGGCAGGACGTACGGCCTTGGGGTCAACTACCGTACTGGACTTGTTTACGCAATTCTATATTCCTTGTAGGTCAATGCCTTCACACTCACTGGCTGACAATCATAATATTGTCTGTCCACTCTGGAAACAGATAGCTGTCTAATGTTCTAAACTGCATCTCCACACCAAACTATTTGTGTCTGAGGCCCTCTTAGCATATCGTATTCATGTCCAAGGCCACAGAACATAATACTGAATTCAGTGAACGAAAAATAGAATTTTGTAGGTGGTGGTGGTGATTATTGTTTTAAGAGGAAGTACAAATGGTCAACCATCCTCTATATAACACTAATCAGAGAGAGAAAATGGAAGGGGTCCGACACTTTGAAAAATGAAGGTATCGGCCAAAGGAAGACAAGGGCCACGAAGGGCGTGAAAATGAAAGACTCCCTAGGCCTCCATACGTAATACCGTCGGGGTCGGAAAAGAACAAAAGTTGACCAAGGAAGGTCGATAAGAATAGATGAAAGTGAGGAGCCTGGCACAAGTAAGTGGAAGCAATGCCAGGACTCAGGTAAGGGCCCTGTGGTCCCCAACCCACGCTCCAAAGTTCAGAGCCCTTGGGGTCCCTCTTAGTCGACTCTTACGACAGGCAGGAGATACCGTGGGTGTTATTCTACTTCCCCCACCCACAGGTTTGTATTCGTATACAGTAATTTAGGACTAATATTTACCTTCCTTTAAATTTAAATGTAACTTCAATTACATAAAGACACTTTATATGCATAGAAATTATAACGCATTGTGACACTTTGCTAATATTAGGACGAACAAAAAGTAAGTTAGTTACACTTCCAAGTTGTGGCCATTTATGAATCCATCTACACATAGGCAACACACCTATGGCAACATACAATGTAAGTCCACTTTTCCATATAATCCCCAAGAGACTGTAAATATTTCTCGGAACGGTCAACCAACTTTTCGATTCCGGATGCGTAGACATCACCTCCAACGCTGAGTAACCACCTGGAGATGGTGGTTTTGATTCTTGTTTTAAGAGGAAGTACAACTAGGCAACCATCCTCTATATAACACTAATCAGAGGAGAAAATGGAAGGGACAGACACTTCGAAAAATGAAGGTATCGGCCAAAGGAAGACAAGGGCCACGAAGGGGGTGCAAATGAAAGACTCCGTAACCCTCGCAAATCTAATAGCGTCGGGGTCGGAAAAGTACAAGAGTTGACCAAGGGAGGTCGGATAGGATAGATGAAAGTGAGGAGCCTGGCACAAGTAAGTGGAAGCAATGCCAGGACTCAGGTAAGGGCCCTGTGGTCGCCAACCCACGCTCCAAAGTACAGAGCCGCTGGGGCGTCTTTTAGTCACCTCTTACGACAGGCAGGGGATACCGTGGGTGTTATTCTACCGCCCCCACCCACAGGGGGAAATCGTCTACGGAGATCCATGATAGCGTATGGCGCTAAGTCTGGACTGATGTTGCCATACCTTCCACTTGAATCGCTGCAGCAGTTCGGACCTTTTGGCCGGCCGTGTGAGGTGTTGCGTTATCGTGCAGCACAAATCTCACATCGAGTAACAGCGATTTGAACCACGGGGTACCCAGCGGTGAGAGGCCGACGCGCTGCCGTCTGAGCCACGGCATAGCATATAGTATGGTCCTGTATATTGTTTTAATAATTTTGTACCACCCACCAACACGGCATCTTAAGCATTGAAAGTAACAATATCATTACAAACACAATAATTTAATTTTTGCATTTGATTTAAAAACGACGTGTGTTAACAATTGTCTTTAAATGTTGCTTTTAAATACTGCCTTCGTGATGCACAGGCCGTACTGTACCTCCGATGACGTCACACAAAGAGGCGAACTGTTTCCTACGTCCGACCCGTGTAATGCAAGGATATGATGCGTCTGTACGTTTTGCAATTATGAAATATTTACAGTTGTTGTATTAATATAACAGGTGAGATCATTAAAACCTGTAATCGCATCATAATTCGTAAGTCAGGTCTATGTAATTTTAGGAGAAGTAGGTTTGAAGTTCGATCTAAGCTTTCACAGCTTCAGTGTTTTACTCGTCAATGTACCCAACCAATAATTATTATGCAGTAATACAAATATGGAGACAACAAACGTGCAATAATGAACTTTACTGCCATACCTCCAGATTGCCATAAATATGGTAGCTTTCCTGGTTTTTTTGTTGTTGTTGACACTTCTGGCACTATCCTTCGATACTTTCTTGAGACCTTTTCTTCAACTCAAGTGCTTGTATCACTTTTTGTTTAGGAATAGCCCATATTTTCCCAAATATGAATGCACTGATCAGCCATATCTATTTCTTACTTTCCACATTCACGGAAACTGCCGAGGGACGGTTTTACTCGCATTAAGTTTGGGGAGAAAAGGCAGCGCGTACTCAACATTACATACCCAAGAAATAACCATATGTAGGTTCCACTGGTTACTGTCCACTTTTATACTTGTTCTGTATCAACAATAAAACGTTCTGCTGTAAATCTGTGAAACAAGAAAGTCAAAAGCAGAACTCATCATCAGCTCTGGAAAATGAGTGAAACATACACCTTTATTCTTCGTAACAGGTATTTTTTTCGGTTTTTTTATAAAGGTAACCTTCCCCCATACGAAGAAAATGAAAATATTAATGTCTACTTACTTGTATAGTTCTATTTTCGCCGTGGTACGCACAAGTTCTTAGCATTGTGGCAACTGCGAGTATTTAAATTTGTAGCACATTATATTTCCACAAAAACGTGTTGTACGATAACAATTAAATGAATAATTTACACGAGAAGTATTACGTCCCTTGAATTTACATTACTCACCATGTGAAGATACCATGCCTAACCTAAACTACTGAAGTCTCATAATCTTAATAACAGCTGTTTACGTAAATCCTTATGTCATAGATTTAAAGAAAAACATGCAATATAATTAAATATAAATTTTTTGTCTCTCAACGGTCACAATTATCCTAAGAATGCCACCAATCCTTATGGATTACATTCACAAGTACAATTTATAACATTCGCTTAGGTCGCCTCAATTGATCAGCTGATGGGCTTGGCGCGCTTTCTACAGTACGGCCTGTATATTACGAAGGCAGTGTTTTAAATAAACGAATTTAAAAATCTAACGGTTGAATCAATAAACGCGGGAACCTGCTAGTAAATACACTGACTGACAGAGCAAATGCAACACCAAGGAGGAGTGGTTCGAAAGGGATGAAAGTTGGGAAAAAAACAGAGACGGCACGGACGAATAATTGATGTTTATTTCAAACCGATATGCAGGTTACACAATGCGCACGGCATCGACTCAGTAGGATGTAGGACCACCGCGAGCGGCGATGCACGCAGAAACACGTCGAGGTACACAGTCAATAAGAGTGCGGATGGTGTCCTGAGGGATGGTTCTCCATTCTCTGTCAACCATTTGCCACAGTTGGTCGTCCGTACGAGGCTGGGGCAGAGTTTGCAAACGGCGTCCAATGAGATCCCACACGTGTTCGATTGGTGAGAGATCCGGAGAGTACGCTGGCCACGAAAGCATCTGTACACCTCGTAGAGCCTGTTGGGAGATGCGAACAGTGTGTGGGCGGGCATTATCCTGCTGAAACAGAGCATTGGGCAGCCCCTGAAGGTACGGGAGTGCCACCGGCCGCAGCACATGCTGCACGTAGCGGTGGGCATTTAACGTGCCTTGAATACGCACTAGAGGTGACGTGGAATCATACGCAATAGCGCCCCAAACCATGATGCCGCGTTGTCTAGCGGTAGGGCGCTCCACAGTTACTGCCGGATTTGACCTTTCTCCACGCCGACGCCACACTCGTCTGCGGTGACTATCACTGACAGAACAGAAGCGTGACTCATCGGAGAACACGACGTTCCGCCATTCCCTCATCCAAGTCGCTCTAGCCCGGCACCATGCCAGGCGTGCACGTCTATGCTGTGGAGTCAATGGTAGTCTTCTGAGCGGGCGCCGGGAGTGCAGGCCTCCTTCAACCAATCGACGGGAAATTGTTCTGGTCGATATTGGAACAGCCAGGGTGTCTTGCACATGCTGAAGAATGGCGGTTGACGTGGCGTGCGGGGCTGCCACCGCTTGGCGGCGGATGCGCCGATCCTCGCGTGCTGACGTCACTCGGGCTGCGCCTGGACCCCTCGCACGTGCCACATGTCCCTGCGCCAACCATCTTCGCCACAGGCGCTGCACCGTGGACACATCCCTATGGGTATCGGCTGCGATTTGACGAAGCGACCAACCTGCCCTTCTCAGCCCGATCACCATACCCCTCGTAAAGTCGTCTGTCTGCTGGAAATGCCTCCGTTGACGGCGATCTGGCATTCTTAGCTATACACGTGTCCTGTGGCACACGACAGCACGTTCTACAATGACTGTCGGCTGAGAAATCACGGTACGAAGTGGGCCATTCGCCAACGCCGTGTCCCATTTATCGTTCGCTACGTGCGCAGCACAGCGGCGCATTTCACATCATGAGCATACCTCAGTGACGTCAGTCTACCCTGCAATTGGCATAAAGTTCTGACCACTCCTTCTTGGTGTTGCATTTGCTCTGTCAGTCAGTGTAAATCAAGGCGCTATGTTATGGTTTTGATATTCAGAATGCATCGTTTAAGAAATAGACTACACCTGTGCTATACAGCTGCAGTTACCGGGGGTTGCCTTTCCAACACAAGCATTGGAATGCACGATGGTTTGTACTTGCCGTATATCGCCTTTTAACATCGTGTTTTCTGCGGTAAGTGGTGTATCATTTACCTAGTTTCAGTGATGACGTCGTGGCCTCCTTGTGTAACTAAATATTACATTATCATGTTTTAACTAGGGAACAGTTTGCAGAGTTCATTTCATTCTTGTTTAGATAACGGTGAGCTGTCTTCTCTTCTCAACGAAGTACAGCGGGCCGTTGTTAATGTTGCGTAATGAAGTCAGATTTCCTCATTTGAGTTGAAGTTTCTTTAAAAAAAAGGTTAGACGTGCAAGAGAACAGATTTCGCAATTCATAACAACAAAGGAAAGATCTCTAACATTCCGGAGACCTTATTGCAGGTAAATCAGAGCTTGCTTCCATTTACTTCTGCAAGGGTCCTCACTTTGAACATTTCTATTCAACCTCCCTTCGTCAATTCATCTTCTCTTCCGACGCTGAGATATTAGGTTTGCGAGCTTAACGAATCTTTAATTTTCGCGCGTCTCAACAACCATTGTTTTCTTACCGTACCCCTGTAGATTAGGGCAAGGCATATAACCGTGAGGTGGGGGTGGTGGTGATTATTGTTTTAAGAGGAAGTACAACTACGCAACCATCCTCTATATAACACTACTCAGAGAGAAAAAAAATGGAAGAGATCCGACACTTCGACAGATGAAGACATCGGGCATGGGAAGACAAGGGCCATGAAGGGCGTGAAAATTAAAGACTCCCTAGGCCTCCATACGTAATACCGTCGGGGTCGGAAAAGAACAAGAGTTGACCAAGGGAGGTCGATAGGATAGATGAAAGTGAGGAGCCTGGTACACGTAAGTGGAAGCAATGCCAGGACTCAGCTAAGGGCCCCGTGGTCACCAATCCACGCTCCAAAGTTGAGAGCCCCTGGGGCTCATATAACCGTGACTGTCGTAAGAGTCGAATAATAGAAGCGAAATGGCCAAATGAGGATGGTGATCATATGGCATCTAGGTGGTGGTGGCGATTATTGTTTTAAGTGGTGGTGGTGGTGATTATTGTTTTAAGAGGAAGTACAACAGTCCGCCTCTGTGGTGTAGTGGATAGTGTGATTAGCTGCTACCCTCAGAGGTCCGGGTGCGATTCCCGGTTCTGAAATTTAAAAAAGTGGTACGAGGGCTGGAACGGGGTCTACACAGCCTCGAGAGGTCAACTGAGTAGAGGGAGGTTCGATTCCCTCCTCACCCATCCTCGAAGTGTTTTTCCGTGGTTTCCCCACTTCTCCTCCAGGCAAATGCTGGGATGGTACCTAACTTAAGGCCACGGCCGCTTCCTTCCCTCTTCCTTGTCTATACCTTCCAATCTTCCCATCCCCCACAAGGTCCCTGTGCAGCATAGCACGTGAGGCCACCTGGGCGAGGTACTGGTCCTCCTCCCCTGTTTTACCCTCCGACCCAATGTCTCACGCTCCAGGACACTGCCCTTGAGGCGCTAGAGGTGGGATCACTCGCTGAGGTGGTGATGGTGGTGGTGATTATTGTTTTAAGAGGAAGTACAACTAGGCAACCATCCTCTATATGACACTAATCAGAGGGAAAAATGGAAGGGATCCGACACTTCGAAAAATGAAGCTAACGGCCAAAGGAAGACAAGGGCCACGAAGGGCGTGAAAATGAAAGACTCCCTAGCCCTCGCAAACCTAATAGCGTCGGGGTCGGAAAAGAACAAGAGTTGACCAAGGGAGGTCGGATAGGATAGATGAAAGTGAGGAGCCTGGCACAAGTAAGTGGAAGCAATGCCAGGACTCAGCTAAGGGCCCCGTGATCGCCAAAGCACGCTCCGAAGTTCAGAGCCCCTTGGGCCCCTTTTAGTCGCCTCTTACGACAGGCAGGGGATACCGTGTACCGGGCGAGTTAGCCGTGTGATTAGGGGCACGCAGCTGTGAGCTTGCATCCGGGGGATAGTGGGATCGAATCCCACTGTCGGCAGCGCTGAAGATGGTTTTCCGTGGTTTCCTATTTTCACACCAGGCTAATGGTGGGGCTGTACCTGAATTAAGGCCACGGCCGCTTCCTTCCAACTCCTAGCCCTTTCCTGTACCATCGTCACCATAAGATCTATCTGTGTCGGTGCGACGAAAAGCCGCTAGCAAAAAAGGGGATACCGTGGGTGTTCTTCTACCGCCCCCACCCATAGGGGGAATATAGCATCTAGCGGAGTTTGATACTTATTCCACTTACTTGTCGATATCGGCAGGTAAAAGATCTCTGGTGACACATTTGGTGTTTACCCGATAAAAGTAATCAACATAAATTTAGCCATAGACGTCCTAGAGAGATTCGGTTCATTCTTTCCTTCAATCAGACAGTTTTCCCTGTAATCACTAACCCCGCTGCAAGACGACAAATAAATAAATAAATAAATAAATAAATAAATAAATAAATAAATAAATAAATAAATAAATAAATAAACTTCTATGGTCATGTCATCAGAATGGACAATCAGAGGGTCACCTCCAGAATCTTCCACACCATTTCTAGTGGTGTTGGTGGTGATTAATGTTTTAAGAGGAAGTACAACTAGGCAACCATCCTCTATATAACACTAATTAGAGGGGGGGAAAAAAGGAAGGGATCTGACACTTCGAAAAATGAAGATATCGGTCAAAGAAAGACAAGGGCCACGAAGGGCGTGAAAATGAAAGACTCCCTAGCCCTCGCAAACCTAATAGCGTCGGGCTCGGAAAAGAACAAGAGTTGACCAAGGGAGGTCGGATAGGATAGATGAAAGTGAGGAGCCTGGCACAAGTAAGTGGAAGCAATGCCAGGACTCAGCTGAGGGCCCCGTGGTCGCCAACCCACGCTCCAAAGTTCAGATCCCCTGGGGCCCCTTTTAGTCGCTTCTTACGACAGGCAGGGGATACCGTGGGTGTTATTCTACTGCCCCCACCCACAGGGGGAGACACCATTTCTAGAGGGAAAGCGACTTATGCCAAGTGGGCAAGACTTGTCAGAAAAGACCTTCAAGAATTGGACATCGCTCCCAGTGAAATTTATGACAGGAATAGGTACAGAACGTTGATCAGAACATCAAACTCTCTCCAGCCACTAACAGAAAAAACTGTATGTCCGGGAGGAGGTGTGAAATGGACTCAGGAGCGAAAAGACATTCACAGTGCAAGAATGAAGGAGTACTGGTCAAAGAAGAAAGCTGCTAGAGATAAGAACCACGTGGTCCAAACAGGCCCAAACGGAACTGACTGACTAACTAAATAAATAAATAAAAGAAGTAGTATGTTATTGAAGGGAACGTGGGAATTGACAAGCAGACGGTAGATGATGTCAAATAAAGATGTCTGCATATTATTATTATTATTATTATTATTATTATTATTATTATTATTATTATTATTATTATTATTATTATTATTATTATTTCCGCTTACTTGTGCTACAATCTTCACTTTCATCTTTTTAACAAAAGTTTATTTGGCTTTAGATCTTTGACAGAATAAACAACCATCTGGATATTACAAGATACATTTGTCATACATTACAATTCTGCGAAACAAATTTGAACGTATATAAAATTTTACATATTGAAGTACCTTTCTGTGAATCTCAAGTATATGCATACCCAATATATATGATCTTTCTATGAGATCAAAATTACACCCGTGTGATATTTTTACACAATTTTTTCAGGGAGACTCAATTCGATACACATCTATTTTTTTACATTTTACCTTTCGGTGCTTCACAAATGTATGCAAAACCATTATATATTGCCCTTCTGTGTGCTCGAAATAATTTATTTATACTAATTTTTACGCAATAAACTTCAAGAAGTCGCAAATATATCCGCCAATCGTTACACATTACTCTGTTGAACCTCCGACGTTTTTACTCCTGCTTTTAAATATAGTACCAGTATGTTGATTCAGTTTTTATATAATTACCGTCTTACTAATAAACGGTGTATAACTTTTATACAAGGTTTATACACCGTTTATGTGAAATTCGTTACTAATAAATCGTATATAAGCCTCCTGTGTATACATATGTTATAGTTATTCATTGAATTACTTATACAGACCAGGACACTTGTATGAGCGCTGTATAGCAGCGAGTAGCGGAAAAAGAAACGGGTGAGCAGTTTATTTTCGTGGTATTTATTGTCTACAGTAATATAGGGCCTAATCGTGGTGAAATATTCGACTTATCCATATAACATTGAACACACATTGAAAGAATGGACGATAACGTTGATAACCTTCACGGTATTTTAAACATAGAAGACATACACCATTCAGAGGTTATGGAAAGGTTCGTAAAGTAAACCACTTTAAAGAGACTGAATGACAATGAATGACTATAAAAGAAATAATGGTTGGGCGTATTTTTGTGTGATAATGTGTTACTGCTTAATAGACTTTTGAAATTGCGAGTTTATTATACATTATCTGCCTCTACAAAGATCTTTATCAAATCTGAGTACCCTAAAAATGGACATATTCCTGGTATAACGTCATGGTATAACTTGAAAACCGTACGTAATATGATTTCCATACTTTGTAGTTGAATACGCAGAAATATGATGTATAAATGCCTAACAGAAACTTGTATGTTCAAACCTTTCTTTTAGCTACAAAACAGGTTTTCCTTTCTCCTGAAAAGTAAGGATTTTGGAATGTGTACACTTTTCAACTCGCCGATTCAATTAGAATTGCCTACGTTTTCCGTACTATCCCAGTTAGGAGCTATTGATCTTTTCTTAAGCTTTTCCATTTATTTTTTGGCGTTCATTACACAAGCAAGCTGAAGAAATGTTGATATCAGTATAAGCCAATTTCCAGCTGTCTCAGTTTGTGTTGCCACTGCCTTTTCGATATGCCGTGTTACTGCGCGACTTTCCGGAAAGTTTTGCTCGTAGATAACCAGCAGAAGCGATCATAAAGGCGGTGAACGTGCGAAAAACGCCATTGAACTGCAGGAAGAGATTCCTACGCCTTGGAACGAGTGTATACCAACGACATTAAAAATATCTTTAATGTCGTTGGTGTATACGTGCTGTATAGTAATACAATGCGTATACCACGTCTATTAGTAAGAAAAATATAAAACGCTTATACAGGGTTTATTCACTGTATAACTATACAAGTGTTAAACAACTGTATAAGGACTTTTTATTAGTAAGACCGTTACACTTCAATGTCACACATATTATTTATTACCTGTTACCATTTTTGTACATTAATATTGCACTGAATCTCCTGTCTGATACAAGAATATTACCTCTGACGTTTCTATAATGCGCAAATATACACTGGACGATGTTCACACATTAATTCTCAATATGGTAAATTCTGTGGCTTGATTCTAAAAGGCCAACGTCATTGAAAAGAAAATCAAAATTGAGATGGTAACACATACAAAAGCGCTTTGTCCTGGCCTACAGTATAGTAAAAGGTTCAATATCTCTGATAAATATTAAACGAAAAGTTACGTTTCATAAAATAAACCCTTGCCAATGAAATGAAATGAAATGAATGGCTTTTAGTGCCGGGAGTGTCCGAGGACAAGTTCAGTTCGCCAGATGCAGGTCTTATGATTTGACTCCCGTAGGCGACCTGCGCGTCGTGATGAGGATGAAATGATGAAGAAGATGACACATACACCCAGCCCCCGTGTCAGCGAAATTAACCAATTATGGTTAAAATTCCCGACCCTGCCGGGAATCGAACCCGGGACCCCTGTGGCCAAAGGCCAGCACGCTAACCATTTTTCCATGGAGCCGGACACCCTTGCCAATAATGTTAGATTATTGATAAAGATTAGATACCTAGAAATTTTTAAATAATTCTTCTTCTTTCTTTCTTTCTTTCTTTCTTTCTTTCTTTCTCCGTTAGTGTGTTCTAGAGACAATGTATTCATTTCAATGCTTCATCCTTTGTTCTTCCTTCTTCTTCCTCCAATACTCATTCACCTGCTCACTATGTCTCCTTTTAGGGGCAAAAGATCCGCACGGGTCGAAGCCCCGAACAAATAAAATTTTGTGGAAAGAAAAAAGTCTCCTTTTCCTCTTCTAGAACCTTTTTGAGCTTGAGTTCTTTCCTTCCCGACCTTCGAACCCCTCTCTCTCTTTGTTGCTGCTTCTTCCCTTATATTGTTTCTTTCCTAATCCTTAACTTCATGAATCCAGGTTGTTGTTGACTTCTTGTTCCAAAGATATTTGAAGATCTGTTTGGTTAACCTGTTGTCATCCATTTTGTAAAATGTCCAAAAAAATATCAATCGCATTGTATCTGTTATGTTTTCCATGTTCCGGCATATTTAATCATTACTTCTTGATTTCCAGAGTTCTGTTGTTCTTAGCGGGTCGAGTATTGTTCGTATAATTTATCTTTCCAGTACTTCTAATTTATACAGCTTATAATTACTACACATTCACTGGCGTACAGGTAGTCCGGTTTGACTACTGTGTTATAGTGTTGTATTTTGAGGTTTCTAGATAAACACTTTTTGTTGTAGATATTCCTCGTTATACCGTATGCTCTTTCTATCTTGCATATCCTTTCTTCTCCAGTGGACTTTTCCAAACCATTTTCTTGAATTGTTTCTGCCAAATATCTGAATTTCTTTACTTTCCTTATTCGACCAATTTCTGTTATTAGAAATTCTGGAGCATTTTTTATATTTGTCATAAATTTGGTTTTACTACAGAAATTATTATTATTATTATATCATATGGTGTCCGCCTCTGTGGTGTAGTGGTTAGTGTGATTAGCTGCCACCCCCGGAGGACCGGGTTCGATTCCCGGCTCTGCCACGAAATTTGTAAAGTGGTACGAGGGCTGGAACGGGGTCCACTCAGCCTCGGGAGGTCAACTGAGTAGAGGTGGGTTCGATTCCCACCTCAGCCATCCTGAAAGTGGTTTTCCGTGGTTTCCCCACTTCTCCTCCAGGCAAATGCGGGGATGGTGGTGGTGGTGATTATTGTTTTAAGAGGAAGTACAACTAGGCAACCATCCTCTATCTAACACTAATCAGAAGGAAAAATGGAAGGGGTCCGACACTTCGAAGAATGAAGATATCGGCCAAAGGAAGACAAGGGCCACGAAAGGCGTGAAAATGAAAGACTCCCTAGCCCTCGCAAACCTAATAGCGTCGGGGTCGGAAAAGAACAAGGGTTGACCAAGGGAGGTCGGATAAGATAGATGAAAGTGAGGAGCCTGGCACAAGTAAGTGGAAGCAATGCCAGGACTCAGCTAAGGGCCCCGTGATCGCCAACCCACGCTCCAAAGTTCAGAGCCCGTGGGGCAAATGCGGGGATGGTACCTAACTTAAGGCCACGGCCGCTTCCTTCCCTCTTCCTTGTCTACCCCTTCCAATCGTCCCATCCCCCACCAAGGCCCCTGTTCAGCATAGCAGGTGAGGCCGCCTGGGCGAGGTACTTGTCATCCTCCCCAGTTGTATCCTCAGACCCAATGTCTCACGCTCCAGGACACTGCCCTTGAGGCGGTAGAGGTGGGATCCCTCGCTGAGTCCGAGGGTAAAGCCAATCCTGGAGGGTAAGCAGATTAAGAAAGAAAGAATATCATATGGCGCAAGTGTATGGGGATCGGCTTCTGTTACAGAAATAAACATGGTACAAATGTTACAAAATCGTATTGATCAAAGCATTATTTTGGTATGAAAACAGAGGAATACTTAGCTTAAGTTAGGAGATGTTAACAGGGATGTACCAGAAGGAAAGGTTCTTGAGAGATAAACAACTTTAAAGAATATTACTGGAATCCACAATATAGAAATGTAAATGAACATACACATGGAACAAGACTGAGGCATATAATATAAGCTATTTTCATATCATTAGGTACTACAACAAATATGGATCCAGAACACTGCAAGTTGTAGTTTTTAAATGTTTTAACAAGTTGCCTTCAGAACTGACACACTTGAAAACAAAATATCAACTAAAAAAAACATGTGAAACTATGGATCATAGATAATAAAATTACAGTTTAAATATTTGTTCATGAATGAAAAATGTACCAAAGACTTATCTATTTTGAATGACACTTTCAGGGATTGAGAAAAACTCACACCACAGGATAAAATTACAATGCTAATGTAAATGTACAAAACTTATTAATGTTGTAAACAGTAAGGATTGCAACAATGTATACAAATGTGAAACAACTTAATCGGCAGATAAACACATCAAGTGCTTTGCAGGTGTAAATAATTGCAAAGATAATGTAATATCCTATTGCATATTTGCAAATGTATTTTAGGTAAGTTATAAAATAAATAAATAAATAAATAAATAAATAAATAAATAAATAAATAAATAAATAAATAAATAAATAAATAAATAAATAAATAAATAAACAAATAAATACAATTCTTCTTCTTCTACTACTTCTTCTTCTTCTTCTTCTTCTTCTTCTTATTATTATTATTATTACTATTATTATTATAGTGTTATATATTAACGCAGGCTATTAAGCAGAGTTCGCACCTACACCACTGTACTCCAAGATGCGTCACAGAAATTCCCACGCACACACGCATGATAGAGGACATTGAACTTCACACGGCGTAAAATTATAGGGAGTAATTGTTGAGTGCGACCCATTCTATAAAAGGTGTGCCTCTCCAATATGTAACCACAAGGTTAAAGGCTCTATAGGGGTACAGTCGCAGCCGATCGAATTAGCTCCTAGCTGAATGTGCTGGTTTGTTTGTTTGTTGTTGTTTTTTTACCGAGCGAATCGGCTGCTTGTTTCGATCACTTAGCTGTGAGCGTGTGTTTAGGAGATGGTGGGTTGGAACCCCACCATCAGCAATCCCCGTGGTGGTTACCCGTAGTTTCTTATTTTAACTCCAGGCAGATATTGGGAATCTAATTTCGTTCCCAATTTTTATATTGATGCTGTCATGGCCCGTACTTGTAGACATGATATAGACTTTTGAGCTTATGCAGTGTCAAGAAAACAGAGAATTTCGTTCCGCGTCTTCAGAAGAAAATCTCGACTGTCCACGAGGAAGACTTCTACAATAGGCCTAATGAGGGTTTTAATTTAAGAATGCTTTACCGTTGGTCACCTCCATATCTCGAACCTCCATTACCCGAATTTTCAGTATCCCTTCTTCTTCTTCTTCTTCTTCTTCTTCTTGATCTGTTTACCCTCCAGGGTCGGTTTTTTCCCTCGGACTCAGTGAGGGATCCCACCTCTACCGCCTCAAGGGCAGTGTCCTCGAGCGTGAGACTTTGGGTCGGGGGATACATCTAGTGAGAATGACCAGTACCTCGCCCAGGTGGCCTCACCTGGTATGCTGAACAGGGGCCTGGTCGGAAGATGGGAAGATTGGAAGGGATAGACAAGGAAGAGGGAAGCAAGTGGCCGTGGCCTCAAGTTACGTACCATCCCGGCATTTGCCTGGAAGAGAAGTGGGAAACCACGGAAAACCACTTCCAGGATGGCTGAGAATCGACCCCCCCCCCATCTACTCAGTTGACCTCCCGAGGCTGAGTGGACCCCGTTCCAGCCCTCGTACCACTTTTCAAATTTCGTGGCAGAGCTGGGAATCGAACCCGCACCTCCGGGGGTGGCAGCTAATCACACCAACCACTACACCACAGAGGCGGACGTTTCACTACTGTATGCGCTATATCCTGTCTTCTAAAAAGTTACTGTGATAAGGGTTATAATTAAAACGATGCCGTAAAATAGAGTTTGTTTGTACATTTTTAAATACTGTTAAAAATAATGTATTCAGTATAAGCCCGTAGGGACATATGATTCAATTATGTGCTATACATGGTCAAAAACGGTATTCTCCATATCTCAAAATTTCGATAACTCGAAATAAAAACTAGCTCCCGATGTGATTCGAGATATCGAGGTTCCACTGTATTCTCATTCGTCACCAGATGGCGCGCCGTATGCTGGCACAGCGCTAGCACTCCAAGCTGGAGCTGACGACACCATTAAGCTCCACGTGAGTGCGTGAGAAGTAACAGAAAGGCCATCAGCCGAATCAGGGACGAAGTTGGTAGAAGAAATGAATAGAAAATAGAATAGAATAGAATAGAATAGAATAGAATAGAATAGAATAGAATAGAAAATAAGTATCAAAAATAAATATATATTCATCTTTTCTCCTTCTCCCAGAGTGTGTCCCTACCATTCGGCGATTTCTCCCGATCTTCGGCAGACTCAGATAAAGTAACAACGAATGAAAATCCACAGTCTGTTTCCAGT
Source organism: Anabrus simplex (assembly GCF_040414725.1). Classification (NCBI taxonomy): domain Eukaryota; kingdom Metazoa; phylum Arthropoda; class Insecta; order Orthoptera; family Tettigoniidae; genus Anabrus; species Anabrus simplex. Next base: position 52,947,653 of record NC_090274.1, read on the forward strand.
CATTCGACCAGGTCAGGAATCGAATGAATGAAGCCCCCATCTAGCGGCAAGGATAGGAATTGTGCCGGCTGTCAAAGCCTGTCTCACTCCTCGGGGGCAATGATTAGTGACTGACAGCTCAAATGATATTGGAGAGTGTTGCTGGAATGAAAGATTACAGGACAAACCGGAGTACCCGGAGGAAAACCTGTCCCGCCTCCGCTTTGTCCAGCAAACATTTCACATGGAGTAACTGGGATATGAACTACGGAACCCAGCGGGGAGAGGCCGACATGCTGCCACCTAAACCACGGACGATCCTCCGATAAAATAACAATATAATCCGGATATCTCAGAAATTTGATTTCCTCTCCTTGGATCGTGATTCCCATGACTAGAAATGGTAATTAATATAAACGTTAATGTTACTGCTCTTTAGGTCTCACTAACTACATATACGTTTTTCTGAGACACCGAGGTGCCGTTATTTTGTCCGTCGGGATTTTTAAAGTGGCATTAAATCTACTTTTTTATGGGTGCAAAGAAAGAGACTTGAGGAAGCGATTCGTGAAGTACTTTGTATGGAGTGTGGCACTGTACAGAGCTGAGACATGGATATTGAGAAAAGAAAACGAAAGAAGACTGGAAGCATTTGAGATGTGGATTTGGAGGAGAATGAAAAGTATACAATGGATATAAAAAGTAAAGAATGAAGAAGTCTTGAGAAGAGTTGGGGAAGAGAGAAATATATTAAAAGTAATCAAGAAGAGAAAGCACAATTGGATTGGTCATTGGATGAGGAGAGATTGCTTGCTTGTAGATGCTATAGAAGGAACGGTAAATGGAAAAAGACAAAGAGAACGGAGAAGATATCAGATGCTGGACAGTATCAGCATAGAATACAAGTATGAGGAAACAAAGAGGGTGGCAAGAGACAGGATTGCGTGGAGAGCTGCCATGTGAAGACCTGCCATATGGCAGAACACTGATGATGATGATGAAGAAATACCACCGGACTGAGCGGGGATTGAATCCTCCAACTTAAAAGGTGAGGAGGTCAGCGTTCTACCGTCTGATCTACTCAGCCCGGCTAAATAAGGTTGAAGACCTATTGTCGATTGCAAATATGTAATATTCACATAATATACAGATACTTATTTTTAATACGATTCATTTGAGGACCTGTTTTTCTAAATGCCCGAAGGGTTCCACTATCAAAAAATCCACAGTTATATATCCTTAGGTAAGCAACTCAATGTTGAAAACATCCTGGGGATATGAGCTACCAATTTTAGGTTAAAAAATGTATGAGAATTTATTCTTTATTTATTCCTAAAAATTACAATCCTTTCTGGGCCTACAGAATGTGTTTCTGCCCCTTTAGTGGCCAGTTTATCTGCTTTTTCATTTCCTCCTATACCTGCATGCCCTGGTATCCATATTATTTTGACAATGTTGTACTTTGAGAGCTTCAGGAGAAGTGAGTGGCAATACCAGACAATTCTGGATATTATCCGGACTGCGTCTAGTGCCTTAATGGCCGCTTGGCTGTCCGTAAAATTGAAAATGTTCTTATTCCTATAGTTCATTTTCAGATTTTCTTTAAGGCATGTTGTGATAGCTCACACCGAATTTAGTTATAAGGGCTTAAGTGAAACTCTGCATTGACACAAATTAGCCCTAGTAGTGGTGGGAAAAGGTAAACTGATAATCTAATCGACCGGATAACGATGATTAACGAAAGGATTGTAATTTTTAGGAATAAATAAAGAATAAATTCTCATACATTTTTTGATGAACCCGAGTGACTTAGGCCCATAATCAATCATGATTTGATCGGTAAAATAATATGATACATTTATTGAAATACAGAGGAGTGTATTTGAAAATATTTCGTTTAGGTAATGTCGAAATCAGAGCGAAGGAAGGACGACAGACTGGAGCCTGACGGATTAGCTCAACCCGACAACTTTTAGCTACTTCACAGCAGGGAATATCATTAGTTGGCGTACAAGGAAATACAGAGTCCACAAATAAGTCTTGGTCAGAAAGAGGAAGGGGGAGAGTCATACAAAGAAAACCCACCACATGAGTAAGACCTTGGGATATTTTTGGTAGGACGGAAATTCCATGACCTCATGGAAAATTACAGCGGCTGAGTGTACGTTCGCTAGCCTAAGTTCGAGCAGGTGGAGATTTAAATCACGTGACCGCTTGCCGGCCAATAGTAAAAATTTGATGGGAGACTCAGTGATACCATCTTAAGGAATGATGGATGAGATATTTTCGTAACTACAAAAGTATTCAGTAATAAATTAATATGAGTACGCGGATGAATGTAATGAATTTATTAGGGGTCATGCATGGAAAAATAATCAATACTTATTGGCAAATTAAATAAATTGAAGGCTGGATTTCTTGGAAACCGGACAGCTTGAATCTCATTGGCTGAAAGGAGACCACGTTGTCAGGGACGCTTACGAAGGCGCGAAATGTGAGGAGCGAAATCCACCCATATCTCCTAAATCTGTGATCACCAGGAGTTCATATTTTATCCAGCAGATATGCTAGCGGAGTGGATTAATTTGATGTAAATTTTAACTTCCAATTCGGAGTGCAAGTACCGATATTAAAAATCCACCCCCTCCCTAAGGGGCATGACGTCAACAAATCCGCGGGAAAAAGGCTTCATCCATATATACGGAGCTGAATTGACGGTCGCCAGCCACTAGTCTTGAATCGTTGGAGCTGAATTGACGGTCGCCAGCACACGTGAATTGAATATCGGGAGCTGAACTGTTGGTCGCCGGTAACTTAGAATTCTACGGACGTACAGTCATTTAATGGCGCGAGCATCCGCCAGTGTTTGTAAAGTGTGATCGCGCTCAAGCAACATGTTAAATCTGGAAATAGTTAACGTAGGATAGTGTTTGTCCTTTGTGAATATCAGTGATGTAAAGTAATTATCCTGCAAGAGAGTAGTATAAAATATATCACCATAAGTACGTACATAATAGACTGTGTGACGAACAGTACTTTAAGGAAGTAGTAGCCTGTACTTAGCTATACCGAACCGATGTAATGAACACGTCAAGAATGCCGTATAAATCGGGCGTATCGCGACGGGCGAAATAGTTGACACCTCGTCGTACGTGTCCAGGTCCATTGTGCGGTAGGTGGACGAAGATTAAATAGTGTAAATATATTAAATTCTTGGGTCTAGGATAGAAATTTGTTGTATCCAAATTAAAGTATACAGTGTTAACGTAGTAAATGGTGAAGGTTTGTGGTAATCAAGATATGAGTGTAAAATAATAATAATGTGCCAGGAAATCTTTTGTGAAACTACGCCATCAAGGATGGAGGAGTAAAACGCAGAGAGGGGCTGGATGAAGCCTCTCGTCTGCAAAGCTGCAATGGAATACCGATAACTAAGATGAGTACTAAACTATAAAATATATTTGGGAAATGTTATCGTGATGGGAAAAATGGGAATAATTTGATTATACTTGGTTACCTTCTGTAACAAGATGGGTCGCTTAACGACCCCATCCTAAATTTGTAGCACGGACAGTAGTAAATCATAATAATGTAAATAATCGGGTCTTTTATGTATTCAGTTTGTTGGAGATGTAAATTTGTATATATAGTGTAGTACGTTAAGTCATGCATGCATTCATATTTTCTTTGTAGTCGATAATTTTCTTTACATTTGATTTTGATTATGCTAGTTAAATAAGACCCGATATGTGCTTTTATGTTTTGTCATTTTAACGAGCCATTTAATGACATGGAAGGAAAATCCAGCTTCGCCATACCAAGAGTGTTTTGTTGAAATTAATATGGTCATATTTTCAAAGTGAAGTTGTTAAATTTGTGAGATGCGATTAATATAATATTTCCAAGTAAATCATATCTGGAGTGTTTAGTGCCAGAATAAATCGAATTTGTAAAAGGGGTTATGCGTTAAACATAATAGGAGTGGACTACCGTATTACAGGCGAAATTATTATTTTTTTAAATAATAATAATAATAAATAAATAATATAACTACTTTTTTTTTGAGAAGATATTTTTTTTTAATATGATTTGGAGATAATAATAATTTATGTGATCAAGTGTTGAGTTTATTGGGAATTATTTAATGACGGGAGGTCGTTTTTTTTTATTCGGAATTAAAGTGCGTGATAATTTAATTTGATCGATTAATAATATTGAAATGTAGATCGGTGTTAATAATCCGTACATGTTAATGAACGTGTGGTTTAAATTACGGTCCAATATTTTTTTTACGTATAAATGTCGCGTTTTGAAGTTGCGATTCATTAGCCGGAACATGTAGTGCTAATATTACGAGACCATGATTGTCAAATTTTGGTAAATATAATTTCAAGATGTTACGATTATTTGTGGAGAATGAACTAAGGCATAGATCCAAATGAGATAGAAAATGTGAAAGAATTTGCAGTCAGATAATAAAAGGTCGTACGATGTCCGAAATGAATAAATAAGTCAGTTGATAATTCTGTGAGGAATAAATAAATGAATCGAGGAATATTGAGATAGAGAGAAAAATAAATTCCGTACGAGAGACACTTAGGATATTGATATGAGTGTAAAATGTACGGGCAGTGTCACAGAGAAATACTGAGTTACGCAGCGGGTAGAATTCGAACCCGTGACAGCATGTACGAAATAAATAGACTGCACAGTTATTCGTTGAGATACAACGGATCTAAGGATAATGAGAGTTCAGATTCCACAGAAATGGTCGTATATTGTATTCATTGTAATAACGAGTGAGGACAATCATGATGTCGTGATAATAATAATAATAATAAATATTGCAGATAAAGGATTGGACCGCCTTAATTAATTGAGCGTTGATAAAGATGTTAAACGGGAATCTAAATGATAATATGCAACCGATGATAATAATAACAATGTAAGGACGATGTTAAATCACCGCGGTTGGATTAATAATAATTGTCATAATAATAACTGTAATGATGTCGTTGGTTGATCAGTGAATTAATTTGTAATTGCGACCGATATCTTAATATATAATTTGGCGGAAGTGACCGGTCTATTAATAATAATAACCTCTTAAGTGACGTGAATAACAATAATAATATCTTGAGTCACCTATTAATTAATAATAATAATAACCACGAGAGGGATATAATAATAATAATAACAGTAATAACCACTTGGTGTTTGCATCCCGCATAATAATGACGATATTAATCAAACGTGACAGTGCCAGGAACCGTTGCATAATAATAATAATAATAATAATAATAATAATAATAATTTCGAGGATGATAAAATCGTGGATTAAATTGTTTGGTGACAACATCCCTCTATTAGTATGTTGAATAATGAGTATGATAATATTAGAATCATTTTGGTACCGCGTTTTTGTACGGTTTCCATACGGGACGATGTTACAGTTATATTTGGCGTGTTTGTTTACTTCGCTCGCGATGCGAGGGGGGTCATTGCCACGGTATTTCCCACCGCTTCTCGTTATCTCATCTGTGTCAGTAGTCTACTGAGGCTAACTGGTGACAATTCAGATCACATATAAATAAAATGTAAATGCTAATTCATTGGTATGGCATCAGCTGGATATCGTAAGATAGGGACTGTCCGTGGAATCCAGTTTTCGCACTTCACGAGAAACATTACCCAGTCCGAGTACCGGTCTCGGAAAAATGTATATAGCCGGAGTACATCATCTTAGTTAAATCGGGAAGCCGACCGTAACATGGGTTATGCTCGGGCTCCCGATAGAAGGAAGCTATATCCTTGAGTAACGGTTCGATTCAAATGGAATCGATCCGTAAATTATACCTCCAAAATGTCATTTTATTTCAGAAATAACGCAGCAAGATATTGATACCACTTGCGGTATGGCAAGTGATTTATATATGTAACATGTGTGTAAATTCAAATATTGTTGCCACGTGTATCAAAGTTTTATACGTCAAAAGGCGTAATAAACCGCTCCTTCTGGCAAATTATTTCAAAGGAAACCACTCTCATAATCTTTTTATTGTAGTTAGATGATGCCCTTTTTAAAGTAACAGTCACTTCCTAGTCCTATCATGGAGTCCTTAAATTCAAGTTACAATCGAGCCTTCCCCCTTTTAATTTTAAGTTGCTCCGTTCATCCCCGTGTTCTATTATGCCGTTATATTTATATTTGATGATTTAAATAATGAACCGACACCCCTGAGATAAATGCTAGTCTGGGACTCGGGAGGTGGACGGGTGCAATATCCTTAGGTAAGCAACTCAATGTTGAAAACATCCTGGGGATATGAGCTACCAATTTTAGGTTAAAAAATGTATGAGAATTTATTCTTTATTTATTCCTAAAAATTACAATCCTTTCGTTAATCATCGTTATCCGGTCGATTAGATTATCAGTTTACCTTTTCCCACCACTACTAGGGCTAATTTGTGTCAATGCAGAGTTTCACTTAAGCCCTTATAACTAAATTCGGTGTGAGCTATCACAACATGCCTTAAAGAAAATCTGAAAATGAACTATAGGAATAAGAACATTTTCAATTTTACGGACAGCCAAGCGGCCATTAAGGCACTAGACGCAGTCCGGATAATATCCAGAATTGTCTGGTATTGCCACTCACTTCTCCTGAAGCTCTCAAAGTACAACATTGTCAAAATAATATGGATACCAGGGCATGCAGGTATAGGAGGAAATGAAAAAGCAGATAAACTGGCCACTAAAGGGGCAGAAACACATTCTGTAGGCCCAGAACATGTATGCGGGATCTCATAATGATAATCCCGACACTAAACAGGAAAATAGGTACAAAAGAAACAATTGGAAAACTGGAAAAATACTCCAGGATGCAGGCTTGCAAAGGAACTGATAAAAGGACCAAACAAGAAGCGTACTAAAGAACTGTTGAAACTCAGGAGAGAAAATATAAGATGGGTAGTAGGACTGTTGATAGGACACTGCCATCTGAAAAAACACCTACATAAAATTGGAGGAAATGTAGGAAATGCAATGAAGCAGAGGAATCAGCTGAGCACATACTTCTCGAATGTGAAGCGCTGGGTAGAACCAGACTCTCCACTCTAGGACTACCAGGTGAACCAAGAGGAAAAATCGAAGACCCAATAAGAACAACCTGCAGCTTTGTGAAGGGAGCAGGTATATGTAGGTGGGAATGAAGGAAGAAAATGGTACCAAAAAATCTTAGACGTGGTGGTGGTGATTATTGTTTTAAGAGGAAGTACAACTTGGCAACCATCCTCTATATAACACTAATCAGAGGGAAAAATGGAAGGGAACCGACACTCCGAAAAGAGAATATATCGGACAAAGAAAGACAAGGGCCACGAAGGGCGTGAAAATGAGAGACTCCCTAGCCCTCGCAAACCTAATAGCGTCGGGGTCGGAAAAGAACAAGAGTTGACCAAGGGAGGTCGGATAAGATAGATGAAAGTGAGGAGCCTGGCACAAATAAGTGGAAACAATGCCAGGACTCAGCTTAGGGCCCCGTGGTCGCCAACCAACGCTCCAAAGTACAGAGCCCCTGGGGCCCAAAAGATCTTAGAGGTCGACGCTAATTAGGAACTAATATTTAAAGGCCCCATGAAGAAAAGAAGGAGGAGAAGAAGAAGACATTCATGAGAAATTAAAATATAGCCTAAGGGTATTGGACCAAGGAACACACTACGGAAAGAATTATGTAAATAAGTTAATTTGGCTAGGATTTGAATGAAATAGAAAACGAGTTTTAAAAAATTAAGCGATTTTAAGCTTTTTTCCGAACTGCATTTAGATCGGAAGTTTAGGACTCACAATTTGAAACCTTTCCGGGCCCTTCAGCTCTTCAACTTTCGGCACAATTTTACGTGTTTCGTAGAATGGGGACCTCTACTTTGTCTGCTAAGAAAATATTTGGAAACAACTGGTTTAAGGCATGGTAGTCTTCAATACTTGGAATGATAGGCCCGTACCTCCTTTTGTATAAACCTGAGATCAAAGTGTCGAGATAGAGCAGCAAGTTACAGGACAAGAGAGGAAAATAATCGGCTATCATAACAAAGGCGCTGCATGCCCAGCACAACCCCCCAGAAAGATGCAGCCTATAGCAAATCATTTCCAGAACAATTACTCTTGACATGCTCGCTATCTGTTATAAATCAGGACGGAGGTATGTAATCTAGTTCCTGAGGGTGCGCAGTGCATCAGTTGAACTGTCATCTCGTCTGCATTATCACCCATAAAGATCCTTTGTGAACCACTCGTTGAAATCTCCGTGAAGAAATACTTCACTATACCTTGAGAATTCACAGTAAATTTCAAGATTTTCTCAATTGTTTCTCCCCGCTTTTTACCGCTTTCCTTTTAAAGTTTCTCGTGTTACATTCAGTGCATGGGCTTGAAATTACCATCTGTACGCTTGTGTATAGAATTTAAAAATACCGTTTTATGACATAGAGAAAATCTTATTAGAGATCATGAGAGATTCTCTACAAATTATACAGCTGTATTTATATCTGAAATCGTAATCTCCTTACGATGAAATTTGGAGAAAAACTATTTCATTATTATAATCATATACTGTAAGTTATGTATTCCGGACCTTTATGGTCACTCTCACTGGAGGATGGATGGTTTACTTTTTAATAAATCTAATTACTGCTACACAAGGATCATGTGTTCAATAAGATTGTAAATAGAGAGATGGTGAATTCAGTTCTCACCGTCTGCAACTCTGAAGATGGTCTTCTGTGCTTTTCTATTATTATTATTATTATTATTATTATTATTATTATTATTATTATTATTATTATTATTATGAATCGTTATACCCACCTAAGGGGCGCGTGTGAACTTATTTAGCACAACGTTTCTTCTTCTTAAAATCTCTTCATCCTTTCACTGTGCTTGCGTTCTTCCGTCCATCCTGTAGCTTGTCTTTTAGGTTGATCAGCAAATTAGTATTTGTTTATGAGATTTCTGAATTTGTTTCTGTCTTGAATGATTTCTTCATTTATACCAATATCCTGAAGATCTTTGTTTATTTCTGTAAGCCAGTTGTTTTAATTTTTTAGAGATACTGCGAGATTTAGTATTTTCCTTGTTAGCCTATTGTTATCCATCCTGATCAGGTGACCATAGAATATTTTTTCTAATGGTGTCTGATTTTTTCTGTTACTTCATAGATTCCCTGTGATTTCCTTTTCATCCAATTGCCATTTTCGCATTTAGGACCTAGAATTTTCCTGAGAATTTTTCTCTGTTGTTTTTCGATGTGTTTTATTTGTGACCCGTCACCAATTTATCAGAGTTTCTGATTCATAAAAGGATTCTGGTTTGATAACTGTGTTGCAGTGTCGTAATTTTGCGTTTTTGGATATAGATTTTGTTCTTGTATCTGCTCCAGACAATATTGTATGCTTTTTGTAATTTTGTCATTCTTTCTTTGTTTGGCTTTGTTTGTTTGGCTGTATAATTTCGCCTAGGTATTTGAATTTATCTACTTGGAGATTTTTCCCATATCTACTGATTAGAAGATGGTTGTTAAATCCTGCTTTTGTACCTCCCATATACTTTGTCTTTTGATATGACATTATTATTATTATTATTATTATTATTATTATTATTATTATTATTATTATTATTATTATTATTATTATTATTATTATTATTATTATTATTTTACAATTCGCTTTTCGACGCAGCGACACAGATAGGAAAGGGCTAGGAGTGGGAAGGAAGCGACTGTGGCTTTAATTAAGGTACAGTCCCAGCATATGCCTGGTGAGAAAATGCGGACACCATGGAAAACCATCTTCAGGGCTGCCGACAGTGGGGTTGGAGCCCACTATCTCCCGAATCCAAGCTTATAGTTGCGTGACCTAAAACTAGAGACATGATTTTTTCGCATTCATTTTTGAACGATTTCGCGAGAAGGATACTAATTTTCGCGTTATTTCGCGAAATAGATATTGCCGTATCGCTTTAATGAAATTCTAAAATTACTCATTAAAGGTTTCATTACAATCACTGATCGTTGATTGTGGAGGTTTAATTGATAGTCTGTACATACCTGGTACATACTTTTGAAGCCCTTTCCGGATTGCAAGGTCGTCTACCTTCTCCAGCGGGATGTTGGCTTTGAGTAGCATCGCTGTTATTTCGTGATTATTTCGTGAATACATTCTATTTTTTCACTCTTAGCTTTCTTTTGCATATCTAATGAGAGCTCTATTGTTGCCTGCCGTTTCACTGTTGGAGTGCTAAATTTACGTTCTGAATGTTCCTTATTTTTAAAACAATGTTTTTCTCCTACTCGATACGAACATTACAAAATCTACACATTAAAATATTACTTTCCGAAACGTATAAACCTTCACTCGCAAAAAGTTTAGTTTTGCTGTTCACCGTAACACTTGTCGAGCGACTCATCTTCGCTACTGTCTGTGATCACTTTCTTAATTTTACGTGACCACGAAGCCAAAATACACCAGTCAATTGTGATGCTTGTAGACGTCATTAGGGATTCCAGGATTGCACAATGCCGTGAGGAGACAGGTTGGGGTGGGATTACCACCCACCACAAGAACAACACTCCAAACATTTCGTTTGGCAAGAAGCCTGGAGCCAACCCCTTTTCTTTGATGCTATGTGTTAAAGAGATTTTCCAGAACATTAATGATAGCATATTTCTCTCCTGTGGATGATCTTTGTTCGCTCTTCCTTTTCTTTTCATGCATAATCTTGGAACAAAATGTCAAGTTCGTTATTCACTACAGATTTCGCTGTAATATCGCGCTTATCGCGAAATAATTGAATTTCGCTTTAAAATGGCCTTGTCGCTTTAATTCGCGAACATAATATCCAAATTTTCTTAACGAGAAACATATGATTCGTAAAGATATCACAAAATCGCTTCAAAATATTTCTTGTTGCGTTTATCGTTAATGCGAAAAAAACATGCCTCTACCTAAAACGCTCGGATACTTGCTCGGTTATTAGCTCCTCAACTGGGGTTGGCGTGGGGACGGGGTGTCCGGCCATAAGAACATGCCATATCATTTCATCTCACTTCAACCCCGCCCCGTATCAGGAAGTAAACTAACGGGAAGACATATTACATTCACCCAATACGGCATATGTATTTTCACGAGAGTTTAATCCTGATGTAAACGTGGTATGTCCACGCCTCCACCAAAGAAAGAGTCTGCGCATCGCATAAGACAACAGTGCGAAGATCTGAACTTCTGAATAAACGACTAAACCTGGATTCTGTTCACTTAGTTTATTGCTTCACTACACGCGATGGTCCTACCTCTTGCTCCATTTCTGTCACTATGAATACTGACACTGACTGCTGCTGCAAGATGTAACACCTATCTCCAAGCTGAACAGCTTGGTGGTGGTGATTATTGTTTTAAGAGGAAGTACAACTAGGCAACCATCCTCTATCTAACACTAATCAGAGGGAAAAAGGGGAAGGGGTCCGACACTTCGAAAAATGAAGATATCGGCAAAAGAAAGACAAGGGCCACGAAGGGCGTGAAAATGAAAGACTCCCTAGCCCTCGCAAACCTAATAGCGTCGAGGTCGGAAAAGAACAAGAGTTGACCAAGGGAGGTCGGATAGGATAGATGAAAGTGAGGAGCTTGGCACAAGTAAGTGGAAGCAATGCCAGGACTCAGCTGAGGGCCCCGTGGTTGCCAACCCACGCTCCACAGTTCAGAGCCCCTGGGGCCCCTTTTAGTCGCCTCTTACGACAGGCAGGGGATACCGTGGGTGTTATTCTACCGCCCCCACCCACAGGGGGATGAACAGCTTGGGACTTTCCCTCTGTGCGAGAAGACTTCCTGTATTACACCACGCCTTGTGCCTTCATTTCTCGTTATTTAATCACTAAAAGAAGCATATACATATACCTGTATATATGCAAAAGCAAAGCAAAAGCAAAGTCACCTCCGTACAGGCCATGAAGGCCCTTGGAGGAGTGGAAGGTAAAGGCTTCCACCTCGGCACGTGATGGGGTAGAGTGGTTGGTTAGCTCTACGCCCGGCCGCCTTTGCCCCCAGGAATTAACCTGGTACTCATTTATGGTGTAGGCTGAGTGAAACTCAGGGCCATATGCACCTCCAGAAGTGAAAATCTCGTTTCTTAAATTTTACGACTTCCTGACGGGGATTGGAACCCACGTCCTTCCGGGCGAACCGAGCACGCCTTTACCGCCTCGGCCAGGCAGCCCCTCCTGTGTATATGACAACCGTATTTTAATTTGATTGCGTACTCTTCCAGGCTCTCTAAATGTAATAGCAGAGCAAGTAAAATTCAATCAAGACGTTGCGAAACAAATTAATTCTGACAGCTCGCAGCTGTGATCAACGGCGTTCTGTAAGAAAAACATTAATCATTCGAACGGAATTATCTTTATACTGGTCCGTTTTCAGATCAACTCTGTTATACGGGAGTGAACACTAGGTGGTCTCAGTATATCTTACTTTTATAAAGGCTTTAAAGTAGCGATAATGATTGTTCTTACAAAGAGGTGGATACTCGGCTAAAGGCTAAGTTAGGAATGCACTCGGTGGACGAAACTGTGTTTAGCTTTGTTCGTAGTACAGTCAGAAACCCCCTTGCCAACTATCAGATGCATGCGCACATTCAAATTAGCGTTTGTTCGTTATAGCTTATACCAGGACCTCTCAGGGTGCATGTACGGGTGCATTCCGCGGTGCAAAGCGCATAAGACGACTTTGCTAGGTTGACTAGGGTGCAGATCCTCTACTTCTCGATTCTGAGCAATAGCTCTGTCTCTCTCTTTCCCTACGCCAGTCTCCCTCGCTCCGCCTGTTTTCCCCTTCCTCTCTTGCTCTGCAGCGCTCCACCATACGTGCCGAGTTGAGCTTAGCTGAGCTTAGCCGAGTCGCCCCGAGCCGAGTAGGACCGATGCGCTGTGCGCAGAACCTCTGCGCCTCGGTTTGCACGTGTGAGATTTTGCGCGTTTGAGAGGCCCTGACTTATACAGAAGCCGATTAACTAAGTACCTCGACAGTCCCCAAACACTGTAATCTTGTTTAGTTCCATGCCTCTTATCTTTAAACCATAACAAGCAAACCACACGATAACGTCATTTTCCTTTAAATCGACAGAATGGAACTCTGAGAATTGGAGTGGGTGGGGCATTGTTTGGTCCTGCAATAATTGGGCGTGGGGTGGTGGTGATTATTCTTTTAAGAGGAAGTACAACTAGGCAACCATCCTCTATATAACACTAATCAGAGGGAAAATATGGAAGGGGTCCGACACTTCGAAAAATGAAGATATCGGCCAGAGGAAGACAAGGGCCACGAAGGGCGTGAAAATGAAAGACTCCCTAGCCCTCGTAAACCTAATAGCGTCGGGGTCGGAAAAGAACTAGAGTTGACCAAGGGAGGTCGGATAGGATAGATGAAAGTGAGGAGCCTGGCACAAGTAAGTGGAAGCAATACCAGGACTCAGCTGAGGGACCCGTGGTCGCCAATCCACGCTCCAAAGTTCAGAGCCCCTGGGGCCCCTTTTAGTCGCCTCTTACGACAGGCAGGGGATACCGTGGGTGTTATTCTACCGCCCCCACCCACAGGGGGATTGGGCGTGGGGTCCCGCAAGGCACTATTATTGGACCTTTATAATTTCTTATATATAAATTATATGAGTAAAGACCTGGAATCACACATAATGCTATTTCCGGATGCTGTTATACTGTATAGAGTAGTAAATGTGTTGCAGTGGGATTGAAATGATGTTGAGAGATGGACAACAGACAATGGTATGAAGGTAAATGGGAAGAAAAGTCAAGTTGTGAGTTGTAAATTTTACCAAGAGGAAAAGTCTCTGGTAAGACCGGAGTATGGCTCCATTTTATGGGAACCTCGCCAGGACTGCTTGCTACGAGAACTGGAAAATATTCAAAGGAAAGGAGGACGATTTGTTCTTGGCAATTTACGAGAAAGGAGTAGTGTTAAGAAAATGTTTTAAGTTTGGGCTGGGAAGACTTGGGAGTAAGGAGACGAGATGTTCGACTATGTGGTATGTTTCGAGCAGTCAGTGGTGAGTTGACGTGGAATGACGTAAGTAGAAGAATAAGCTTGAGTGGAGCTTTTCAACGTAGGAAAGTTCATAATATGAAGATAAAGTTGGAATTCAAGAGGACAAATTGGGGCAAATATTCAATTATAGGACGGGGAGTAAGGTGGTGGTGGTGATTATTGTTTAAAGAGGAAGTACTTACAACTAGGCAACCATCCTCTATATGACACTAATCAGAGTGAGAAAATGGAAGGGATCCGACACTTCGAAAAATGAAGGTATCGGCCAAAGAAAGCCAAGGGCCACGAAGGGCATGAAAATGAAGGACTCCCTAGCCCTCGGAAACCTAATAGCGTCGGGGTCGGAAAAGAACAAGAGTTGACCAAGGGAGGTCGGATAGGATAGATGAAAGTGAGGAGCCTGGCACAAGTAAGTGGAAGCAATGCAAGGACTCAGCTAAGGGCCGCATGGTCGTCAATCCACGCTGCAGAGTTCAGAGCCCCTGGGGCCCCTTTTAGTCGCCTCTTACGACAGGCAGGGGATACCGTGGGTGTTATTCTACCGCCCCCACCCACAGGGGGTGGTGGCGGTGGTGATTATTGTTTTAAGAGGAAGTTCAACTAGGCAACCATCCTCTATATAACACTAATCAGAGAGAAACATGGAAGGGATCCGACACTTCGAAAAATGAAAATATCGGCCAAAGAAAGACAAAGGCCACGAAAGGCGTGAAAATGAAAGACTCCCTAGCCCTCGCAAATCTAATAGCGTCGGGGTCGGAAAAGAACAAGAGTTGACCAAGAGAGGTCGGATAGGATAGATGAAGGTGAGGAGCGTGCCACAAGTAAGTGGAAGCAATGTCAGGACTCAGCTGAGGGCCCCGTTGTCGCCAACCCACGCTCCAAAGTTCAGAGACCCTGGGACCCCTATTAGTCGCCTCTTACGACAGGCAGGGGATACCGTGGGTGTTATTCTACTGCCCCCACCCACAGGGGCACGGGGAGTAAGGGATTGGAATAAATTGTCTGTCTGTTAGGTCATCAGCCCAACCAAGGTTATGCGGTTATAAGGAAACCCCAAAAACCAATGGCAGCACCAAAATGAGGCGTACTAGGCAAGATGAGGAGTGAGGTAGTTTGCCATTGCTTTCCTCACTGGGTCAGAAAGTACTACTGCAGCACGACTGACCCTATGAGCAGCACCTTTCATAACACTCAGATGCACTAGTCACGCTCTGAATGTCATTACTCAGCACGACCCATACCCCAGCAACTTCCATATTGTCACAGCCATGGATGTTGACTGGGACTTCGGTGGAAGCTACACTTTACTCTAGCCTGTGCCAAGAGATGGATGCAAATTGGAATAAATTATCAAGGGAAATGTTGGATACATTTCCAAGTTCGTTGATGTCCGGCCCCCGGTTCGATTACCGGCCGGGTCAGGGTTTTTTATTTGTTTATGATTAATATCCCTGTCCGGGGGACTGGGTGTTTGTGTCGTGCTTAATGTTCTTTTCCTCTACACTTCCGCAGTTTCCAAATACACGCAGGTCCATACCATATAGTGCAAAGTAGGGGCTAAAGATCTTCTTAGGTCGAGGCCCTGAATACATAGCATTTAAAAAAAAGTTCGTTGATAATATTTTAGAAAAGTTTAGGTAAACCATTGATAGGGAATCTGCCACTTGAGCAACAGCCTTAAATGCAGATCATTGATTGATTGATTTACATCATTAAATTTCTGAGGCACTGAAATCGCTCTTTGTTGTACCGATACGCTAGTCAAACACTGCAGATGCCTTGTGTTTTCACTTTCCGAGGTGCACTACACGTAGAGTTATGCAGTCAAGCCAGGGATCTTCTAATCGTCATGTACAACGCCCCACATCGGCTGGCATACTAACTACAGCACAAGACCAATAAATTCGATTGTTAATGCTACATTGTTCGTGGCACTTCATTGCCTGTTTGAGCTACGACTATTAATGGGACAGACCCAAATGGCTTCTGGCCGAAGGCCAACATCGGCAACTCCTTCAGAACATCCCCCTAAGTCACAACAACTTCCGTAAACGAGAAGCTTATTTACAAAAGGTACCATATCCAAACAATTCAAAATTGAAAACATACGTTGGTGGAATTTGGGAAAAACTGTTTAAAATTCTTAAAGCTACAGGTTTGGACTGGAAAGACAGGAGGCTGATTCTGCGACTCCATGAAGAACACACCACGATGGTAGATACCAGATAGTAGAAATCAGGAAAGGTGAATCAGTAACTGTGTTAAACTTTCGACATTCATACATTAATGTACAAATAAAAGTCTTTAAATTATGTTAATATCCCAAGTACTGTCAAAGTGTAGGACGTATTTATGTATCAATGTATATGTCAAACAAACAAAATCGTCGCCATCAGACCTATCTGTGTCGGCGCGACGTAAAGCCTGAAAAAAAAAAAACCAAACAAACAAACAAACTGTTTGTAAATACTTTCTTTCTTTCTTTCTTTCTTTCTTTCTTTCTTTTTTCCCTCGGACTCAGCGGCGAATCCCGCCTCTACCGCCACAAGGGTAGTGTCCTGGAGCTTCAGACATTGGATCGTGGGATACAACTGGGGAGGATGAGCAGTACCTCACCCAGGCGGCCTCACGTGGGGCCTTGTGAGGGATGGGAAGATTGGAAGGGACAGGCAAGCAAGAGGGAAGGAAGCGGCCGTGGCCTTAAGTTAGGTACCATCCCGGCATTTGCCTGGAGGAGAAGTGGGAAACCACGGAAAACCACTTCGAGGATGGCTGAGGTAGGAATCGAACCCATCTCTACTCAGTTGACCTCCCGAGGCTGAGTGGACCCCGTTCCACCCCTCGTACCGCTTTTCAAATTTCGTGGCAGAGCCGGGAATCGAAATCATGCTAACCACTACACCACAGAGGCGGACGTTTGTAAATACTACTGAAATAAAATGAAGTTTCAAATCCCTTAGCTAAGAAAACAAACCCCCTTCCATCTCCTCTTTCTTCACTTCATTTACCCCCTGCTTCACTTCATTTACTCCCTTCTTCATCACATCTCATCAACCCGCCCGCATCTCTTGGTCAGAGAGAGGGCGTAACTCTCTAGGTGGGCCGCCCCATCGCATCAGGGAGTGGAATGAAAATCTTTTTCAGTTAGTCAGTCAGGAAACGTGTAAGGCAGGGCTGCTCTCTCTCTCTCTCTCTCTCTCTCTCTCTCTCTCTATCTCTCTCTCTCTCACCGTACCTTTTTAACGTACTCTTTGAAGAGGCCATAAATACTGTGTGGGAAACCACGGAGAATACTTTGAGGATGGCTGAGATGGGAATCGAACCAGCCTCTACCCAGTTGACCTCCCGAGACTGAGTGGACCCCGTTCCAGCCCTCGTACCACTTTTCAAATTTCGTGGCAGAGCCGGGAATCGAATCCGGCCTCCGGGGGTGGCGGCTAATCACACTAACCACTACACTACAGAGGGGGACAAAAGAAACAATTGCAGTGCTAATCAATCTTCCTTGTTTACTGTAGATCATACAAGATGACAGCACGCTCGCCAAGGATGCGCTACGATAGACTTCGTTCAATTGCTGTAGAGCTACGCCGATGTGTTTGTGGCGTCACCCATCTGTCCATGGCAGTTTATTGTGTGTCCTTGTAAAAATATTTTTGCAATAATTATTATAAAAGCACTTAGAGATGTCTAATTTCGGCTCTAATTGGTCGCGGAGCCATGATAACTGTAATCAAGCTCGCCATTAAACTGTCGTGGCCACACACAGCTCGACCAATTAAGAGAGGGCTCTGTGTTATTAGCGTTTAGCGCTGATAGGACTAAGAGACCACGAAAATAAAACTTACAGTTAAATATGAATTCAGAAAAGAAATTAAAATAGTCACTCCTTCCCCCATGGCGCTATTTTATGACTCTTAAGTTATTCAGGATGACCTAATAAATGCACAAAACTATACCGACAAAAAAAGTCGGGGATGCTTTTCGTGTTATACTAAGAACGATGGTGCAATTCGATTGGCGGAGAAAGTTTTTATTTTCGAGAAAGTTAGGTTGCAGTAGAACCTCATTAAGCCAGACTAATTGAGGCTCTAGGTTGTCCGAATTAATGAAAGTCCGGATTAAACAAAATAACTTCTGAAATGAACCCATATTTACATATTTACGAAACCAACCTGATCAGTAAAAGGAACGTGTAAAGTACAGTATTTTAAATTTGAAAAATACAAAGGTTATTTAGTGTAGAAGATATAATGAAATTCAGAATTGGGCCCCACAAAATACAGAATTAGTACAGAATTAGAACATGGCAATCAAGGCACACCTTCATTGACCAAACCTGACACACCTACTGCTGATCTTTTGTTGCCTTCGTTTGACATTAATGTGTTTAATAATTAACTCACGTAGATTCCTGAGATGTTCATAAGATGCAGATATGATTTTATCGTTGTTATCTTCAACGTATTTAATGACAATATTTAGATGGTCTTTAATTTCAGTAAGTTTTGGTCATATTCATCCGTTTCAGAGTTTTCTGTAGCGATCACACTTACAACGAACTCCTCCTCTGTTAAAATGTGATAATCTGGATCATCTTCATCTGCTTCTAGCCACAACTCAGTGTCTTCCAGTGCTGCTGAATTTTCACCACCTTAGTGGAGGGTGTTGTAAAAATCTTCTGTTTCCAATCCAGCCATATCTGGTTCAACATCTTCATTTACTAAACATTTCTTCCATGAGTTAATCAAATGATTTTATATCATTGACAGTAGACGGATTAAAACCCATAAGTGCATAAAGTTAATTGTTTTGTGTTTCATTTCAATGCTCCAGCAACGCACCACCAAAACTCCTGGAGTCGTATGATCCCCTTCTTTTTCCTGACCGCCTTTCTTTGAAGGGGGCACTTCTCTGTCTGATTTTCTTGAAATGTCCCTGTTGCACTTATTCCCTTTGAAGCCAGATGTCTTACCTATTTCAGGAATATAAAGTAGTTGTCAAAGAATATTGTATGCCCCATGTTTGATTCAGTTCTACCGCATCAAGGAGAGGTAGGACTACACTTCCTCCAAGTCCAAATTATTTCAGACTTTCATTTTACATTGCTTTATACACTTGAAAAGGTGGAAAGGTATCCTATAGGCACTGGCAGAGAAAGAAGTCTAGCGGAATTTCAAAATGTTGCGCATCATCTGATTTGGGAATGGGACAAGAAAACAGTCGGTCACCAAATTAGGTGTAGATTGTTATCTTGTCCAGTTTGGAGTTGCTTCTTTTGTGTTACAATTTGACCTACTAATGCTTTTAAATTTTCTATCAAGGATATCTGAAACAGGGTTCTGGCCCGATCTTATGTATGACTCTCTTTATTTTCGTATGACAGCTTCCTTTTGCACTGTTTTCTAGTTTTTTCAGTTCCATCTGTAAACTTTCAGTAACATTTTGACTACCACTGAACCTAGCCTTCCCTTTATCATATTTTGTTGAAGCAATTTGCCCTTCACATTTACTCAGAAGTAGGTTTCTACCCACGTAATTTAGATTACCATTGTACTCACCTGTCATTATCATCAACCATTTCACACCCGTCATCAGAAGGTTTGAAGTGCTGCTCCTCTCCAAATGCCGGTTCTTCCTGCAAAACTTCCAAAATTTCGCTCACCATCAAACTAGTAAGGGAATACAAATGTCTGAGACAGTAGGACTCCCTGTGCATAGCGTCCGATTTTCAGGACAGCTATATTTACAAGTCCCTATCACGTCAATAACAAGACCTAATTGGCATCTTTGTATGTCAGTAGATTCATAGGAGTGTCAACAATATGGCCCATACCAAAGTTTACAATTATTGGAAATATTTGTCAATTCATAAATAAAAATCTGGACTGTTGCACAAAACTCTGTACTATCTTGCAGCCATGCTCGCGATAAGTGTGATTCAACAATGAATGGTAAGGATAAAGAATGATGTATTCTTGGTTTTTGTTAGTACAACCTTTCTGAAGCACAAGAAAGTATCACGGGCTTCAAACAATGCATAAATATCACACAATTTTATTTTTTATGACGTCCGATTTTTCGGACGCTATGCACTAATGCGTTAAGCGAAAGTTCGGACTAATGGAGTCCGGATTAATGAGATTCTACTGTACTTTGTTACTTGCGGGCGCGCGATGCAAGCAGGCGCTTGCTTGGTCACAAAGCTATCGTTGCTCTACCAGGTCTTCCTGTCACTCATAGCAGGCTTTATTTCCCTTTTATTTTCCGCATCTGTCTTCTATACCTAGAGAAGCACAGACAAGCTTCTGCGTGCAGCTGTCTCACTTACAGCAATACGATCAGTTGTGTTTCTGCGTCCAGTCACACAGCTCACTGAGTAACTTTAAATCGTCATACACATCTCATTATATTCTCTTCTTAAACTCTCATACTACTTATACTTAAGATGGTGGTGGTGATTGTTGTTTTAGGAGGAAGTACAACTAGGCAACCATCCTCTATATAATACTAATCAGAGAGAAAAATGGAAGGGGTCCGATACTTCGAAAAATGAAGCTATCGGCCAAAGGAAGACAAGGGCCATGAAGGGCGTGAAAATTAAAGACTCCCTAGCCCTCTCAAACCTAATAGCGTCGGGGTCGGAAAAGAACAAGGGTTGACCAAAGGAGGTCGGATAGTATAGATGAAAGTGAGGAGCCTGGCACAAGTAAGTGTAAGCAATGCCAGGACTCAGCTGAGGGCCCCATGGTTGCCAATCCACACTCCAAATTTCAGAGCCCCTGGGGCTCCTTTTAGTCGCCTCTTACGACAGGCAGGGGATACCGTGGGTGTTATTCTACCGCCCCCACCCACAGGGGGGAGACTGGTGGTGGTGGTGGTGATTATTGTTTTAAGGGGAAGTACAACTAGGCAACCATCCGCTATATAACACTAAACAGAGAGAAAAAATGGAAGGGATTCGACACTTCGAAAAATGAAGATATCGGCCAAAGAAAGACAAGGGCAGTGAAGGGCGTTTTTAATTAATTTCGTGTGGCTATTTCTAGCCGAGTGCAGCCCTTGTAAGGCAGACCCTCCGATGAGGGTGGGCGGCATCTGCCATGTGTAGGTAACTGCGTGTTATTGTGGTGGACGATAGTGTTATGTGTGGTGTGTGAGTTGCAGGGATGTTGGGGACTGCACAAACACCCAGCCCCCGGGCCATTGGAATTAACCATTGAAGGTTAAATTCCCCGACCCGGCCGGGAATCGAACCCGGGACCCTCTGAACCGAAGGCCAGTACGCTGACCATTCAGCCAACGAGTCGGACATGAAAATGAAAGACTCACTAGCCCTCGGAAACCTAATAGCTTTGGGGTCGGAAAAGAACAAGAGTTGACCAAGGAAGGTCGGATAGGTGGTGGTGGTGGTGGTGGTGGTGGTAATTATTGTTTTAAGAGGAAGTACAACTCGGCAAGCATCCTCTATATAACACTAATCAGAGGGAAAAATGGAAGGGATCCGACACTTCGAAAAATGAAAATATCGGCAAAAGAAAGACAAGGGCCACGAAGGGCGTGAAGATGAAAGACTCCCTAGCCCTCGCAAACCTAATAGCGTCGGGGTTGGGAAAGAACAAGAGACCAAGGAAGGTCGGATAGGATAGATGAAAGTGAGGAGCCTGGCACAAGTAAGTGGAACCAATGCCAGGACTCAGCTAAGGGGCCCATGGTCGCCAACCCACGCTCCTAATTTCGGATCCCCTGAGGCCCCTTTTAGTCGCCTCTTATGACAGGCAGGGGATACCGTGGGTGTTATTCTACCGCCCCCCACCCACAGGGGGACCAACCTTGGGATCCAGACCAGGGTTTGTCATTGTTTCCTATTACTTGTGCTAAATTTGTGTGTGTCCTTTCTTGCTGTCTTTCTTGGCTCTAATATGGCGATCTCGGGACTGCTAGCTGATCCTGATTATCCTTTCAAATAATAAGTGTCTATGACCACAGGGTGAACGTACAACACAACATTTAATTACATCCGAGAAACGAGTGAATAATAATAATAATAATAATAATAATAATAATTGTTACCGTGTTTTGGTGGTAGGTAGAGGTGAAAGAAGGTGCGGGCGTGAATGAGTCTCAAACTACGGAATCAAAGTTACTGTAAAATTTAACAAGGTTATATTTTCTTTTCAAAATTAAGTAATAACAAAGAACAGGTACTTAGTAGCCGAAACACAATTTGAAATGTACAATTACAGAGATTACAGAATTTGGGCTTCGAGCCCTGAGTTCACAATTCTTGGGCAACTAGCCCAACTTTCCGATATACAAATTTTAACCAAGGGGCAGAAGACCCCAATCAAACCCTGGAGCACTTGCTCCAAATTACACAGTAAAGCCTCCTCGAGGCATACAAAAATTGAATTCCAAAAGCGCAATCTGCTCTCAAAGTGTAAGCCAATCACAGGCCACACCAAACTTCACCTTCAAGCTGTCCTCTCAGGACATATACACAGGGGTAAAATACCCAACCTACTGAGGTCTATTGAATGAAAAAGAAGGTTAATTAAATGACCTCTAAAATGACAATTTGGGAGGAGGCAAACTGGCACTCCTAGTACACTTTGATTAAGACCTACTTGGCACTAGGCCGTTAACACAAGGGCTAATCCCATTCTAAAGAGGTGACTTAAGAAGAGAACACATTGTTTTACGTTATCGAAGAATAGGTTGAGAAAACTAAGTTCACCTCACAACAATATGAGTGGGAGCTCGAGAGGGTTAGCACTCTCTATCCCAATATGAAGCTTTAAAAGAGAATATATAAAAGAGTAGTTACATTTAGGAAAAGGTTACATGGTAGAACGCTTAGAACCCGCCCCGAAAGTTAAACTGCTGAGCTAGCAAATAAAGAAGTTATTAATCGGCCATTACCTTGTTGTTGACCGCTGCCGAAGAAAGAGGCGCTTCCCGCCCCCTGCTATGTACTTAACACACTGAAAGATGGAACAGAAGTGGCCCGGAGACCCAAAAATCAGCAGTTTATAACCTCTCGTGGAAGGTTCTAGGCGTTAGGGGAAAGAAAACACCCGCCCACAACTTTTTTATTGGATAGGACCCCGCAACAGATTCAAGTTGGGGGAAGATACCCCTGATAGGTCAGAAATTAATTAAAGAAATTCGGGATTGGTTACATTCATAACAAGGGGAAGAAAGGGGTAAATATTGCCAACTTAAACAATGACAGAAAGAAATTTAACAAAGAACAAACTCTTGAAATTAAATTTTCTCCAAAAAAATAGTTCTTTGACTCCTCACTAGGTTGCACTATTGTTGATCTTCAGTAGTGTCCTCTAGAAGAGAAAGTTCACACTTCTTACTTCAAGCGAAACAAAAACACATCAAAAATGACACAGTTCAAAAACTCAAATTTTTCCACATGGTGACATCTATTGAGAAAGTAAAGAATTAACAGCGTAGATAAAGTTCAGCCCTCCTCCAGCAGAGGAGTTCCAACAGGCGCACATTTTAAATTAACGGAGTGGAGGTGTACCGCCCGGTACAATAATAATAATAATAATAATAATAATAATAATAATAATAATAATAATAATAATAATAATAATAATAATAATAATAATAATAATAATAATACATGGACATAAATACCATTGACCCAACCTGGACAATGAGGACCAAGTACGGTGACATCAAAAGAGCCACAAAATTTAAGTACCTAGGAGAGATTTTGACTCCAAACATGAATGAAAAATCAGACATTCAAGAACGTGCAAGAAAGATGGAAACTGTATTCAGATTATGTCAAAACACCTGCAAATCTAAGTCATTCTCCTACCAGGCCAAATTCAAGCACTACAGCACGATAGCCTAACCTGAATGTTTATACGCAGCTGAGATAGTAGCCACGAAGGGACTCTCAGATTTGGAAAAGAAAGGAGGTTCCTTAGAAATATTCTTGGACCCAGAAAATCAGCAGACAAGTTTACGTTTCGCATGAGACCAAACCAAGAACTATACCAACAATTTGAAAACATCACCACCACAAGGAAAAAGAGGAGATTGACGTTCTACGGACATATTAAAAGGATGGGATCGGAGAGACTCGCCGACAGGATCCTTACCTTCCAGGAGAACAGGAAGACACAAGTCCCATGGGTAAAAGAAGTCCACCGAGATTTATAAAAACGTGGGATCACGGCAGAAGATATAACAAACAGAAAAATCTTCAGGAAAAGAGTTGCGGAGGTGAAGGACCTAGCTGATGAGAAGACGAGAAAGAATAGAGATTCTCGGCAGAAGAACGAGCACGAGCAAGCCAACGGATGAAGGAATACTGGCGAAATAGGAAGAAGAAGAACTTGAGAAAACATTGGAAGTTGCGTAATCTCAGCCCATAGATGGCTGAAACGAAGAGAATAATAATAATAATAATAATAATAATAATAATAATAATAATAATAAGCTGTAAGAAAATAAGAAAAAGAAGAAGATTATCGTATCTTCGTCATGCGTTGTCATAGCGAAAATGAATCATAAATCAGTTTTGATCTGGTCAGTGAACCGTGTCTCATTAAAATTATAATGGAATGTACATCGTAAAAGGCACCTAGACAATTCCCTTGCGCCTCCGGGATGTGAAGCTAGCACTTTCAATAGTTAATAGTTACTTATTCCTTCACGACAGAGTGCGGGGGTCAGAGAATTGCTGCGGGCAATCAGAGAGCATGAGTCACGAACTGAAGACCTCTTGTTGTTGATTTATAGCTCCTGCGAGGCTCGGATCATCGCTACGTGAGCTTCATTTGTTTTTTATGACGTAATGTAGTAGCTAGCAACTCTACGTGTAATGACTGTTTAGATTTCCATTTCTCTCCTTTGTTTGACAAGGCGAGTCATTAAAATCTTCTGGAAGTGAAATCTTGTTCCTTGCTCAGTCTAAGTGATATTTTCTTCTTCTTCTTTCTTCTTTTTCTATCGCTCATCTCTGGTGTCGCGGGTGCGAACTGTGTCACACATGTGGATTTGGCCCTGTATTACGGCCGGATGCCCTTCCTGACGCCAACCCTATATGGAGGGATATAATCACTATTGCGTGTTTCTGTGGTGGTTGGTACTGTAGTGTGTTGTCTTAATATGAAGAGGAAAGTTTTGGAACAAACATAAACATCCAGTCCCCGGGCCAGAAGAATTAATCAGATGCGATTGAAATCCCCGACCCGACCGGGAATCGAACCCGGGACCCTCTGAACCGAAGGCCTCAACGCTGACC
This sequence comes from Anabrus simplex, assembly GCF_040414725.1. Taxonomy (NCBI): domain Eukaryota; kingdom Metazoa; phylum Arthropoda; class Insecta; order Orthoptera; family Tettigoniidae; genus Anabrus; species Anabrus simplex. The sequence continues at coordinate 52,973,022 of NC_090274.1, forward strand.
ATTCAGCCAATGCGTCGGACGGGCTAAGTGATCTGAATTCGTTGTACAATCCTTGGTTGATTGAACGTTCCTTTCGTATGTTCAAGCGCAGACGTTTAGGATTGTTACGAGTAAATCACCCCTGTTGTATTATTCTAATTCATTTCAGGATGACCCAACAAACGCACACACACATATAGATATATACACACAGAATTCTATTCAACCATGAATGGCCACACTTACTAATTGCTATCAAGTCTCCGTTCTGTACACACAGCAGGCAGTCCCGACTCGTTGAAATTACCTGAGAGACAGACCTCGGGGAAGTACCGTATTGTGAGCACAGACCTCGTCACTGTGAGCACAGACCTCGGGGAAGTGTCGTATTGTGAGCACAGATCTCGGGGAAGTACCATATTATGAGCACAGACCTCGGGGAAGTGCCGTATTGTGAGCACAGACCTCAGGGAAGTGCCGTATTGTGAGCACAGACTTCGTCTCTGTGAACACAGGCCTCGGGGAATTACCGCATTGTGAGCACAGACTTCTGGAAAGTACTGTGTTGTGAGCACAGACTTCTGGAAAGTACCGTGTTGTGAGCACAGGCTTCTGGAAAGTACCGTGTTGTGAGCACAGACCTCGAGGAATTACCGCATTGTGAGCACAGCCCTAAGGGAAGTGCGGTATTGTGAGCACAGACCTCGTCGCTGTGAACACAGGCCTCGAGGAATTACCGCATTGTGAGCACAGACCTCAGGGAAGTACGGTGTTGTGAGCACAGACCTCGGAGAATTACCGCATTGTGAACACAGACCTCTGGGAAGTTCCGTATTGTGAGCACAGACCTCGGGGAAGTGCCGTATTGTGAGCACAGGCCTCAGGGAAGTACCGTATTGTGAGCACAGACCTCGTCACTGTGAGCACAGACCTCGGGAAGTACCGTATTGTGAGCACAGACCTCGGGAAGTACCGTATTGTGAACACAGACCTCTGGGAAGTACCGTATTGTGAGCACAGACCTCGAGGAAGTATCGTATTGTGAACACAGACTTCTGGAAAGTACCGTGTTGTGAGCACAGACCTAAGGGAAGTGCCGTATTGTGAGCACAGGTTGTGGTGGTGGTGGTGGTGGTGATTATTGTTTTAAGAGGAAGTACAACTAGGCAACCATCCTCTATATAACACTAATCAGAGAGAAAAAATGAAAGGGGTCTGATACTTCGAAAAATGAAGATATCGGCCAAAGGAAGACAAGGGCCACGAAGGGCGTGAAAACGAAAGACTCCCTAGCCCTCGCAAACCTAATAGCGTCGGGGTCGGAAAAGAACAAGAGTTGACCAAGGGAGGTCGGATAGGATAGATAAAAGTGAGGAGTCTGGCACAAGTAAGTGGAAGCAATGCCAGGACTCAGCTAAGAGCCCCGTGGTCGCCAACCCACGCTCAAAAGTTCAGAGCCCCTGAGGCCCATTTTAGTCGCCTCTTACGACAGGCAGGGAATACCGTGGGTGTTATTCTACCGCCCCCACCCACAGGGGGTATTGTGAGCACAGTCCTCGTCACTGTGAACACAGGCCTCGGGGAAGTACCGTATTGCGGACACAGGCCTCGTCACTGTGAACACAAACCTCGGTGGAGTACCGTATTGTGAGCACAGACCTCGGGAAAGTATCGTATTGTGAGTACAAACCTGGGTGAAGTACCGTATTGTGAGCACAGACCTCGGGAAAGTATCGTATTGTTAGCACAGACCTCGGGGAATTACCGTATTGTGAGCACAGGCCTCGTCACTGTGAGCACAGACCTCGGGGAAGTACCATATTGTGAGCACAGGCCTCGTTACTGTGAGCACAGATCTCGGGGATGCACCGCATTGTGAGCACAGACCTCGTCACTGTGAATACAGGCCTCGGGGAAGTACCGTATTGTAAACACAAACCTTGGTGAAGTACCTTACTGTAAATACCGACCACTAGGAAGTATTGCATTGTTACTACAGATCACGGGGAAGTATCGTATTGTGAGTCATGACCTCGAGGAAATACCGTAATCGAACATCAGATGACGTTCTTTGCAAAATTATCTAATTCAATAACATTTGAATTTTACCATTCCCACCTTTCTTTAATTGCGAATCAGATTTCCACGAAGAAACCAGAAAACTATGAGTACAAACGATTTTTGACATGATCTTTCCTGACTGTCAGAGACTTCTAAAAATTCTGAATCAGCTAAAATACAGTACAGTTGCAGATTATAGGATACTCTTTCAGGTCTTTATCTTCTATTTTCCCCTCACTAAAATATGCCAAGAGAAAATCATGCTTTTTTTTTTTTTTTTTTTTTTTTTGGCAACACTCCCCTGACCTTGAATATCATAGCTAAAATTCTATCACTGGTAACTTGCGTTGAAGAAAGAGCTTAAATTTGCATATTGCACTCTGTAATGATGCTGTTAGCATCATTAAGTAAGTTTTCTCCCCGAGATCGGTTCCTCCCTGTTCGACATGTAATAACTTCATTAAGGTCAATCCCATGATTGGGTTATTAAGAACTTTAACAAAGATTGTGGCCGTGTAAGAACATTGTTTAGTTACTAATAACAGAGCTTTGAGAGAGGCCAATCAATCTTTCCACACCAGCTGCTTCTCAAGCTACGAAGGTAAAGTGTCGCTCTGTTGAACAACTCTCTCTTCAGTGTCTGTCTTAGCCCAAATAATCGTACTGGATTGCTCCCAAAAATCTGTACTTTTTAAAGTTCAGTTCGGACTTCAGTTTTTAATTTGATTTTTATAGTTAGTCGCTTAATAACATCATCATCATCATCATCATCTGTTTACCCTCCAGGGTCGGCTTTTCCCTCGGACACAGCGAGGGATCCCACCTCTACCGCCTCAAGGGCAGTGTCCTGGAGCTTCAGACTCTTGGTCGGGGATACAACTGGGGAGAATGACCAGTACCTCGCCCAGGCGGCCTCACCTGCTATGCTGAACAGGGGCCTTGTGGAGGGATGGGAAGATTGGAAGGGATAGGCAAGGAAGAGGGAAGGAAGCGGCCGTGGCCTTATGTTAGGTACCATCCCGGCATTCGCCTGGAGGAGAAGTGGGAAACCACGGAAAACCACTTCCAGGATGGCTGAGGTGGGAATCGAACCCACCTCTTCTCAGTTGACCTCCCGAGGCTGAGTGGACCCCGTTCCAGCCCTCATGCCACTTTTCAAATTTCGTGGCAGAGCCGGGAATCGAACCCGGGCCTCCGGGGGTGGCAGCTAATCACACTAACCACTACACCACAGAGGCGGACGCTTAATAACATACATACGGTAAGGCATATTTGTACATTTCGAAAAGGATTCAAATATGTGTTTTTATTGAGTTTGGCTGCTTGCCTAAATGGTCAGTGTTGAGGCCTTCGCTTCAGAGAGTCCTGGGCACAATTGCCGGCCGGGAACCGAACTTGGGACCCCTTGGACCAAATGCTAGCTATTAAGCGGTGGATCCGGACGGCCTATAATGTATGTACAGAGTGGTCAGAAACATGGTGAACCGGGTATATGAGCGTTAGAGAGCTGGTCATACTGAGAAGTAATTTCAAAAACACTAGAGGACCCGCGCTGGTCCGCAGCATTCGTTATAAACCGGTAAGATAACTTGTCCGCATCTGTGGTGTAGTGGTTAGTGTGATTAGCTGCCATCCCCGGAGGCCCGGGTTCGATTCCCGGCTCTGCCACGAAATTTGAAAAGTGGTACGAGTGCTGGAACGGGGTCCACTCAGCCTCGGGAGGTAAACAGATTAAGAAAGAAAGAAAGTACTCTAAGTCAACTGAAAGAATTCTCTCGTATGTGAACGTCTTCTTCTTCATCTCCTTCCTGTTGATGGGCTGTTGCAGTAATCCAGAAATTATTCTTAATTTTCCTTCTTAATGCGTTTACCTCCAGGGTTGGTTTTCACCCTCAGATTCAGCGACGGATTCCACCTCAACCGCGTCAAGGGCAGTGTCCTGAACCGTGAGGCTTTGGGTCGGGAGGGATAAAACTGAGGAGAAGGACCAGCAACTTACCTCGCCCAGGCGGCCTCACCAGCTATGCTTGTGGATGAATGGGAAAATTGGAACGGATAGACAAGGAAGAGGGAAGGAAGCGGCCGTGGTCTTAAGTTTAGTTCCATCCTGGCATTTTTGGATTTTAATGTTAAACGTAACTGTGTTAAAGTCATTTTCCTAACTTGCATATTTTATGCCGGCCCCGTAGTGTAGGAGTAGCGTGCCTGTTTCTTACAGGGAAGCTTCGGGTTCGATTCCCGGCCAGCTCAGGGATTTTTACCTGGATTTGAGGTCTGATTCGAGGTCCACTCAACCTACGTGATTACAATTGAGGAGCTATCTGACGGTGAGATAGCGACCCTGGCTGAGAGGATTCGTCGAGCTGACAACGCGCCACAACGTAATCTGCAGGCCTTCGGTCTGAGCAGCGGCCGCTTGGTGGGCCTTGGCCCTTCGGGTCTCTTGTGCCATGGGATTGGATTTGGTTTTAAATGGCATATTTTAGAAGATGCAAATATGCTTCATTTTTAAAAGCAATCAGTGGTCTACATTTCACTCCATACTCCACCACGTAAATTAATCAGTAGAGACATGAAATAACTGGTCATTTTTTAAATTTTTAATGCGACCTCGTCATCTGTTTTATGAGGTATAGTGACCTATTTTGTCGTGTATATATTTCTAGTAGCTTTTATTTGTTAACTACGCTTTTATTCCATTTACTCTGTTTCAGTTTTTGTGTGTGTGTGTTTTAATATGTTATCTTAACTTCTAACTTGTTTGTTGTTGCTATTTGCTTTACGTCGCACTGACACAGATAGGTCTTATTGCGACGATGGGACAGGAAATGCCTAGGAGTGGGAAGGAAGCGGCCGTGGCCTTAATTAAGGTACAGCTCCAACATTTGCCTGGTATGAAAATGGGAAACCACGGAAAAACATCTTTAGGGCTTCCGACAGTGGGATTCGAAGCCACTATCTCCCGGATGCAAGCTCACAGCTGCGCGACCCTAACCACACCGCCAGCTCGCCCGGTACTTCTTCTAATTTGAATGATATATATTACTGTAGGGGCTGCCTGGCCGAGGCGGTAAAGACGTGCTCGGTTCGCCGTCAGGAAGTCGTAAAATTTAAGAAACGAGATTTCCACTTCCGGAGGTGCATATGGCCTTGAGGTTCACTCATCCTACACCAAAAATGAGTACCAGGTTAATTCCTGGGGGCAAAGGCGGCCGGGCGTAGAGCTAACCACTCTACGCCATCACGCGCCGCGGTTAACAATGGTGGAAGCCTTTACCTTCCACTCCTCCAAGGGCCTTCATGGCCTGTTCGGAGGTGACTTTGTCTTTGTCTATATATTACTGTACTTCAAGGCAATTCCTTATTCCATTGTAGCCTATACTTTGTATCATTCTATCAGAAATTAAGGCATTGCGAATTAGATCCATTGATTATTTTAATTTCATAATAATTTTTCATCACCATTTGTTCTACATTCCAGTCAGTGGATACGTTTAAAAATGTTTAGATCCATAATATTTCGTTCCATCTCGTACCATTAGGGGCCGATGACCTAGATGTTTTATCAATTTTGAATGTGAAAACTCGTGGATCGGTGGATTGTAGCGAGGGCCAATCAATGCCATTCAAGAAGAAGAAGAAGACGTCCCGCTGAGTTAGTCCCATCCAGCCAAGGCCCCCTGGTTGTGACAGAGCAGCTCTTGAAGGACACGCTATAGCTCCCGAATCCACTAGAGTTCAGTAATGGATTTTAAATGGCACCTCTTGTCATCAATAGTTATCACACGTGATCTCGAGAAATAAAAACATGAACCTGCACCTGTTTTTCGCGCTCAAATCCTTCAACCAGTCCACACTTTCACATCTACAACAAAATAGATATGACCTTAAAGAATATTTCTTGTTCACAATATTACTCATTGCTTCATTTCGTGTACTGGACGTGATCTTGAAAAGAGAATGTTCATTATTTGTGGTATTCTGTTTTTCAGTACAGACATGTGAAACGCTTCACTGCCTTTGTCTCTAGTTCTGTGAACAGAATATTACACGCAACTTTCAGTCCTAGGATATATTCTGCATGAATGTTGTCATACATCGCGTGAGTGTCTTTAAGTATAGTTAGGGTCCGCATGTTCATGACATATTTTTAGTTAGGGCCCGGATGTTTATGACGTCATGTTTTTTCTTTATATTATTTCCATGTAAAATACAACTTAGGCGTGATTTTATCTACGGCGACCAAAATTATGCAATTTTCACGGGTCAGATAAAGTCATATTTTGAATTTTTAAAATATTTTTCCGGTAATTTTATATTATTATGGCCATATTTCTCGATGAATTTTCATATTTTTGTCGAATTTTTATCTTCTTACTCCATTTTCTCATACCTACTTGCAGTCGTCCCAAAGACGGATTTTTCACATCTCCTCATTGTTGGTGGTGGTGGTCGGATAGGATAGGTGAAAGTGAGGAGCCTGGCACGAGTAAATGGAAGCAATGCCAGGACTAGGCTGGGGACCCCGTGGTCGCCAACCCACGCTCCAAAGTTCAGAGCCCTTGGGGCCTCTTTTAGTCGCCTCTTACGACAGGCAGGGGATACCGTGGGTGTTATTGTGATGGTGGTGATTATTGTTTTAAGAGGAAGTACAACTAGGCAACCATCCTCTATATAACACTAATCAGAGGGAAAATATGGAAGGGGTCCGACACTTCGAAAAATGAAGATATCGGCCAAAGGAAGACAAGGGCCACGAAGGGCGTGAGAATGAAAGACTCCCTAGCCCTCGCAAACCTAATAGCGTCGGGGTCGGAAAAGAACAAGAGTTGACCAAGAGAGGTCGGATAGGATAGATGAAAGTGAGGAGCCTGGCACAAGTAAGTGGAAGCAATGCCAGGACTCAGCTGAGGGCCCCGTGGTCGCTAACCCACGCTCCAAAGTTCAGAGCCCTTGGGGCCCCTTTTAGTCGCCTCTTACGACAGGCAGGGGTTACCGTGGGTGTTATTCTACCGCCCCCACCCACAGGGGGAGGGTGTTATTGTACCGCCCCCACCCACAGGGGGCTGTTGCGTGAAATATATGTAATTTGCTATTGTAATTCTTTCTGATCGACCATCAAAATGTGGCATTTATTTCATTCTGTGCAGAGCCGAAAGTTACCTCTGGATTGAGTAATGGCGACATTATTTATTATTATTATTATTATTATTATTATTATTATTATTATTATTATTATTATTATTATTATTATTATTGAATGTGCTTGATTTTAAAAGTATGTTTTCAATATAATGTTCATTTAAACAGTGGCAAGATTTTAATTATTTCGAAAATGTTACCAAAAAATTGTTGAAGTCATATTTATTGTCATATTTTAATACTTTTAAGGACATAAACATCCGGGCCTTAATTAAAGTACTTGGCACCTAATATTTTTTCACTAAAAAAGCAAATGTCTCCGTGGTGAAGTGGTTAGTGTGATTAGCTGCCAACCCCGGAGGCCCGAATTCGATTCCCGGCTCTGCCACGAAATTTGGATAGTGGTACGAGGGCTGGAACTGGATCCACTCAGCCTCGGGAGGTCAACTGAGTAGAGGTGGGTTCGATTCCCACCTCAGCCATTCTGCAATGGTTTTCCGTGGTTTCCTACTAATCCTCCAAGCAAATGCCGGGATGGTACCTAACTTAAGGCCACGGCCGCTTCCTTCCCTCTTCCTTGTCTATCCCTTCCCATCTTCCCATCCCTCCACAAGGCCCCTGTTCATCATAGCAGGTGAGGCCGCCTGGGCGAGGTACTTGACCTCCTCCCCAGTTGTATCCCTGACCCAATGTCTCACGCTCCAGGACACTGCCCTTGAGGCGGTAGAGGTGGGATCCCTCGCTGAGTCCGAGGGAAAAACCAACCCTGGAGAGTAAGCAGATTAAGAGAGAAAGAAAAAAGCAAATATCGCCACCCTATTGTCTTTTTAACACTGAAAATATTTTTAGTTCACACAATAAAAGGCCCCACTTTAGCAAAAAATGTAAAGTTAAGCTATTTCACTCAATTGTGACTAAATTATTGAAGGTGTAAAAATTATGAAGGTGTCAAAATGCGTGTTTCAGAGAGATCTATCAAATGAAAGAAAACAATTGTAGAAATCATACCCAGTCCAAATGTTATTCACGAAAAAAACGTAAAAAACGATTTTTAAAAATTAACTTGTTCCACAATTACTATCCTATGCTTATTTTAAATATTTCATTGAATAGATTGATCCTTTGTTAAAAAATTATGTCAGATTTTTGAATTTCATAACACTAAGGTCTCCAGTTCGATTTGAAGGGTGTCATGTATGATGTGACGGTAGCGTTACTAGTGGTAGTGTTACTCAACCAATGAGTTTCCGATTTGAGTTTATGTTATCTCCTTCTTTGCTAGTGGCTTTACGTCGCACCGACACAGACAGGTCCTATGGCGACGATGGGATAGGAAAAGACTAGGAGTGGGAGGGAAGCGGCTGTGGCCTTAATTAAGGTACAGCCCCAGCATTTGCCCTGGTGTGAAAATAGGAAACCACGGAAAACCATATTCAGGGCTGCATACAGTGGAATTCGAACCCACTATCTCCCGGATGCAAGCTCACAGCTGCGCGTCCTTAACCGCACGGCCAACTCGCCCGGTAGTTATGTTATCTAACCATGAATCACGCGAGTATGTAGTCCGGGCCGATGACCTTCGATGTTAGGCCCCTTAAAACAACAAGCATCAGTATGTCGTACGCCATTATGCCACCAAGGCTTAACGTACACTGACTGACAGAGCAAATGCAACACCAAGAAGGAGTGGTCAGAACTTTATGCCAATTGCAGGGTAGACTGACGTCACTGAGGTATGCTCATGATGTGAAATGCGCCGCTGTGCTGCGCATGTAGCGAACGATAAATGGGACACGGCGTTGGCGAATGGCCCACTTCGTACCGTGATTTCTCAGCCGACAGTCATTGTAGAACGTGTTGTCGTGTGCCACAGGACACGTGTATAGCTAAGAATGCCAGGCCGCCGTCAACGGAGGCATTTCCAGCAGACATACGATTTTATGAGGGGTATGGTGATCGGGCTGAGAAGGGCAGGTTGGTCGCTTCGTCAAATCGCAGCCGATACCCATAGGGATGTGTCCACGGTGCAGCGCCTGTGGCGAAGATGGTTGTCGCAGGGACATGTGGCACGTGCGAGGGGTGCAAGCGCAGCCCGAGTGACGTCAGCACGCGAGGATCGGCGCATCCGCCGCCAAGCGGTGGCAGCCCCGCACGCCACGTCAACCGCCATTCTTCAGCATGTGCAAGACACCCTGGCTGTTCCAATATCGACCAGAACAATTTCCCGTCGATTGGTTGAAGGAGGCCTGCACTCCCGGCATCCGCTCAGAAGACTACCATTGACTCCACAGCATAGACGTGCACGCCTGGCATGGTGCCGGGCTAGAGCGACTTGGATGAGGGAATGGCGGAACGTCGTGTTCTCCGATGAGTCACGCTTCTGTTCTGTCAGTGATAGTCACCGCAGACGAGTGTGGCGTCGGCGTGGAGAAAGGTCAAATCCGGCAGTAACTGTGGAGCGCCCTACCGCTAGACAACGCGGCATCATGGTTTGGGGCGCTATTGCGTATGATTCCACGTCACCTCTAGTGCGTATAGTGCGTATTCAAGGCACGTTAAATGCCCACCGCTACGTGCAGCATGTGCTGCGGCCGGTGGCACTCCCGTACCTTCAGGGGCTGCCCAATGCTCTGTTTCAGCAGGATAATGCCCGCCCACACACTGCTCGCATCTCCCAACAGGCTCTACGAGGTGTACAGATGCTTCTGTGGCCAGCGTACTCTCCAGATCTCTCACCAATCGAACACGTGTGGGATCTCATTGGACGCCGTTTGCAAACTCTGCCCCAGCCTCGTACGGACGACCAACTGTGGCAAATGGTTGACAGAGAATGGAGAACCATCCCTCAGGACACCATCCACACTCTTATTGACTCTGTACCTCGACGTGTTTCTGCGTGCATCGCCGCTCGCGGTGGTCCTACATCCTACTGAGTCGATGCCGTGCGCATTGTGTAACCTGCATATCGGTTTGAAATAAACATCAATTATTCGTCCGTGCCGACTCTGTTTTTTCCCCAACTTTCATCCCTTTCGAACCACTCCTCCTTGGTGTTGCATTTGCTCTGTCAGTCAGTGTAATTTGGTTGCAAATAATAAGTTAGAAAAGTGAAACAAACTTAAAGTGGTGAAATATTATACTGATGAACAAGGACCGAGTGGTCGTTCGGATGATGTTGTGATAGAAGAGCGATCAACGAAGGCGATTGATGAAGATAATCGACCTTCAAATACTTCAAACGATATCAAAGTGCAGAAGCAATGTAAACCTCATCAACACCGAGCTCGATAGCTGCAGTCGCTTAAGTGCGGCCAGTATCCAGTATTCGGGAGATAGTAGGTTCGAACCCCACTGTCGGCAGCCCTGAAAATGGTTTTCCGTGGTTTCCCATTTTCACACCAGGCAAATGCTGGGGCTGTACCTTAATTAAGGCCACGGCCGCTTCCTTCCCACTCCTAGCCCTTCCCTGTCCCATCGTCGCCATAAGACCTGTCTGTGTCGGTGCGACGTAAAGCAACTAGCAAAAAAAAAAAAAAAAAAAAACCTCATCAACAAGAACAACCAACACGACGGGATTACAAAACAAGAACTACACCGTATAAACATAGTATATGGATACCAATTTCTTCTCGGTCAATCGCAATAAATTCTGTCATGTGTGTGAACGTATATGGTGGACGAATCAACTCCGACAAGTGAAGCCTCATAGTGTCGAGTGGAACTGCCAACTTAAAGTTCGGCTGCATGGCTAAATGGTTAGCGTGCTGGCCTTTGGTCACAGGGGTCACGCGTTCGATTCCCAGCAAGGTATGGAATTTTAACCATAATTGGTTAATTTTGATGGCACGGGGGCTGGGTGCATGTGTCGTCTTCATCATCATTTCATTCTCATCACGACGCGCAGGTCGCATACAGGCGTCAAATCAAAAGGCCTGCACCTGGGGAGCCGATCTTGTCCTCGGATGGTTGGTTGGTTGGTTGGTGATTATTGTTTTAAGAGGAAGTACAACTGGGCAACCATCCTCTATATAACACTAATCAGAGGGAAAAAGGGAAGGGATCCGAAACTTCGAAAAAAGAAGATATCGGCCAAAGGAAGACAAGGGCCACGAAGGGCGTGAAAGTGAAAGACTCCCCAGGCCTCCATGCGTAATACCGTCGGGGTCGGAAAAGAACAAGAGTTGACCGAGAGAGGTCGGATAGGATAGATGAAAGTGAGGTGCCTGGCACATGTAATCGTGACAAAACAAGGTCAAGTTATTTTAGGTTTGTAACGAAATTTCCTTCCATTTCAACTGAATTGTTCTTCATAGAGGAGGTAGGTAACAAATTAATGCCGAGATTGTACCTAACTTAAGGCCACGGCTACTTCCTTCCTTCCTTCCTTCCTTCCTTCCTTCCTTCCTTCCTTCCTTCCTTCCTCCTTGTCTATTTCTTCCAGTCTTCCCATTCCCTTGTGTGGTCGCTGTTCAGCACCGCCCGGGGGAGGCACTGTTCCTCGTCCCCAGTTGTATCCCCGACCAAATATCTCACGCCCCAGGATGCTCGAGGCGGGATCCCTCGCTGAGTCCGAGAGAAAATGGAACCCCGGACGGGAAACGGACTGGTGGTGGTGATTATTGTTTTAAGAGGAAGTACAACTAGGCAACCATTCTCTATATAACACTAATCAGAGGGAAATATGGAAGGAGTCCAACACTTCGAAAAATGAAGATATCGGTCAAAGGAAGACAAGGGCCACGAAGGGCGTGAAAATTAAAGACTCCCTAGCCCTCGCAAACCTAAGCCCCAGGGGCTCTGAACTCTGGAGCGTGGGTTGGCGACCACGGGGCCCTCAGCTGAGTGCTGGCATTGTTTCCACTTACTTGTGCCAGGCTCCTCACGTTCATCTGTCCTATCCGACCTATCTTGGTCAACTCTTGTTCTTTTCCGACCCCGACGGTATTACGTATGGAGGCCTAGGGAGTCTTTCATTTTCACGCCCTTCGTGGTCCTTGTCTTCCTTTGGCCGATACCTTCATTTTTCGAAGTGTCCGATCCCTTCCTTTTTTCTCCCTGATTAGTGTTATATAGAGGATGGTTGCCTAGTTGTACTTCCTCTTAAAACAATAATCACCACCACCACCACCTCGCAAACCTAATAGCGTCGGGGTCGGAAAGAACAAAAGTTGACCAAGAGAGGTCGGATAGGATAGATGAAAGTGAGGAGCCTGGCACAAGTAAGTGGAAGCAATGCCAGGACTCAGCTACGGGCCCCGTGTTCGCCAACCGACGCTGCAAAGTTCAGAGCCCTTGGGGCCCCTTTTAGTCGCCTCTTACGCCAGGCAGGGGTTACCGTGGATATTATTATACCGCCCCCACCCAAGGGGAAAATGGGGTTCGAACCCAGTCTTTTAATTACTTCTTACGACAGGGTACTGTGGTTACATTACAATCCGCCATATTTCCCTTTTTTTAGATATATTTTTTTCTGATTACGACTATATTTCGTTAGCGAGACCAATTAGGAGTTTAACTAACACCTTTGTGTCTGTATTATCGTGGGAAATCCCGGAGGTATGGGATAGAAAATGAAAACAAAGAGATAAACTAGTGAAAGTGGTCCTACCTGCTGTTTTTTCTCCTCCTTCCCTTCGTATCTTTAACCTCTACAGAACCTCAAATGATCCCACACATAGAAATTATTTAACGATGATGGATGATGACATTTTGTTCCAGAGTGAGTTAATACGTAAGAAATTTGGCCCGCTCCGACGTGCTAATACGTGGGTTGAAGGCGTGTAAACTGATACAGTTATTACTGCGGCTGGTTCTCCTTTATTTCCAGAAGGCTGTGAGAACTGTTCGCGTCGTCCAAGGCCATCTGCAGAGGGTAATGTAACTGGATGGGAAAAATAGGATAGAAAGCCATAGCACGGCACAAAGTGTACAAATATTGACGTTGATTTTAATGCTTTTAAAATATTTCTAGTGTTTCTCATCGAAACGAGCAGCAAGTTCATTATGAAATGTTCCATTCCAAATTCTGCGGATATCAGATAGTTATTTTTTTTTCTTTACAAGTTGCTCTGCGTGGTGGTGGTGGTGGTGGTGATTATTGTTTTAAGAGGAAGTACAACTAGGCAACCATCCTCTATATAACACTAATCAGAGGGAAAAACGGAACGGATCCGACACTTCGAAAAATGAAGATATCGGTCAAAGAAAGACAAGGGCCACGAAGGGCGTGAAAATGAAAGACTCCCTAGCCCTCGAAAACCTAATAGCGTCGGAGTCGGAAAAGAACAAGAGTTGACCAAGTGAGGTTGGAGAGGATAGATGAAAGTGAGGAGCCTGGCACAAGTAAGTGGAAGCAATGCCAGGACTCAGCTGAGGGCCCCGTGGTCGCCATCCCACACTCCAAAGTGCAGAGCCGCTGGGCCCCTTTTTGTCGCCTCTTACGACAGGCAGGGCGTACCGTGGGCGTTTTCTACCGCCCCCACCCACAGGGGGTGCGAGTGGGAAGGAAGCGGCCGTGGCCTTAATTAAGGTACAGCTCCTGAATTTACCTGGTGAGAAAATGCGAAACCACGGAAATCCATCTTGAGGGCTGGGGTTCGAACTATCTCCCGAATGCCACAGCTGCGCGCCCTTAACCGCACGACCAACTCGCTCGGCCCATTTTACTTCATACTCCTTCATTGTTCTGTCGTTCGGCTCATTGGCTAAATGGTTTGCGGGTTGGACTATGGTCCACGGGGTCTCGGATTCGATTCCTGGCTGGGTCGGGCATTGTGACCTTCATTGGTTAATTCTGATGGCTCGGGGCTGGGCGTGTGTGCCGTCTTCATCATTAGAATTCATCATAGATAAGGCCCCATCCTGAGGATGTTTGTCCAGTTGTACTTCATTTTAAAATAATAATCACCACCACCAGGGTCCCATCCTCGCCGACGCGCAATGCAATGCGACGAAAACTCAAAAGCCATTATTATTATTATTATTATTATTATTATTATTATTATTATTATTATTATTATTATTATTATTATTATTATTATTATTATTATCATTATTATTATTATTATTATTATTATTATTATTATTATTATTATTATTATTATTATTTAGCGTGTGATGAATACAATATTATTTACAATATATACAACTACCATCTCAAGCTCGTAACTAAAGTTCCATGTCAAAATTTAATAGCCAGAGAAGAGCTTCGTTTGAGACACAGTTTAAGTCCTCAATAGAGCCTCTGTAACTACGCAAAGGACACTCAAATGCAAGGTGTTCCACTGTCTGTTCCCCTTGTCCGCAGTCACATTGCGGTGATGTCTTCCATCCCCATTTGAAGAGAGTGGCTCCACATCTACCTTGGCCGGTCCTAATTCGATTTAGCATCCTCCACTGCCGTCTGGGAAGAGAAAAACCATCTGGGCACTTGCATGGGTTCTCAATGATGTGGTGATGTGGTAATGCGGATTGCTGTTGCCATTGTTCTTTCCAGGCGTCCGATACATTGAAGGAGGTGTCCTGTAAATTCATTGCAGTACGCCAAGAAGGGTGTCTGGATTTCAGTCGTTTAGCTGGGGAAGCTGCTATGTCAGAATGAATAGGAAGGTGAGAATTGTTTTCAATTTTCTTCCACAAGTTAAGCAGTGACTGTGATCTTCTTAGGGATGGAGGTGGTATGTGGCTTAGGGTGGGAAGCCAGTGTGTGTTAGTTGGTCGGATGCATCCTGTAATGATACGCATTGCTTGGTTCAGCTGGGTGTCTACTAATCCAGTGTGAGCACTGTTAAGCCAGGTAGAGCAGCAATATTCAGCGACGGAATAAGAGAGTGCAAGAGCAGTGGATCTTAGGACTTGGGCATTAGCACCCCAGGATGTACCTGCCAGCTTTTGGAGGATGTTATTTCTGGTCTTGATCTTGGCTGACACATTATAGAGGTGATTCTTGTAGGTCAAGGACCTGTCCAGGGTGACTCCCAGGTATTTTGGGTTACTACAATACTGTAGATTCTCTCCTTTGAATGGTATGGTTGGTTTGTACCCAGCACTTCTATTCCGCAAATGGAAGGTAGACACAACAGTTTTCTTGGGGTTTGGTCTAAGGTTGTTGTGATAAAAGTAACTGTCTAGAATCTTTAAGTCTGATGTAAGCGTCGACTCAGACTCATCGAAGCGTTGATGTTGGGCAACCAATGCGATGTCATCTGCGTAGATGAATTTTCTGGATTTAGTTACAGGAAGGTCATGTGTGTACAGGTTGAATAGAAGAAGGGCCAATACAGAGCCCTGAGGGAGTCCGCCATTTATCTTATGTACTTTCCTTCTGGAGTCTTCGGAAAAAATCTGGAAGTACCTATTATTATTATTATTATTATTATTATTATTATTATTATTATTATTATTATTATTATTATTATTATTATTATTATTATTATTATTATTTGCTATTGGCTTTACGTCGCACCGACACAGATAGGTCTCATGGCGACAATGGAACAGGAAAGGGCTAGGACTGGGAAGGAAGCAGCCGTGGCCTTAATTGGGGAACAGTCCCAGCATTTGCCTGGTGTAAAAATGGGAAACCACGGAAAACCATCTTCAGGGCTGCCGACAGTGGGGTTCGAACCCACTATTTCCCGGATGTATGCTCACAGTTGCGCGGCACTAACCGTACGGCCAACTCGCCCGGTATTATTATTATTATTATTATTATTATTATTATTATTATTATTATTATTATTATTATTATTATTATTATTATTATCGCCGTGTTTTGGTGGATCACAGAGGTGTAAGAAGGTGTGGGATTGAATGGGTGGATGGAAAGCATAATTTAAAACACTAAAATTTGAAATTTTATTTCTTTCCTTTTTTTTTTTTTTGCTTTAAATGTTGATGAACAACAACAAATAACAGTCAAATGGATTTACGATGAGCTCATCAGCTCTTAGAACAAGAATGATTTAAAGTCCTAAAACAATCAGGTACCATTGAGAAAATTGTTGACACAATGAATTCAAAAAGATGAGTTTCGTAGCTCTAATGTTACACTATTTGAAAGAGCACATTTGCTCCACTTAATTACCCTTTAGGAGACTGAGCTCCAAAATTTATGACCATCCAGCCTCTCAAAGGCACATGTTTCTTATCCAAATTTTACACTAGGTAAACCTTGAAAACAGTGTTCTCTGTAATTTCGGCTTGACAGCTATTACACACTCATCCATAATTAATGACACTTTAAACAGAGACAGTAAGTGCCCATTCTAAATGGCCTGAGTAAAAAAAAAAAAAAAAAAAAAAAAAAAAGGTCTAAGAAATCGGCCATAAAGAAAATGCTAGGAGGCGAAACATTTGAACTACAGAGGCAGAAGGTGACTAGATGGCGAAAATATTAAGTTCCAAAATAGAGTTAAAATTTAAAGTTTTAGAAAATCATAATCGCCCCCGTACCAAGTTGAAAGGGAATTAAAAGAGGGAGAACACTCGTTATTCCTTAAGTTACATAATTCCCAGCAGGGATTTGAATAGAGTCCTTAGACTTGCTTGAAAATTTACATTTCAAAGATGATATTAAACTTCAGAAATTTACATTAAGAATTTATTTCGAAACCTTCCCCTCGAGTCAGCTTTTTGGAGCTATCACATACTTAAAATATGTCTGCCATTACCTTGAGCAGGTGTGTCTTACGACAACGAGCAAGGTCCTCAGCTTTTATAGCCGAGAGTAAAGTTCCTGAACTCTCTAGGCCGATGGCCTGTACACACCCCCAATTTTGATTGGCTACAAAATATATATACAAAAATGTTTAATTGGCTAATCATTTAATGAGGAAGGAAATGATAGTAGTGCTAGTAACCTTAGCACACCAAAAAAAAAAAAAAGATCTAAAAAGACTTCAGTTTTACAAACTTAGAAAATACAAAATTCGTTTGAAAATGAATTGTCCGTCCTCCCACCAGAGGGGGCACAGAAGTCGACAGTAGAGGCATCTGGAGATTAAAGTTCCAAACTTCTTCCAATACACAGTTCAGGGTTTACATCACGGATGGCCTTCTAAAAGGCGCTCAGATCAAATGCACGGAGAAGAAGTGTAACTCCGATACAATAATTTATTGTTATTATTATGTCAAGCCGTTCGTCATACTTGGTGTATTTTTCCTTTCCCTATGAACTTTCAGTGTTCAGTTGGTGCTGTATAAAGACGCAGTTGGTCTCCTCACCTTCTCTTTTCCAAGACATCACCACTTCTTTCATTCTAGGGTTTGGCTCTCATAAGAGCGTGTTCAAACGGCTCTTCCAGCCCTCGACAAAATTTTCTAAGCTTCGCAATAGCTCACTTGGCAGAAGCGCGGTGCTTGAAGGTTTGAATCCCACGCAAGTATGTTTAGACAATGGACTGTATTACTCTTCAATTTAAAATACTGAAATCTCTGATATTCCTGTGTACCCGGTTGTTACAGTAATTTAATGTAATATCTAGAATTATAAGCCACGATAAGACCTAAGGTTTAAAGCGACTATAAACGAACTTAATAATTTAAAAAATGTTGTCCTATGACGCGTTTGGTGACAATTTCATATTTCTATTGAAAAGTTCGGATTCTCTATCGAATTCTCAATAAAGTAATCAAAAACGGAACTTATCGTAATGAAGTCCTCACTCCTCTTCACTCTAGCATAGAATTCAAGTAAAGATCAAAATCAAATCAAATCAAATCAAATCAAATCAAATCAAATCAAATCAAATCAAATCAAATCAAATCAAATCAAATCAAATCAAATCAAAATCTCTTTATTTGCAAATGAGGTGTCTACCTCGGTGGCAAATGGTACACTAAAATACATTATTGTCAAGCACTAAATTTTAAATTAACAAGAGACGAAGAAAATTTTCCTAAAATACAGTATTATACAATTTACGCTAATAATTTGTTCTATTAAACACACACATCATCCTTAATAAATTTATATTGTTTACAAAATTCTACTTATAATATCTTACAAACATTGTCAACTCATATACAGTATGTGAAATTACTTCTACACCTAATAATAATATACAACTGGTATAAGATTAAAATTAACACTGAATTTATTTACATATTTATATTTTACCCATTTTGGAACCTAAGTAGCATAACGACCTGCTGCGTCTTAACCAAAGCCCCTTTTGCCACCACTTTTCAGAGTTCCTGAAGGGCCTTCACAGCTACCGTAGCGGTCCCAGGGCCCTCGAAGTCCCCACTGTACTTCACCCCTACAGGCAGTCCCCTACTTGGGCTGTCCAAACTCCATAGACCAGGGGATGGAATTAATTTAATCACACACATTTTTTATTTACAATATCCTGCACTGGTCGAATGCCCTCTAACATTTCATAGATTTTCTCTGTTGTTGTTTATTCTCTTCTTGAATATCTGTACAGATTTTGGAAAAGGATCAAACACTACCCCTGGTAAACTGTTCCACTCCTTCACGCCCTTCCCAATGAATGAAAATTTACCCCAATCGCTTCTGATAAAATTCCTTCTAATTTTGTACTTGTGGTCAGTTCTACCAATATAATTATTTTCTAACTGAAGCCTCTCACGGATATCTCTCCATGCTTCTTCTCCTGTATAGGCTCTATATAATCCTATAAGTCTAGTTTTCTCCCTTCTCTTACTTAAAGTTTCCCAACCAAGTTCCTTTAACATTTCTGATACACTACTCTTTCTCCTGAAATCCCCTGTTATAAACCTTGCTGATTTCCTCTGCACACCATCTAGTTCTTTTATTAGGTATTCTTGGTGAGGATCCCAAACACTGTTTGCATATTCCAATAATGGACGAACCATACTTAAGTAACTTTTTTCTTTTAATTCTTTGTTGCATCCTTTAAGTAGCCTCATTATGACATGTAACGATCTGTATGCTTTCCCAACAATGTCATCAACATGACCCTTCCAGTGCAAATTACTTTCAAATCTCACACCTAAGTATTTGCACTTGCCATCTTTAGGGATAACTACCTCATCCAAAGTATATTCAAATTCAGTTTTAAAGCTCCTGTTTGTAAATGTTGTAACAGTTGATTTGCCTCCATTAATCTTCATATTATTTTCTTCAACCCATTCTTGGATACTCTCAAGGTCCCTTTGTAATTCTGAGCAATCCTCAATGTTATTTATTTCCCTATAAACAATTATGTCATCTGCATACAATCTTATTTTCGATGTTATATTGTTCCCTAAATCATTTGCGTATATTAAGAAAAGTAACGGACCGATTATACTACCCTGTGCAATTCCCTTCCAAACTTTCTCTTCCTGTGATATATTATTTCCTACTTTGACTTTCTGAACCCTTGAATTTAGAAATGTTCTTATCCAACGTATAAACCTTACGTCCAATCCTATTCCCTCCAATTTCTTTAATAATATTCCATGTTCTACTCTATCAAAGGCTTTGGAAAGGTCTATGGCTATGCAATCTAACTGGCCTCCTGAATCCAACTGATCTGATATGTCCTGCTCAAATCTCACCAGTTGTGCCTCGCAAGAAAATTTCTTTCTAAATCCATACTGGCTCCTCATGAACCAATTTTTATCATCACATATCCCTCTGATGTACTTTGCTATTAAACTCTCCAGTATATTTTACAAACTATACTGGTCAGGCTGATTGGTCTGTAGTTCTCTGGTTTCCTTTTATCATCCTTTCCTTTATAAATTGGTATTATTATAGATTCCTTCCATTCCTTTGGTATTACACTATTATTTATGACACAGTCAAAGAGAAATTTTAAATAAGGCACTATATACCACCCCATTGTCTTTAATACCTCCCCAGTAATTTGATCACTTCCTGCTGCTTTTCCTTGCTGAAGCAGTTGGATTTCTCTGAAAATATCTTCATTTGTGAATGAGAAGCTTCTTTTTTCCCTATGTGTCTCTCCCTCTCTATCTTCTGTTATGGTTTCCAAGATTTTAAGGATTTAAACAGAATTTAAACATACATTTTTAAATATTTTTGAGTGTTATTTGATAGAATCTGATGATGTTCTTTTAAGAACGAAACATTCCGTTATATTTTAATTAAGTTTTTCTTTTCTTCTTCTTCTACTGTTTCTCCGTCACCTTTTACGGCCTCATTGGACCACTTCAGTCAACCGACGATGATGACGATGATAATAATGATTCAAAATTAATTTCCCCACACTGAAGTACCTAACAGTTATTTAAAAAAAAGTTTTAGTCAGTGGTTTGGTAGGAAGCTACCTTGAAGTACCTAGCCTCGCCTGATCAAGTTCTCAGACATAACAGAGTACATTTTAACCCCTTCACTGAGGTCACGTCACGGAAGTCGTGCAGTCCTAGTAACGGGACGACTCTTCCACGTAATTTACAATGTTATGCCTAAATCGACAATCGGTTAAGAAGATTCAGCGTTCATTGTCCACATGTCACGTGGTCTTCCCGTCTTCACGACAGCCGTGACTTCTCACGAACTAACTCTGCCGTACAATTCATTCAACAACGCAGCCTGGAAGTCAGCTTAAAGAACACGTTCAGAATGAAAACAGAACTAATTATGTGGAATTATTTTCTTTACAAATAGCCAAAATATGCGCACTCTAAAATATGCACGATAATCTTGAGCACGTTTATGAAAAGAGTGAGTGAGTCCAAACTATTCCAAATTCGGATAAAAAAGTTATCGGGATGATTCCGCCTACACCTTATCATTAAGGGGACCAGGAAGTATTTTAGGCTGAAAAATGACAATTTTCATTTTCAAGCGTAAAAATCTCCAATTTTTCCTGAAGAATTTGGTGTATCATTTATTGTGCTGAAGTTATAATTGAGGCAATAAAATTAGGTTTAAACATTACTCTGCACGCTGAATATCATTAGATGCCAGCTACCAGTCAAACATTCTTTCTGGATTTTCCGTAAGTCATATTTTTTTGAAACTTTCTGTACCTTTTTCTCAGAAACTATCACATCAACGTATTCGAAATTTTGTAGCTTCTTAGACACTGTATAGATCTGCTTGTGGAAGTAAATTTAATGAGATATCTTCATTCGTTCATGGAGGCCAGCTTGAAGTGTACGGAAACTTTTACATAAAATTTCAGTTTTAAACTAGGATATAAAAATTCAACTCCTGTAAACAATATGACAATTGTATTTCAGCAGCTCAAATTAGGTTTAAATATTATGCATGCGAAGTTTCTTAGGTCTGGTTTGAGTATTTTCTCAGAAAAAGGTACATCAGTTGAGGGACGTTTTAACAATTTTTTTTTTAAATACTATTTTTATATTAAGTATAGAACCTTCATATTCTACCCAAATAATGATGAATGTATTCTGAATATATTTAAAGAACATTCGAACAATTACCCCTTTTAATTTATGAGATATGTAACTAAACATAGGCAGTTACATTTTTCAATCGTTTCACACTTCCCGGTTCCCTTAAGCCTGATTTAATAAAATCCCATCGAAAAGTGCACTAGGTCCGGAGGTTATTATAACTTACACCAAACAACACAGGAACATGTTGATTTACAGTTTGATCTATTATGTCGTTTAAAAAATTCTTTTAATACAGTGTTTGGAATACATCTTACTGAACAGGTGGTGGTGGTGATTATTGTTTTAAGAGGAAGTACAACTAGGCAACCATCCTCTATATAACACTAATCAGAGGGAAAAATGAAAGGGGTCCGACACTTCGAAAAATGAAGATATCGGTTAAAGAAAGACAAGGGCCACGAAGGGCGTGAAGATGAAAGACTCCCTAGCCCTCGCAAACCTAATAGCGTCGGGGTCGGAAAAGAACAAGAGTTGACCAAGGTAGGTCGGATAGGATAGATGAAAGTGAGGAGACTGGCACAAGTAAGTGGAAGCAATGCCAGCACTCAGCTGAGGGCCCCGTGGTCGCCAACCCACGCTCCAAAGTTCAGAGCCCCTGGGGCCCCTTTTAGTCGCCTATTACGACAGGCAGGGGATACCATGGGTGTTATTCTACCGCCCCCATCCACAGGGGGATCTTACTGAACAATTGGTTCCGGGATCTAGTCACATTGCTATCAGCTTGCATTCGGGAGACAGCGGATTCGAACCCCACTTTCGGCAGCTCTGAAGATAGTTTTCAGTGGTTCCCCATTTCCACACCAGAAAAATGTTGGAGCTGTACCTTAATAAAGGCCATGACCGCTTCCTTCCCACTCCTATCCCTGCGCCAGGCGAGCCGAACACGTCCTCCACGCCGAGAAATCAGCATCAAACGCACTATAGGTTTCAGCGGTGGTGGTGGTGATTATTGTTTTAAGAGGAAGTACAACTAGGCAACCATCCTCTATATAACACTAATCAGAGAGAAAAAATGGAAGGGGTGCGACACTTCGAAAAATGAAGGTATCGGCCAAAGGAACACAAGGGCCACGAAGGGCATGAAAATGAAAGACTCCCTAGGCCTCCATACTTAATACCGTCGGGGTCAGAAAAGAACAAAAGTTGACCAAGGGAGGTTGGATAGGTGAAAGTGAGGAGCCTGGCACAAGTAAGTGGAAGCAACACCAGGACTCAGCTGAGGGCCCCGTGTTCGCCAATCCACGCTCTAAATTCAGAGCCACTGAGGTCCCTTTTAGTCGCCTTTTACGGTGGTGATGGTGATTATTGTGTTAAGAGGAAGTACAACTAGGCAACCATCCTCTATATAACACTAATCAGAGAGAAAAAAATGGAAGGGGTCCGACACTTCGAAAAATGAAGGTATCGGCCAAAGGAACACAAGGGTCACGAAGGGCGTGAAAATGAAAGACTCCCTAGGCCTCCATACGTGACACCGTCGGGGTCGGAAAAGAACAAGTGTTGACCAAGGGAGGTCCGATGGGATAGATGAAAGTGAGAAGCATGGCACATGCAAGTGGAAGCAGTGCAGGACTCAACTAAGGGCCACGTGGTCGCCAACTCACGCTCCAAATTATAGAGCCCCTGGGGCCCCTTTTAGTCGCCTCTTACGACAGGCAGGAGATACCGTGGGTGTTATTCTACCGCCCCCACCCACAGGGAGACGACTCGCAAAGCCCAATTAAATTTCTCCCGCGAAGTGATCTGATTGGTTAACATCAGAAGCCAATATAATGACAATGGCGCGAAAGATCGAATTATTTATTTCAAATTCGTTATCAGTATGACCAACCCTCTAACGCGCATGTACCCGTTTCACATTGTTCCGACCAGCCTGTATATATATTTGCTAGTTTTCAGGATATTCACTGGGATAAAGGTACGCGCCTGTGTGGATCATTAGACAGTGGACGCTGATCGCGAACTAGAATCTGTAGCTGTGCTGAGATACGCGCTGACGCGAAGGGCAGTAAGGTACATGATGATAGCCATCGTCCTGCGGGCTGACCTCCAGAGCCCTTCTCCCACGACCAGACCTTCATTAAGACTATGGCCGCATGCTGGGTAACATTAAGCTGCGGTAATTGATTGAAATTATTGAGTGCATTCTGTACTTCTCTTGTTTATTGGCTAAAGGCTATTATCGTCTTCGTGGGAAGAAACCAGGGCTGTCCAGCACACTCCCGAAGCAATTATTATTGAAAACATGGAGTTATTCGCTAAATTCTACCAGCCTTTCCAGGCGAAGAGAGATTATAATCGAATGGAGGGATAGGAATAGAATTTTCTGATAAACATGGTATAGTAAAATGATTATACATTTCAGTGTGTATAGTTTGTAAGAAGAAATACTGTTTCAGAGACGTTACAACGCCGGAAAATACATGGTGGTGGTGGTGATTATTGTTTTAAGAGGAAGTACAACTAGGCAACCATCCTCTATATAACACTAATCAGACGGAAAAGAATGGAAGGGATCCGACACTTCGAAAAATGAAGATATCGGTCAAAGGAAGACAAGGGCCACGAAGGGCGTGAAAATGAGACTCCCTAGCCCTCGCAAACCTAATAGCGTCGGGGTCGGAAAAGAACAAGAGTTGACCAAGAGAGGACGGATAGGATAGATGAAAGTGAGGAGCCTGACACAAGTAAGTGGAAGCAATGCCAGGACTCAACTAAGGGCCCCGTGGTCGCCTACCCACGCTCCAAAGTTCAGAGCCCCTGAGGCCCCTTTTAGTCGTCTCTTACGACAGGCAGGGGATACCGTGGGTGTTATTCTACCGCCCCCACCCACAGGGGGGAAAATACATGAATCTCTCTAAAAGTGGTGTGTGGGTTAGTAGGAGTGCACGTGTGTGTATAATACTAGGCGGTTCGCGTGCGCCGTATTTTCTACTTACAAATGCCCCGCATGCACAAATGAGGAATAGGATGTCTACTAACATATTTTCGCAGGGGCATTACTGCCAGCAGGCAGGTTTCATCAGAATATAAAGAGATAACAACCGGACGGTCACTCACAGCATGTTCCTCAGCGCTACCCGTCTAATGCAACCTCTTGCATTAGTAAATCTCGTTTTCGACCGCATAGTACCAGGCTGGTGTATGGTACATCAGCACTACATTTGCTGTATACATATCGGCAATGGCTAATATATTCAGCAACAACGAATACACAGGCAACATTTTAATCTCTGGAACCGAAGCTCAAAAAACAGAAGTCTGTCTTCTACACAAGTATTTCGCTGAATAGCATTAATTTTTGTTTCATACAAACAGCTCTTTTATAGAGGGGAATGTCTACACGTGTATAAATTCGTGAGTTATTAACTTTCCTTTCTGCATCCTTGAAGTATTTACAAATGCACCCTATTATGGAACGTGTGCAGTAAAGCGACTGCTATTTGTTTCACAATATCCACAATACAGCACGTTGTAGTGCTCCTTCGAAAACAAGTGCTTAGGCATCCCATGTACCACTAGTGCATGCGGGACATTTGTAAGTAAAGAATACGGCACTCGCGGGCCGCCTGGTATATATATATTTACAATTAACTTTACGTCGCACACGACACAGATTGTCTTAAGACGAGAGTGGGTTGTGAAAGTACTAGGAGTGGGAAGGAAACAGTCGTGGCTAAATTAGTATGGCTATATAAGCACGGGCTTGTAGGCAAAGGAATTAGTGTCGCGGTCGTGTCGTGCCGAGGTGCGTGCGTTAAATGCGCTCACGTGAACTATGGCGACGTTATTACAAAATGCGTCCAAACAGGACCAACGTGATGTTATTCTGTTCTTGGCTGTCTGAGGGCAAACACCGGTGGACATCCATTGGAGAATGAAGACTATGTATAGGACAAGATGTCTGTCGAAAACTATTGTTGTGGAATGGTGCACCAAGTTCCGAGCAGGCCGCATTTTGACACAAGACGCTGGTCCATCTGTGAGGTCAGCTTTATCTATTACGGAAAACAACAAGCGACCGATGGATGAGACGATCACCCGCCCTGTAGTCCTAATCTCTCTCCATGCGATCATCACGCCTTCGGTCCCCTTAAAAAGGCCTTCAAGGTCGCCGCTTTCTGTCGGACGACGATGTGCATCAGGCGCTTACGGACTTCATCACGCAGCAGGACACGGAGTTTTACCATACGGGGATCTTCAACCTGGTAATACTATTAATAATTATCGTATGGCCTCAGCTACCATGTGCAGACACTTCAATTTGACGCCACCTGGCTGTCTGCTCGTCAATTTCGACGTTCCGTTTTACTCTAGGCCCACTAGATAGCAGACCGAGTAAACCGAAACTCTCTTGGGCGTCTATGGATGAGATTTAATGAATCTTGTCGGGTAAACACCAAATGTGTCACCAGAGATCTTTCACATGCCGACATCGTACAACATGGAGTGTCGCATGGACTTTTTCCGCCCTTCAAAAATCCGACTACCTCTGCCGGGTTTGAACGCGCTATCCTGGGATCCGGAGGCCGACACTTTACTACTGATCCACAGAGGCAGCTTTCAACCTGGTGCGTCGGTGGGATGAGTGCTTCAATGCTCACGGTGATTTTGCCTAATTGACAAAACAAGTTGTAAACAGAATAATGAAAAACCATGTAAAATCAAATTGTACAGTTTGAAACACTCAATAATGCACTTAGCAAAGAGGCCGAAACTCCCACCCACAACCTTCACGGAATCAAACCTCCCCCTCCCCCGCCACACCTCCTAACTCCATCAAATCTCCAAACCCGGCGAATCTCCTGGCCAGAAAGAAGGTGCTACCTTCTAGTTGGCGCTAGGTCCTAACTGATATCCCGATTCAGGACTGTGCGGCCGTCGAAAGCGACCGTTTTGATCGTCCCTTATATAAGTTTTATTGTGAGCTAATTATTTTATTTTCAGAATTTAGCTCCTCTTGGGGATGCTTACGACAAAGAATATACTAAAACAACTTCATTAAAAAATAGAGAAATTAAAAGTAAATTATAAATTCATGATCTCAGCCTGGCGAATACAGGCGGTGTCTGAATATGAAAAGAGAACACCTGATCACTTTCAGCCCCCAGACGATGAACTACTTGGAACTGATGTTGAAGGTCTTCATCTGCTCTATCGTCTTCTTAGGGACTGTCCCTCTCTACATTATCCAGCTTGTAGGCAGGTAGATAGACTTATTTTCTCAGTCCACTTCGTTAGGTTGGTCGGAGTGCGTTTCAAATCTTACTGTGAGGTCTAATATATATCCTCTTTTTACCTTTATTGGCGATCATGTCTATTCCTCTTGTGCTGCTTCCATTTACTCGGATGCCATTCACTTGAAATCCTCTGCGCTATGGATGTCTTGATGTTGTTATGCGTGATGTTTCGAAGAGCTTCACCGAAGGAACCCAAGACGTGAGGTAAATTTTCAGTCTCACCGCATTTTCTTCAGCGGTTACCATCAAGGGAGCTTCCCGGTGCAGCTTTTTTTACAGGTGCATTTCATGCAATTTTCAGCACGTTTCTCCACTCCGTGCTAGGAAGGCCTTCGTGGTTTCTAACCCATATGAACTGGTTACTTATTTATTTATCGTATTATGAATCAAAGTTGTTTACATATACATTTTATATAACTTTAAGTTTGTGAACAAATGTGCACAGTCACCAGCTCGTACAATCTTACCATTCTAGGTTTAGTTTTCTAACGCATTCCATTGCTTCTATTGCTTCAACTGATGTGTGATGGATGTCCGTTATCGTTCCTCTGAAAGCACGAAGAGGGCAGTCTCCAAGGAGGCACCACAGTCACAATTTGCTGAGGTAGCCCATCCCCATTTGTGTAGCAGTTATCCACATCTGCCTTGTGTGGTTCGGATCCGGTTGATGATCCTCCACTGGCGTCTGGGAGGTGGTGGTGGTGATTATTGTTTTAAGAGGAAGTAGAACTAGGCAACCATCCTCTATATAACACTAATCAGAGTGAAAATATGGAAGGGGTCCGACACTTCGAAAAATGAAGATATCAGTCAAAGAAAGACAAGGGCCACGAAGGGCATGAAAATGAAAGACTCCCTAGCCCTCGCAAACCTAATAGCGTCGGGGTCTGAAAAGAACAAGAGTTGACCAAGAGAGGTCGGATAGGATAGATGAAAGTGAGGTGGTGGTGGTGGTGATTATTGTTTTAAGAGGAAGTAGAACTAGGCAACCATCCTCTATATAACACTAATCAGAGGAAAAAATGGAAGGGATCCGACACTTCGAAAAATGAAGATATCAGTCAAAGAAAGACAAGGGCCACGAAGGGCGTGAAATTAAAAGACTCCCTAGCCCTCGCAAACCTAATAGCGTCGGGGTCGGAAAGGTGGTGGTGGTGGTGGTGGTGGTGATTATTGTTTTAAGAGGAAGTACAACTAGGCAACCATCCTCTATTTAACACTAATCAGAGGGAAAAACGGAAGGGGTCCAACACTTCGAAAAATGAAGTTATCGGCCAAAGAAAGGCAAGGGCCACGAAGGGCGTGAAAATGAAAGACTCCCTAGCCCTCGCAAACCTAATAGCGTCGGGGTCGAAAAAGAACAAGAGTTGACCAAGGGAGGTCGGATAGGATAGATGAAAGTGAGGAGCCTGGCAGAAGTAAGTGGAAGCAATGTCAGGACTCAGCTGAGGGCCCCGTGGTCGCCAACCCACGCTCTAAAGTTCAGAGCCCCTGGGGCCCCTTTTAGTCGCCTCTTACGACAGGCAGGGGATACCGTGGGTGTTATTCTACCGCCCCCACCCACAGGGGGGCGGGGTCGGAAAAGAACAAGAGTTGACCAAGAGAGGTCGGATAGGATAGATGAAAGTGAGGAGCCTGGCACAAGTAAGTGGAAGCAATGCCAGGACTCAGCTAAGGGCCCCGTGGTCGCCAACCCACTCTCCAAAGTTCAGAGCCCCTGGGGCCCCTTTTAGTCGCCTCTTACGACAGGCAGGGGATACCGTGGGTGTTATTCTACCGCCCCCACCCACAGGGGGTGGCGTCTGGGAAGGTCGAATGCTTGTATTCGCTTAGAAGGGTCTTCAACTATATGTATATTGACTTCCGGTTGATAATCTTCCACTGACGTCTGGGAAGGTCAAATGCTTGTATTCGCTTAGAAGGGTCTTCAACTAGATGTATGTTGACTATTGGGTTTTCCATGAACTGGTAACTTTGAAGGAGGATCTTTCAAGGTTAACTGCTGTGCACTATGATGGTTTCCTTGATTTCAAGCGTTGATGTTCTGATTGTGCAATAGCTTGGTGAATGCGTAGCTCTGGTTTCTTTTGAATGTTGTTCCATACCTTTAGAAGTGCTTCTGATCTTCTTAGGGCTAGAGGTGGAATATTGCTGAGAACAGTTAGTCATAGTGTGTTCGTACTCCGAATACATCCCGTGATTATTCGCATAGCTTATATGAACTGGTAACTTTGCATCATTGCTTACATTTCCGTCTATTGCACTTCAATGAATAATATGACCAGATGCAAAGTTACAGTATGGGATGGCCAATTGCATGGAAAGAAATAAAGGGCATAACATTATGGATTAATGATGTAAGGTTTCACATGAGAAATGACACATTTTAAAGAAAATAATTTTTAATGGAGTTAATCATTGCAATTATAATCCAAATCTTACATCAATCTAATCAACAAAATACAATTTACAACAGTAAATACTGTGTTCGAAGCTGCATTAACTGGATTCAATTTTACAATTTCCTTTCAAGTTCAGGAAATAGAGAAAACATCCCTGTTTACCCAATCTCTTTGGGATATCTATTCCTCCAATAACATCCTTCCATTCATAGTGGTGGTGGTGGTGATTATTGTTTTAAGAGGAAGTACAACTAGGCAACCATCCTCTATATAACACTAATCAGAGAGAAAATATGGAAGGGATCCGACACTTCGAAAAATGAAGGTATCGGCCAAAGGAAGACAAGGGCCGCGAAGGGCGTGAAAACGAAAGACTCCCTAGCCCTCGCAAACCTAATAGCGTCGGGGTCGGAAAAGAACAAGAGTTGACCAAGGGAGGTCGGATAGGATAGATGAAAGTGAGGAGCCTGATACAAGTAAGTGGAAGCAATGTCAGGTGGTGGTAGTGGTGATTATTGTTTTAAGAGGAAGTACAACTAGGCAACCATCCTCTATATAACACTAATCAGAGGAAAAAGGAAGGGGTCCGACACTTCGAAAAATGAAGGTATCGGCCAAAGGAAGAGAAGGGCCACGAAGGGCGTGAAAATGAAAGACTCCCTAGCCCTCGCAACCTAATAGCGTCGGGGTCGGAAAAGAACAAGAGTTGACCAAGGGAGGTCGGTTAGGATAGATGAAAGTGAGGAGCCTGGCACAAGTAAGTGGAAGCAATGCCAGGACTCAGCTGAGGGCCTCGTGGTCGCCAACCCGCGCTCCAAAGTTCAGAGCCCCTGGGGCCCCTTATAGTCGCCTCTTACGACAGGCAGGGGATACCGTGGGTGTTATTCTACTGCCCCCACCCACAGGGGGACTTCTATTCATAGAATAGTTTATCACTTTCATGAATTTTTCCGACTACTGTTTTGTTATTTTCCAACCCCGACGGTATTACGCTTTTGAGGCCTCGGAAATCTTTCATTTTGACGTTCCTCGTGACCCCTGTCTTTCTTTTGCTGTTATCTTCATAATATATCGAAGTGTCGAACCTCGTTCATTTTACCCTCTGATTAGTGTTAATAGAGGATGGTACTTCATCATATTATAACCACTACAACTCCCGAGCTATTCTAATTTTACCGCGAGGCCAACCGGTAATTTTTTCATTCCAAATTGGCGACTGTCTTGTGTGGCGGTGTGTGACCTCACGCAGTCAAGATTAATGTTCGCCCGTGCCGTTTTAAACGGTGTATTGCTTATTTGGATGTATATTATAGTTTTGTGTGATATACACAAAATCGTAACATCGATTTTCACAAACATTAGTTTTCTTCCATACTAAATGGAATGAATGCTAGCTAGACTCAACTAGCGGCCAGATGCTCCATCCCACACTCCTAGCACGAGAAAATCCTCGGGGGATTCCCCGGTTAGTCATCTCTTATTACGGCCAGGGAACATTGTGTAATGCATTCTTCCACATCCATCCACAGCGAGTTAAGGAACTACGAATGAAAGGGAAGTCGTGTCGCAGAAAAATCACATTAGAATGCATGGATTTGCTGAATAATAATAAGAAGAAGAATAAGAATAATAATCATTCTGAAAAGATCACCGACACCATCAGGAAAAGGCGATTAAAGTTCCATGGTCAGATTCTCAGAATGAACAATGACAGATTCACCAGAAGGATCCTCAACCTCACTCTCTCAATGAAAGTCAAGAACAACTGGCTTAGTGAAACAGAAAAGGACCTTCAGAAAATTGGCATCCCACAGGAAGTCATTCAAGATCGACTCCAATTCACAAAAGCAATCAACAACCATCATTTTGCGGATAAAATGAATACCAGGACCACCAAATCATGGACTGAAGAACAGAGGAAAATGTTCAGTGAACAGATGAAGAAATTTGGGAGAAAGAATCAAATCAGCTAAATAAGTTCTATCGCACTCTGCAGATGGGCTTAACGCTGTAATAATAATAATAATAATAATAATAATAATAATAATAATAATAATATAGGCGAAGAAGAGGAAGAGGCAACATAGAGAGAGATTTAGAAAGAAAGTGTTAAATGGTGGTTGTGGTGGTGGTTATTATTGTTTTAAGAGGACGTACAACTAGGCAGCCATCCTCTATATAACACTAATCAGAGAGAAAATAATGGAAGGGATCCGACACTTCGAAAAATGAAGGTATCGGCTAAAGGAAGACAAGGGCCACGAAGGGCGTGAAAAAGAAAGACTTCCTAGACCTCGCAAACCTAACAGCGTCGGGGTCGGAAAAGAACAAGAGTTGACCAAGGGAGGTCGGACATGATAGATGAAAGTGAGGAGTCTGGCACAGGTAAGTGGAAGCTATGCCAGGACTCAGCTGAGGGCCCCGTGATCGCCAACCCACGCTCCAATGTTCAGAGACCCTGGGGCAGAAAGTGTTAAAATGGAAGGATTCCAAGGTCGGAAGGGAAGGTAAACTGGCTCAAAATGATCCGAGGAGAGAGAAGGAGACATAGGAAGAAGATGAAGGAGTATTGGAGGAAGAAGAAGGAACAGCAATGGATGAAGCATTGAAATTGGCACGTGGTCCCTATAAGATTCTATTGAAAGAAAGAATGAATTAATGAATAATAATAATAATAATAATAATAATAATAATAATAATAATAATAATAATAATAATATGTAATTAACATTCTGCCATCTGTTACCAATCTTAACGCACTCTGAATGGCTGGAAAGATGAATGACGCGTCTTATCAACTCATTGTGACAAGATTCTATTTCCCAACCTTCTATCTTCCGAATTTGGCAACTATATCGTTGGAATATGGAGAGAACGGAATCATGTTCTTGACGGACACATTTCTCTTGATTCTTATTTGTTTTGCAGTAGCTTGTTGATTGCTCCGCGACAGAGAAGTAAATTCTGCAACTGATTGTGTGCGGGAGCAAATTTGACGTCATGTTCTTGGCGGAGGGTTTTTATTACAGCCTTCATCGCCCGCATCTAAGAATTTTTAGAGCTATCTCATCGATGAGTAACTCAGCGGTAATGTTCAGGCGTGGGTTCGAGACCGAGAGATAAATATGAACTGCTACCGAGCAGGCAAGATGATCTAACCGGCCTTGTAACAAGTTTGTTATCTTGATCAAACAGCTTGATACGTAGTGTAGCTGTTCATGTGAGGAAGATAACTGCTGGTAGAATCAAGATAGCTACTTTAAATCTGGCAGAAAAGGTTTTTCATCACTCCATGTCCGAAAACAGCATCTACTACTAATATTACCTGTTAACCCGGGAGTGGTAACGCGTGGGGTGCTGCCAGACCCTCACGGTGAAACCTTTAACTATTGTGTTCGTGTTTGGTTGGCTATACTAATACTTTGTCTACCTTCATTCACACGTTCTAAGTTCCTACATGCATCTCCAATAACTTTTTGTCTTTAGAGAAAGAGAACGGCCAGTTAATGTGACTGGGGTGCAGGTGGACCGCCACATTACCAATTGTGGAACTTTACGTGTACTTAATTCTAGGCCATACTGTTATAACTGCCCCGTACTCCCTACGTATATGTGTCCCGCATGCACTAATGATGAATGGGATGCCTAACGGCTGGCTCACAAGTGAGCGCTACAGCGTGCTATATTTCGAATGTGAAACAAATTAAGTCATTTTACTACACACGTTCTATAAGGGGATGCATTTGTAAATAGGTGGTAGTGGTGGTGATTACTGTTTTAAGAGGAATTACAACTAGGCAACCATCCTCCATATAACACTAATCAGAGGGAAAAAATGGAAGGGATCCGACACTTCGAAAAATTAAGATATCGGCCAAAGAAAGACAAGGGCCACAAAGGGCGTGAAAATGAAAGGCTCCCTAACCCTCGCAAATCTAATAGCATCGGGGTTGGAAAAGAACAAGAGTTGACCAAGGGAGGTCGGATAGGATAGATGAAGGTGAGGAGCCTGGCAGTAGTAAGTGGAAGCAATGCCAGGACTCAGCTAAGGGCCCCGTGGTCGCCAACCCACGCTCCAAAGTTCAGAGCCCCTGGGGCCCCTTTTAGTCGCCTCTTATGACAGGCAGGGGATACCGTTGTGGTGGTGGTGATTATTGTTTTAAGGGGAAGTACAACTAGGCAACCATCCTCTACATAACACTTATCAGAGAGAAAAATGGAAGGGGTCCGACACTTCGAAAAATGAAGTTATCGGCCAAAGAAAGACAAGGGCCACGAAGGGCGTGAGAATGAAAGACTCCCTAGCCCTCGCAAACCTAATAGAGTCGGGGTCGGAAAATAACAAGTGTTGACCAAGGGAGGTCGGATAGGATAGATGAAGGTGAGGAGCCTGGCACAAGTAAGTGGAAGTAATGCCAGGACTCAGCTGAGGGCCCCGTGGTCGCCCCCCCTGTGGGTGGGGGCAGTAGAATAACACCCACGGTATCCCCTGCCTGTCGTAAGAGGCGACTATAAGGGGCCCCAGGGGCTCTGAACTTTGGAGCGTGGGTTGGCGGCCACGGGGCCCTCAGCTGAGTCCTGGCATTGCTTCCACTTACTTGTGCCAGGCTCCTCACTTTCATCTATCCTATCCGACCTCCCTTGGTCAACTCTTGTTCTTTTCCGACCTCGACGCTATTAGGTTTGCGAGGGCTAGGGAGTCTTTCATTTTCACGCCCTTCGTGGCCCTTGCCTTTCTTTGGCCGATACCTTCATTTTTCGAAGTGTCGGACCCCTTCCATGTTTTCCCTCAGATTAGTGTTAAATAGAGGATGGTTGCCTAGTTGTACTTCCTCTTAAGACAATAATCACCACCACCACCGCCACCCCGTGGTCGCCAACCCACGCTCCAAAGTTCAGAACCCCTGAGGCCCCTTTTAGACGCCTCTTACGACAGGCAGGGGATACCGTGGGTGTTATTCTACCACCCCCACCCACAGGGGGAGGATACCGTGGGTGTTATTCTACCGCCCCCACCCACAGGGGAATTTCAAAGACGGTGCCTTATTCCATCTTATATTTTAAATAATTTTATAAGGATTTTGCGAAATAGATCCACTGTATATTTTAAATTCATAATCATTTTCTTCACTGTCATCTTTTAAATTCTAGTGAGCGGGTAATTTTAAATTTCTATTATTATTATTATTATTATTATTATTTTATTATTATTATTAAATTTTGTTTTATCTCGCACTATTCGGGCCCGATGACCTAAAAGTTAGGTCCCTATAAACAACAAGCTTCATTGTCATCATCATCTATTTGCCAACGATGAACTTCACTTCCCACACTATACTACACTTGGTGTTGGAAACCCCTCGCTGCTCCAGGGAAATGAAGTTCGTGACACAAAGTGGGCTGATGTCCTATACTCAATAACATCAGCGCTAGATTATCTAATTGGCCGTAGTCTCGACTCCCGCGTTGGCAGCTGGCCAGGTACTGCAGCATTGATCGACATCGTATTATCAAGATCTATTTAAACATTCCGATAGCATAAAGTCAGATTTTACCTGCAGCCGTGACCTGTTATACAGACTTCATCCTTACGTGCTGCTTCTTGCTGCATTTTAACCACATGGACTCACAAATCTATGGGACATGGCTGGTGATCAGTGGGCTCCGCCCTGAGTCGAGCATCCTTTCGACATAAAAATCCATGACTCAATGTTGAAAACATCCTAGGAATATGAGCTACGAATTTTAGGTAAATAAAACTTAATAAAGTCTCAGAATATAGGCCTTATTCTTTATTTATTCATAAAAATTACAACCATTTCTTTCAACATCGTTATCCGGTCGATAAGATTAGCAGTTTGCCTTCTTCTACCACTACGAATGTTAATGTAAGTCCACTACGAGCACTAATGTGAGTCAATGCAGAGTTTCACTTAAACGAACACTAATGTGAGTCAATGCAGAGTTTCACTTAAGCAGCACTACGAGCACTAATGTGAGTCAATGCAGAGTTTCACTTAAGCACCACTGCGAGCGCTAATGTGAGTCAATGCAGAGTTTCACTTAAGCACCACTACGAGCGCTAATGTGAGTTAATGCAGAGTTTCACTTAAGCACCACTACGAGCGCTAATGCGAGTCAATGCAGAGTTTCACTTAAGCACCACTACGAGCACTAATGTGAGTCAATGCAGAGTTTCACTTAAGCACCACTACGAGCACTAATGTGAGTCAATGCAGAGTTTCACTTAAGCATCACTACGAGCGCTAATGTGAGTCAATGCAGAGTTTCACTTAAGCACCACTACGAGCGCTAATGTGAGTCAATGTAGAGTTCCACTTAAGCACCATTACGAGCACTAATGTGAGTCAATGCGGAGTTTCACATAAGCACCACTACGAGCACTAATGTGAGTCAATGCGGAGTTTCACTTAAGCACCACTACGCATACTAATGTGAGTCGGTGGTGGTGGTGATTATTATTTTAAGAGGAACTACAACTAGGCAACCATCCTCTATATAACACTAATCATAGG
This sequence comes from Anabrus simplex, assembly GCF_040414725.1. Lineage (NCBI taxonomy): Eukaryota > Metazoa > Arthropoda > Insecta > Orthoptera > Tettigoniidae > Anabrus > Anabrus simplex. The sequence goes on from NC_090274.1 coordinate 53,008,746, forward strand.
GAAAAATGGAAGGGATCCGACACTTCGAAAAATAGAAGGTATCGGCCAAAGGAAGACAAGGGCCACGAAGGGCGTGAAAATGAAAGACTCCCTAGCCCTCGCAAACCTAATAGCGTCGGGGTCGGAAATGAACAAGAATTGACCAAGAGAGGTCGGATAGGATAGATGAAGGTGAGGAGCCTGACACAAGTAAGTGGAAGCAATGCCAGGACTCAGCTGATGGTGGTGGTGGTGGTTGTGGTGGTGATTTTTGTTTTAAGAGGAAGTACAACTAGGCAACCATCCTCTATATAACACTAATCAGAGGGAAAATATGGAAGGGGTCCGACACTTCGAAAAATGAAGATATCGGCCAAAGGAAGACAAGGGCCACGAAGGGCGTGAAAATGAAAGAGTGGTGGTGATTATTGTTTTAAGAGGAAGTACAACTGGGCAACCATCCTCTATATAACACTAATCGGAAGGAAAAATGGAAGGGGTCCGACACTTCGAAGAATGAAGATATCGGCCAAAGGAAGACAAGGGCCACGAAGGGCGTGAAAATGAAAGACTCCCTAGCCCTCGCAAACCTAATAGCGTCGGGGTCGGAAAAGAACAAGAGTTGACCAAGGGAGGTCGGATAGGATAGATGAAAGTGAGGAGCCTGGCACAAGTAAGTGGAAGCAATGCCAGGACTCAGCTAAGGGCCCCGTGGTTGCCAATCCACGCTCCAAAGTTCAGAGCCCCTGGGGCCCCTTTTAGTCGCCTCTTACGACAGGCAGGGGATACCGTGGGTGTTATTCTACCGCCCCCACCCACAGGGGGTTGAAAATGAAAGACTCCCTAGCCCTCGCAAACCTAATAGCGTCGGAGTCGGAAAAGAACAAGAGTTGGCCAAGGGAGGTCGGATAGGATAGATGAAAGTAAGGAGCCTGCCACAAGTAAGTGGAAGCAATGTCAAGACTCAGCTGAGGGCCCCGTGGTCGCCAACCCACGCTCCAACGTTCGGAGTACCTGGGTCCCCTTTTAGTCGCCTCTTACGACAGGCAGGGGATACCGTGGGTGTTATTCTACCGCCCCTACCCACAGGGGACGCGTTGCTGTGAGCTTGCATCCTGCAGATAGTGGGCCTTTCCTTTCCCATCGTCGCCATAAGACCTATCTGTGTCGGTGCGACGTATAGCCAATTGCAAAAAAAATAAAAAGGGAAAAGATTCATTAGAGTCAAATAAATAAAATGTTTAGCAGTATTTGCAAAAGTGGAAAAATATTGTAAATTATGAACAATGAAACAAAAACATTAATTTCTGAAAGACGTAATGACTGTGTAATGTCTAGACCGGGTAAGCTTCCCCTGCTTGACGTCAGCGTCCGGAGAGGTGGTGGTGGTGATTATTGTTTTAAGTCAACTAGGCAACCATTCTCTATAGGCTATAACACTAATCAGAGAGAAAAAAGGGAAGGGATCCGACAATTCGAAAAATGAAGGTATCGGCCAAAGGAAGGCAAGGGTCACGAAGGGCGTGAAAATGAAAGACTGCCTAGCCCTCGCAAACCTAATAGCGTCGGAGTCTGAAAAGAACAAGAGTTGACCAAGAGAGGTCGGATAGGACAGATGAATGTGAGAGGCGTGGCATAAGTAAGTGGACACAATGCCAGGTCTCAGCTAAGGGCCACGTGGTCGCCAACCCACACTCCAAATTCAGAGCCCTTGGGGCCCATTTCGTCGCATCTTACGACAGGTAGGGGATGCCGTGGATGTTATTCTTCCGCCCCCATCCACAGGGGCACAGCGTCCGGAGACTGGAGATGCAACTTGGGAGCTCGCAGCGGCTTCAGGCTAAGAATTAAAATGTTTCTGTTGCTACATTGCAGAACGCTACTAAAGTGAATATCCAGTCCCATAACAATATTAAAATTGTTCGTGAAGTCTGTCTGCTCGCTGAGGGTTTGTTTATGAAGTGGTCGGGTGTGGTGCGGGTGGAGATGAAAGCAGACCGCTCAGAATGCCACACGTGTTCGGCGGTGACATCACCAGGTGCTTGGTGGTCAAACAACCTGTCTCCTGGCAGCACCTGACTGTCAGTGTCCTCGTACTTCAGTTGAAAACAATACACATCTGTAGATTGACTGTTTTAAGAAGTGTATGCCACATTTGTCTGATTAAGATGAGTAGGTAGACAGACAGCTTACATAGTGTAATTAAAAAAAGAATGCTGCAACAATAAAGCTTATTTATTCTTTTAACGTTCTTCGACAAGGGATACGCGGGAAGAAAAAGTTAAGACGCTCTTAGTATTGGGTAGAACGCGTATATTGCCGAGATTAATTAAGTTACGATTACGTTTAATGTCTCAATTGGCAGATAAAAGAGGAGGCTCCCTTTTAAAAACTCCACAGCTCTTCAGGCAAAGCAACTCAATGTTGATAGCATCCTAGGGATATGAGCTACGAATTTTAGGTAAATAAAATATAATAAATTATGATAATATGTTCTTTATTTATTCCTAAAAATTACAATCCTTTTCTTAATCTTCGTTATCCGGTCGATTAGATTCGCAATTCGCCTTTTTCTAACACTAAGAGCGCTAATGTGAGTCAGTGCATTGTTTCACTCAAGTACCACTATGAGCGCTAATGTGAGTCAATACATTGTTTCACTTAAGTACCACTACGAGCGCTAATGTGAGTCAATACATTGTTTCACTTAAGTACCACCACGAGCGCTAATGTGAGTCAGTACATTGTTTCACGTAACAACCACTACGAGCGCTAATGTGAGTCAATGCATTGCTTCACTTAAGCACTACTACGAGCGCTAATGTGAGTCAGTGCATTGTTTCACGAAAGGACCACTACGAGCGCTAATGTGAGTCAATGCATTGCTTCACTTAAGCACTACTACGAGCGCTAATGTGAGTCACTGCATAAGCACCACTACGAGCGCTAATGTGAGTCAATGCATTGCTTCACTTGAGCACTACTACGAGCGCTAATGTGAGTCAATGCATTGCTTCACTTGAGCACTACTACGAGCGCTAATGTGAGTCAATGCATTGTTTCACTTAAGCACCACTACGAGCGCTAATGTGGGTTAGTGTATTGTTTCACTTAAGAACCACTACGAGGGCGAATGTGCGTCAATGCATTGTTTCACTTAGGCACCACTACGAGCGTTGAAAATGAAATGAAGTGGCGTATGGCTTTTAGTGCCGGGAGATCGCAGGACGGGTTCGACTCGCCAGGTGTAGGTCTTTTGATTTGACACCCATAGGTGAGCTGCGCGTCGTGATGAGGATGAAATAATGATGAAGACAACACATACACCCATCCCCCGTACCGGCGAAATTAACCAATGATGGTTAAAATTCCCGACCCTGCCGGGACTCGAACCCGGAACCCCTGTGACCAAATGCCAGGACGCTAACTATGTAGCCATGGAGCCGGATACTACGAGCGTTAATGTGAGTCAGTGCAGAGTTTCAATTAAGTACCACTACGAGCGCTAATGTGAGTCATTGTATTGTTTCACTTAAGTACCACTACGAGCGTTAATTTGTCAATGCATTGTTTCACTTAAGCATCACTACGAGCGCTAATGTGAGTCAGTGTATTGTTTCACTTAAGTACCACTACGAGCGTTAATTTGTCAATGCATTGTTTCACTTAAGCATCACTACGAGCGCTAATGTGAGTCAGTGTATTGTTTCACTTAAGTACCACTACGAGCGTTAATTTGTCAATGCATTGTTTCACTTAAGCATCACTACGAGCGCTAATGTGAGTCATTGCATTGTTTCACTTAAGCACCACTACGTGCGCTAATGTGAGTCAATGCATTGTTTCACTTAAGCATCGCTACGAGCGCTAATGTGAGTCAATGCATTGTTTCACTTAAGCGTCACTACGAGCGCTAATGTGAGTCATTGCATTGTTTCACTTAAGCACCACTACGAGCGCTAATGTGAGTCAATGCATTGTTTCACTTAAGCATCACTACGAGCGCTAATGTGAGTCAATGCATTGTTTCACTTAAGCACCACTACGAGCGCTATTGTGAGTCTTTCCATTGTTTCACTTAAGCACCACTACGAGCGCTAATGTGAGTCATTGCATTGTTTTACTTAAGCACCACTACGAGCGCTAATGTGAGTCATTGCATTGTTTCACTTCAGCACCACTACGAGCGCTATTGTGAGTAATTGCATTGTTTCACTTAAGCACCACTACGAGCGCTAATGTGAGTCAATGCATTGTTTCACTAAAGTACCACTACGAGCGCTAATGTAATTCAATGCAGAGTTTCAATTAAGTACTAATACGAGCGCTAATGTGAAGCATCACCACTCGAAGATTTTTGGTCCTAGAATGTTTGTTATTATTATTATTATTATTATTATTATTATTATTATTATTATTATTATTATTATTATTATTATTATTGCCGGGCTGAAGGTGCTCAAATACGTCGGCCTCGTTTCGGTAGATTTACTGGCACGTAAAAGAACTCCTTCGTGACAAACCGTAAAAATGTAGTTAGTGGGACGTTAAGCAAATGACATTTATTATTATTATTATTATTATTATTATTATTATTATTATTATTATTATTATTATTATTATTATTATTAATTCCCAGTTTCGGCTACTCTGGATCGCAGGAAACAGCTAGTTTACTAGTTCGTCTTATCTTCTCCTCCCAGACTTGTTTTCATCATTTGACTGAGCTTTCTCCTCCCTTCTTCTTACCAGGTGGTCTAGACCTTTGTGTGTTTTTTCCTGGAACCTCTTGAATATTAACAACATTAGTTTGAGACACTACCCAATTCCAGATATCATTTATACGGATCCCAGCGTTCATGAATCCATTTTATGGCCGTCTGTACTTTGGTGATGTAGTTGAAAATTATTATTATTATTTTTTTGTCAACCTGCTCTCACGCATTCTGATAAGGTGTCCATATAACGCCAGTCTTCTCTTGTTGCATTGTGCCTGTAATATTCTCTGCATGTCTGTATATCTGTACCTGAGAACTAAACCAGCGTAAGGCACATTCTGTTCATACTATGAAACGTAGACCGATATAAAGGTAAGTCCACAGTAATATTACTTTAATGGCGTTAAAAATTATAATTAACCATTTTAAGTGTAAATTATATTAACGAATGTGTTCAGTGATCAAAATTACACCAAATATATCAAGAAAAATGATGAACATTTATTTTCCAAGTCATTATGCAGCAAGAATGCTCTACGATGACGCTTAACCTCTCTCCTGTAAAATGACTAAAATCTGACTTACATTGGTTTAAATCTTAGGTACAGAATGAATAAATCTGCCAACCGTGGGGTCAAACCAACTATCTCCCAAATGCAAGCTGACAGCTTCGTGACCTCAAACATAATAATAATAATAATAATAATAATTATTATTATTATTATTATTATATTTTATTATATACAATTCACTATTTTACAATTGGTTTTATGAGCTTCTTCGGTACAATGTACATGAAAGAAGTACTATTTAGTAGGTACATACGCATATGTACTTCATACATATCGGTATATACTTACATTATTGACAAATAAATTTAAAAGATATTTATAAGATATTTACTATACATGCATGGTCAAAATCATTAGTCCATGGTGGATGGTTCATGCCAATAAACTTCCTTACTATATGGCAAGTGGCAAGGATTGCTGCTTTTTGTAATTCAGTGCTCCTGTGTAGAGCCTTTGGTATAATACCATTACATCCAATCACTACTGGAGTGATAATAACGTTGTCAAGTTTCCACATGGTTTTTATCTCTGTGGCCAGATCTGTGTATTTGAAGATTTTCTCTGTATGTATTGATTGGAAGTTGTGAATAGTAGGGCAGGCTATGTCAATTATGGAACAGGTGGTGGTGATTATTATTTTAAGAGGAAGTACAACTAGGCAACCATCCTCTATATAACACCAATCAGAGAGAAAAAATCGAAGGGATCCGACACTTTGAAAAATGAAGGTATTGGCTAAAGAAAGACAAGGGCCACGAAGGGGTTGAAAATGAAAGACTCCCTAGCCCTTGGAAACCTACTAGCGTCGGGGTCGGAAAAGAACAAGAGCTGACCAAGGGAGGTCGGATAGGATAGATGAAAGTGAGGAGCCTGGCACAAGTAAAGGGAAGCAATGCCAGGACTCAGCTAAGGTGGTGGTGATGGTGATTATTGTTTTAAGAGGAAGTACAACTGGGCAACCATCCACTATATAACACTAATCAGAGAGAAAAAATCGGAAGGGATCCGACTCTCCGAATTTTGAGGGTATCGGCCAAAGGAAGCCAAGTGCCACGAAGGGCGTGCAAACGAAAGACTCCCTAGGCCTCCATACGTAGCCCTAATACCATTGGGGTCAGAAAAGAACAAGAGTTGACGAAGAGAGGTTGGATAGGATAGATGAAAGTGAGGAGCCTGGCACAAGTAAGTGGAAGCAATGCCAGGACTCAGCTAAGGTGGTGGTGGTGGTGATTATTGTTTTAAGAGGAAGTACAACTGGACAACCATCCTCTATAAAACACTAATCAGAGGGAAAAATGGAAGGTGGTGGTGGTGGTGATTATTGTTTTAAGAGGAAGTACAACTAGGCAACCATCCTCTATTAACACTAATCAGAAGGAAAAAATTGAAGGGATCCGACACTTCGAAAAATGAAGATATCGGTCAAAGGAAGACAAGGGCCACGAAGGGCGTGAAAATGAAAGACTCCCTAGCCCTCGCAAACCTAATAGCGTCGGGGTCGGAAAAGAACAAGAGTTGACCAAGAGAGGTCGGATAGGATAGATGAAAGTGAGGAGCCTGGCACAAGTAAGTGGAAGCAATGTCAGGACTCAGCTAAGGGCCCCGTGGTTGCCAACCCCCCGCTCCAAAGTTCAGAGCCCCTGGGGCGGAAAAATGGAAGGGATCCGACACTTCGAAAAAAATGAAGATATCGACCAAAGGAAGACAAGGGCCACGAAGGGCGTGAAAATGAAAGACTCCCTAGTCCTCGCAAACCTAATAGCGTCGGAGTCGGAAAAGAACAAGAGTTGACCAAGAGAGGTCGGATAGGATAGATGAAAGTGAGGAGCCTGGCACAAGTAAAGGGAAGCAATGCCAGGACTCAGCTAAGGACCCCGTGGTCGCCAACCCACGCTCCAAAGTTCAGAGCCTCTGGGTGGTGGTGGTGGTGATTATTGTTTTAAGAGGAAGTACAACTAGGCAACCATCCTCTATATAACACTAATCAGGGGGGAAAATGGAAGGGATCCGACACTTTTAGAAATGAAGATATCGGCCAAAGGAAGACAAGGGCCACGAAGGGCGTGAAAATGAAAGACTCCCTAGCCCTCGGTAACCTAATATTGTCGGGGTCGGAAAAGAACAAGAGTTGACCAAGGGAAGTCGGTTAGGATAGATGAAAGTGAGGAGCCTCGCACAAGTAAGTGGAAGCAATGCCAGGACTCAGCTGAGGGCCCCGGGGTCGCCAACCCACGCTCCAAAAGTTCAGAGCCCCTCGGGCCCCTTTTAGTCGCCTTTTACGTCAGGCAGGGCATAACGTGGGCATAACCCACAGGGGTGTTCTAGAGTGTCGAACAAGGTCTGTGTGTCCACAGTCATACGCTTTCTTCAGGTCCACGAAGGTAACTATCGTGTTGTTGTTTCTGCGGATCTTCAGAATTATTTTCAGATTCCATATATGTTGAGTAAACGAACGTCCTTTCCTAAAACCCTCTTATTATTATTATTTATTACGAATTACGTGTATAAAGTTTTATTTTATAGGAATTGGAGTAGGCATACGGAAGTTAACAGTGACTCACACATTGGCAGTGATACGGCATATTGAAGGTTAATTTGTTAGCGAATGAGCATAAAGACTAATTTAAATGGACAAGGTGACTGAGTAAGACTCTTGCTGTGATACCATCGTACAGCCTACGGATTATGTAGATTACTTCAAGACCGTAATAGATGTTTTTAGAAGTCTCCAAGCAGTGAATTCATCGGAATTAATATCAGTAAGGTTAAACAAAGTCTGACAGGAACATAAGCAGGGAGCATGTCATACTCATTACAACATCTCACAAACATTTCTCATATACTGCTTCTTGTGCAGTGTTGCCAAGTGTCAACTCTATTATCTGCGATCCTCTGTGGGTGGGGGTGGTAGAATTACACCACGGTATTCCATGCCTGTCGTAAGAACTCCAGGGGCTGTCAACTTGTGTGCGTGGGTGGCAAACACTTGACCGTAGCTGAGCATGGCATTTATTCCACTTAATCCGGTCTTCTCGTTTTCACGCCCTTCGTGGCCCTTCAATTTCTTTGCTCAACAACAATCTTGTATATCAATCGACATTGATCTGCATTTAGGGCAGTCGTCCTGATGGCAAATTCCGTATCTGTTGCTTTCCTTAGATGTTTGCAAAGAATTAGGAAATTTATTGAACATCTCCCTTGGTAAATTATTCCAATCCCTAACTCCCCTACGTATAAGGGAATATTTGCACCAATTTGTTCTTTTGAGTTCAAATTTATCTTCACATTGTGATCTCTCCCACTTTTAAAAACACCACTCAAGCTTATTCTTCTACTAATGTCATTCCACGCCATCTCTCCCCTGACAGCCTGGAACATACCACTTAGTCGAGCGGCTCGTCTCCTTCCTCCCAAGTCTTCCCAGCCCAAACTTCGCAACATTTTTGTAACGCTACTCTTTTGTCGGAAATCACCCAGAACAAATCGAGCTGTTTTTCTTTGGATTTTTCCAGTTCTTGAATCAAGTAATGCTGGTGAGGTTCCCATACACTGAAACCATACACTAGTTGGGGTCTCACCAGAGACGTTTATGCCCTCTCCTTTACATCCTTACTACAACCCCTAAATATAACCATGTGCAGAGATCTGTACCCTTTATTTACAATCCCATTTATGTGATCACCCCAATGAATATCTTTCCTTATATTAACACCTAGGTATAATGATCCCCAAAATGAACTTTCACCCCATCAACGCAGTAATTCAAACTGAGAGAACTTTTCCTATTTGTGAAACTCACAACCTGACTTTTAACCCCGTTTATCATGGACTGTTCACTACTTGAAAACCCCCTGCGGGTGGGGGACGCACATGTAGAATACACCCGCGGTATCTCCTGCCTGTCGTAAGAGGCGACTACAAGGGGCGACCAAGGGATGATTGAATTAGAACCATGAAACTACTCTTGATTCGTACCATCATGCGGCGAACACCATGGGTTGCATGTACTTGCGAGTAGTATCACTAAATTGGTACGAAATAGGTTTGTGATTAGTTGCAGTAAAAAGCCTGGCCTGGTGGATTCCAGTACCCGTGCGTTGTACCCATGTGAGCAACACCGCGGGTCTGGGCGTAGCCTGTGAGTTGTACCGCTATATGAGCGGCACCGTGGGTCAGCGTTGCCTGTGATTGGTGCCCACTATGTGAGGAACACCACGGGAATACCGGCGCCCGTGACTAGTACACCTAGGTGCGGAACCTTAGCGGTTTGCGTTGGCTATGAGTGGCGCCATTGTGTGAGAAACACCATAGGTCTGCGTTCCCTGTACGAATTGCAATACTTGTGAGTAGTACCATCTTGTGTGGACCACCGTGAGTCTTCGCTACTTTTGATCAGTACCCCAAAATGACAAATACCATGGTTCTACTTTATTCGCGACATGTACCATTCTGTGGGGCCTTGGCCGTGAATTTAGCACCCCTTCAGACATCAAGCATCATTGTGCTTTGTAAATGGTCCCTTCGTCAGTAATACTCTAATTAACTACCTTCTTTTTGAGCCTGATCCACTGTTTTTGTTTGTTTGTTTGTTTGTTTGTTTTTGTTTTTTTTGTAGGATTCATGTCCATCCATTCATTCTTTATGACTTTTTATTTTATTTTGGTCATTGGATGAATATGAAATTTTTGTTATTTCATTTCCATTAGGGGCCGATGACCTCGATGTTAGGCCCCTTTAAACAACAATCATCATCATCACCATCACTACTTCAAATAACATTCATTTTGATGTTTTATTACCATATAACTCCATGTACACACGCACTTTGATGACAATAAACCTCAGCCTGATACTTAAACAGATTGTTTCATGTGTTTCAACATGTCAAACTCTTGTGGCTCGCGTTATGACGAACATATGTTTAATGACGACTCATTAACAATATTTCAGGATAACTGCTGTTTTGAAACGGAAACTAACCAGTACAATCTAGACAGGATATCCTCATTAGAGAAAAGAATTCCATAGTTAAGTAAAATAATTGAGTTTACTCACATCGCAATCCGCTGGCGAGAGTTTACCAGCTCCCATTGTTAAATTCCCGCCGGGAGACAAACGATGTTCTCATTTCCACAAAGTTGAGCAATTATGTAGAACACAAGAGGCTTTGAGCGAAACTAGGGAACATGTGTTTCTGTGTCTGGGAGGAAACACGACTTTCTCTTGTACGTGACAATAGAAATAATGTGCGGACAAATAACTGGGCACTGCAGGACCAGACTGAGTAATAATAATAATAATAATAATAATAATAATAATAATAATAATAATAATAATAATAATAATAATAATAATGCGAAAATGGCATTTTGATGAAAAAGGAATCACATGAAATTTATCAAGTTACAGAAAAAATCACAGATACAATCAGCAAACAGCCATTATAATTTTATGGTCACTTACATAGAATGGATAACAACAGGCTCATAAAGAAAATTTTAAACTTAGCCTGGTGGTGATTATTGTTTTAAGAGGAAGTACAACTAGGCAACCATCCTCTATATAACACTAATCAGAGGGAAAAAATGGAAGGGATCCGACACTTCGTAAAATAAAGGTATCGGCCAAAGGAAGGCAAGGGCCCCGAAGGGCGTGAAAATGAAAGACTCCCTAGCCCTCGCAAACCTAATAGCGTCGGGGTCGGAAAAGAACAAGAGTTGATCAAGGGAGATCGGATAGGATAGATGAAAGTGAGAAGTGGACGCAATGCCAGGACTCAGGCAAGGGCCCCGTGGTCGCCATCCCACGCTCCAAAGTTCAGAGCCCCTGGGGTGGTGGTGGTGGTGATTATTGTTTTAAGAGGAAGTACAGCTAGGCAACCATCCTCTATTTAACACTAATCAGAGAGAAGAGATGGAAGGGGTCCGACACTTCGAAAAATGAAGATATCGGCCAAAGGAAGACAAGGGCCACGAAGGGCGTGAAAATGAAAGACTCCCTAGCCCTCGCAAACCTAATAGCGTCGGGGTCGGAAAAGAACAAGAGTTGACCAAGAGAGGTCGGATAGGATAGATGAAAGTGAGGAGCCTGGCACAAGTAAGTGGAAGCAATGCCAGGACTCAGCTAAGGGCCCCGTGGTCGCCAACCCACGCTCCAAAGTTCAGAGCCCCTGGGGCCCCTTTTAGTCGCCTCTTACGACAGGCAGGGGATACCGTGGGTGTTATTCTACCGCCCCCACCCACAGGGGGAGCCCCTGGGGCCCCCTTTAGTCGCCTCTTACGACAGGCAGGGGGTACCGTGGGTGTTATTCTACCGCCCCCACCCACAGGGGGATTAAACTTAGCCTTATCAATGAAAAATCAAATAAAAAGGTCAGTGAAGACCTAAATGAAATTAGCATTAATGAAGAAAAGAGCCTCCGTGGCTCAGACGGCAGCGCTCCGGCCTCTCACCGCTCGGTTCCGTGGTTCAAATGCCGGTCACTCCTTTTGAGATTTATGCTGGACAAAGCGGAGGCGGGACAGGTTTTACTCCGGGTACTCTGGTTTTACCTGTCATATTTAATTCCAGCAACAGTCTCCAATATCATTTCATTTCATCTGTCATTCATTAATCATTGTCCCAGAGGAGTGCGACAGGCTTCGACAGCCGGCACAATTCCTATCCTCGCCGCTAGATGGGGTTTTCATTCATTCCATTCCTGACCTGGTCGAATGACTGGAAACAGGCTGTGGATTTTCATTTCCATTAATGAAGAAAACATTCAGGATAGAATAAAATTCAGAAACTTAATTCACAAACACAAAATTTCTGTAAAGCTCATCCCACTAGATACAGGATGAACTGAACAACGTAAAAAGGGAAACAGCGAGAGGATGAAGAGATACTGGGGAGGAGAAAGAGAAAAAACTAAAAAAAATGCTAACAAACGTGCTCCTTAGTTGGGCATAACGAATCAAATAATAATAATAATAATAATAATAATAATAATAATAATAATAATAATAATAATACAAAATATGTATATAAAAATGCAAAATTACGACACTACAATACAGTCATCAAACCAGAGGCACTTTATGTATCTGAAACACTGATCATTGGTGGCAGGTCACAAATGAAAAGCATTGAGAAACAAGAGAGGAAAATTCTCAGAAAAATCCTAGGACCAAAGTTCGAAAATGGAATTTGGATGAAAAAGAAACCACACGAAATTTTTCAATTCACAGAAAAAAATCAGATACCATCAGAAAGAGACGACTAAAATTCTACGGACACCTACACAGAATGGATAACAACAGACTGACAAAGAAAATTCTAAATCTAGTTCTAACCCTGAAAATCCGCAACAATTGGTTAGCAGAAATTCATGAAGATCTACAAGAAATGGGTATCGAGGACGAAACCATTCAAGATAGAATGAAATTTAGAAGCTTAGTAAACAAACATAAATTTGCAGAGAAACCAACAAGAAAAAATACAGGCTGGACAGAAACACGCAGAAAGGAACACAGTGAAAAAAATGAAGAGATATTGGGAAGAAAAGAAGAAGAAACATTGTGCAAAATAAGTTCAAACGCGCTCCACAGTTGGGCACAACGAATCAATAATAATAATAATAATAATAATAATAATAATAATAATAATAATAATAATAATTAGAGCTGGCGATCGGTTAAAATTTTTGATCGGTTAACCGAATGCCTTTAATCGATTAATCAGTCGATTAGTGGAATTTTAATCGGGTTCACACAGTTTCCTTGATAGCTTATTTAAACTTAATTGTAGTTGTGTCGTACTTGTCTCTAACTCCTAGAACGATATGTTTTGCACTGTCAGTGGATACAGCGACAACTTCGTCTTCTAGTCCCCATTCACGAACTACATCTTCAAACTCTTCTGTGGTTTTTTCTAACTTAGTTAACGTGAAAATAATGTTGAATTACGATACTCTCCATTTGAATCAATCCATTACCGAGCTCGATAGCTGCAGTCGCTTAAGTGTGGCCAGTATCCAGTAATCGGGAGATAGTGGGCTCGAACCCCACTGTCGGCAGCCCTGAAGATGGTTTTGCGTGGTTTCCCATTTTCACACCAGGCAAATGCTGGGGCTGTACCTTAATTAAGGCCATGGCCGCTTCTTTTCCATTCCTAGACCTTTCCTCTCCCATCGTCGCCATAAGACCTATCTCTGCCGGTGCGACGTAAAGCAAATAGCAAAGAAAAAAATCAGTCCATTAAGTATAACCCCCAAGTAGCTACAGTTAGATATACAAGACCGACAATCCTCTGTGAGATTAAATCATCTAACACTTTGGCCTTCCTACGTCATGTAACATGTCATTTATGTGTGTGGTTTTTGATACCTTGTCTCTAGATGGACGATGGTAAGTGAGAAATCAGAGCTTCCCGTAAAACATCTTCAGTACCAAGATCAAAGACAACATGGCCTGCTGTCCTCCACAATCCACTTCACTAGTTCATTTGTAATTTCATTTTCTGTATTAAAGGCCATAGACTTCACTATTAGGTGCTCCAAGTCTACTGAGAAGATGAACTAGTAGAGACATTGATAGATGCAGATACACTTTGGAAGGGCTGAATATATTTAAGATGATATTGAAGACTAAGGTGGTGGTGGTCGTGATTATTGTTTTAAGAGGAAGTACAACTAGGCAACCATCCTCTATATAACACTAATCAGAGGGAAAATATTGAAGGGGTCCGACACTTCGAAAAATGAAGATATCGGCCAAAGGAAGACAAGGGCCACGAAGGGCGTGAAAATGAAAGACTCCCTAGCCCTCGCAAACCTAATAGCGTCGGGGTCGGAAAAGAACAAGAGTTGACCAAGGGAGGTCGGATAGGATAGATGAAAGTGAGGAGCCTGGCACAAGTAAGTGGAAGCAATGCCAGGACTCAACTAAGGGCCCCGTGGTCGCCAACCCACGCTCCAAAGTTCAGAGCCCCTGGGGCCCCTTTTAGTCGCCTCTTACGACAGGCAGGGGATACCGTGGGTGTTATTCTACCGCCCCCACCCACAGGGGGAAATTGAAGACTAACTTAACGATTTTCCGCATTTCTTACAAAACACTGTTTTTTTTTCTTTTTTTTTTTTTTTTTCTCTGTTACCTTACAGCAGTCATTTCGTTTAAGTCCGGAAATTTCATCTCAATTTTTCCTCGCATCAGTTCATAAGTCATGTAATTGAAGTTCACAAACGCTGAATGCGAGCACTCTCTTCCGAATAACAATCACACACGAACTGAGCTTTAAGTGGTCACATTTTCTACTGTGCCTTTCTAGCAATTGGTATCTACCCATTCGCACATTATCTGGAAATTCCTGAAAATTCCTTAATGGCAAGCTCTTCAAGTACAGTACCTCCCCAACATCTCACCCTGTGGGTGGGGGCGGTAGAATAACACCCACGGTATCCCCTGCCTGTCGTAAGAGGCGACTAAACGGGGCCCCAGGGGCTCTGAACTTTGAAGCGTGGGTTGGCGACCACGGGGCTCTTAGCTGAGTCCTGGCATTGCTTCCATTTACTTGTGCCAGGCTCCTCACTTTCATCTATCCTATCCGACCTCTCTTGGTCAACTCTTGTTCTTTTCTGACCCCGACGCTATTAGGTTTGCGATTGCTAGGGAGTCTTTAATTTTCACACCCTTCGTGGCCCTTGTCATCCTTTGGCCGATATCTTCATTTTACGAAGTGTCGGACCCCTTCCATTTTTTCTCTCTGATTAGTGTTATATAGAGAATGGTTGCCTAGTTGTACTTCCTCTTAAAACAATAATCACCACCACTCCCCAACATCCATCCATTATGGCGCCTGACTGTTTTGTAAATGTCTGCAAATATACTACATAGCCTGACCCGTATTTCCTTTCCAAAAGTTTGTAAAAGCAATGGTCATAAACCTCGTTTTACGAGAAAGCAATTAAGGACGTATTATTGCTTTTACCTTTCAGAATATGAACATCAGCTTACTTTAAAGACCAGTCAGTTATACAATAGCTGATGCTAGCACACCAAATGGCAAATAACAATACAATACACAGATTTTGTGTCACGAAAACCAGTTATTTTTCCTTCATGATCCTACAATTTTAATCTGTTCGATTAATTGTCTAAAGCATATTGATCGGTTAGCCGGATTTTTAGATTAATTGGTTAATCGGTTTGATTAATCGTTAATAATAATAATAATAATAATAATAATAATAATAATAATAATAATAATAATAATATAATAATAATAATAATAATAATAATACTTACTTACTTACTTCCTCTTCATGGATTAGGCTAATAGCCTGTTCCGACCTCAGATTTCATTCCATCTCTTCATAGGACGACCAATATCTCTTCTTCCCGTAGGATGGTATTCCAGGGCAAGTTCTGGGATTCTGTCATCCATCTTCAGAACGTGGTTTTTCGAATGTATCCTGTTTTGGAATATTATTTCATTCATTGAGAATATATTTGATTTTTTGTCTTATCTCTTCATTTTGTATTTTATATTTTAGGGAGTATCCTTTCACTGCTCTTAGGAATCTCATTTCAGATGATTGTATTTTATTCCTACAGCTTGTTTTATCTACCCATGCCTCACTTCCATATAGTAAAGTTGGTACAGCCATAGTCTTATAGAATTTAAGTTGAGTATCTTCTCTTACTTTTCCTTTCAGTGTTCGGCGAATTGTCCCACACGTATATTGAAATCGATGAAGCTTCTTCTTCACCTCGTCATCATCATTAAAAGATATTTCACAAGCAAGGTACTTAAAATTTGTGACTTGTTCGACTGGTTGATTGTCGATTACTATCTTCGCTCTGATAGGATATTTCCCTTGCCACGCCATAACTTTGGTTTTTGTTCTGGATAGCCGAAGATTATAACTTTTACAAATGGTGTTTAACTGATGTATTGATTTCTGGAGTTTATCTTCATCATCCTGCAGCAGTGCCGGATTAAGGTGTTTGGGGGCCCTGGGCTATTTAAAAATGGGGGGCCCCTTCTTCATAACATCACATAAGACTAGCATACTGAAGTCGTTATAGAACTACTTCCACTTAAATTAATGAATAGGGAAGTGTTGAAACAGACTACAATTTTTCTCTATTTTTCATGTTAATATTTCATAATGCTAAGACATATTTTACATTTGTCTCATCATCACTATCAAATCGACATACAAAACAGAACTTACGTTTTTTGGCACCACTAGGATATTTTCTATGCATTTTACAAGAACATTACAGTTGTAACTTACGAATGGTTCAATAATCAGAGGTGAACTGGAAGTTCTCTTACTGATGCAAAGATATAGTATAGCATGCGCATTCCACCATGCTTCCCCTGTCCCCTCCTGCTCACTTCCTAGACCTCTTCCTCATTTCCCCTCTGCCCGTACTCGCAAGCTGCCAGATTTAAATTTTCGTCAACAATAACCTTTACAATAATTACAGTGCGTAAGTAGCGAGGATTCGTGTCTCCGGACGGTAACTGATTCTAGCAGTGATGAAATATTAACGCCGACAGGTGATAAGAAAGAAGGAAGGAAGGAAGGAAGGAAGGAAGGAAGGAAGGAAGGAAGGAAGGAAGGTGGTGGTGGTGGTGCTGATTATTGTTTTAAGAGGAAGTACAATGAGGCAACCATCCTCTATATAACACTAATCAGAGAGAAGAAATGGAAGGGGTCCGACACTTCGAAAAATGAAGGTATCGGCCAAAGGGAGACAAGGGCCACGAAGGGCATGAAAATGAAAGACTCCCTAGCCCTCGAAAACCTAATAGCGTCGGGGTCGGAAAAGAACAAGAGTTGACCAAGAGAAGTCGGATAGGATAGATGAAAGTGAGGAGCCTGACACAAGTAAGTGGAAGCAATGCCAGGACTCAGCTGAGGGCCCCGTGGTCGCCAACCCACGCTCCAAAGTTCAGAGTCCTTGAGGCCCCTTTTAGTCGCCTCTTACGACAGGCAGGGGATACCGTGGGTGTTATTCTACCGCCCCCACCCACAGGGGGAGAAGGAAGGAAGGAAGGAAGGAAGGAAGGAAGGAAGGAAGGAAGGAAGGAAGGAAGGAAGAGTGCGTGTTCGATATTTTGCGAGCGTAAATATTCATATACATGCACGGAGGTGGAGCAGCAGGCCTCTTTATACAATTTTAGGTTTGGCCAAGGGCCGGGGCCCCTTGGCACGCGGGGCCCGGGGCTGCAGCTCCTTTAGCCCCCCCCCCCCCGTTAATCCGGCCCTGTCCTGCAGGATAAATTGATCGTCTGCAAAGAGCATAGTATTTATGTATGTGTTTGTGTTCAATTTTATTTTTATTTTATTTTATTTTAATAATAATAATAATAATAATAATAATAATAATAATAATACATTCAGAACATATTCCTAGCCAGTTCCAAGATTAGAGATTGTCAGTTGGCTGTTGTTAATACTGTGAGAACGTAGAATGTGAAGCTCTTTTTATATGAACATTAACATGTTACAAAAGTCTGACTAAACCAAAGAAAGCATTTTTGTCTCTATGAGAACATTCCCATTTATAATCTCTGTGTCCACTCTTTACTCCGTGATAGGCATCAATAAAACTGTGTCTTCATTTGTTCCACAGTGAAGGCATAGAGCCTAAGGTGTGGTGTTGATATATCCCTAACCATTTCTCACGCTCTTTTCTTTAAAGCCACCTGAATGTGTGACGTGCCTGCGTTTCCATGGAGACTGTGATAAGCCGCTTCGCAGGGTGTGTATACAGAGGGCTTTGGGAGTTCTGTCACGCAATATTAATTGCATGAAGGAGATTTTTAAAAGCGGTCAGCGAGGAAAAAACATGTTATTCTTACTGTGAAAGCTTCTCACTTCTCGTGGGCTGAGAGAAGACGTTTTAATCCCTGGCCCTTGAATCAAGTCTGTACAAGATGGTCTAATCGTTATCGCCAACCTCTAACCTTGAGTATTAATAATTTTTGAATGACCATTTCGTTAATGATTTGACGAATAATAATAATAATAATAATAATACTAATAATAATAATAATAATAATAATAATAATATATACAACAACAGATCAATATCTTTGAACGCCAAGCTCATATACTACCACGCCGTCATTCGTCCGGAGGCCCTCTATGCAGCGGAGTGCCTTGCATTGCACGTAAAAGGCCTTATTGAGAAAGTTACCATCAGAGAAAGAAAGGAAGAAAGAAATACGATTTTGAGGAAAATCTTGGGCCCTATCAAAGACAAAAGTGACTAGATCACAACCACGAGCTCTATTTCCACGTGGAAAAAATAACCGATATGATGCGGAAGAGAAGGATTATTTTCTATGGTCACGTGACAAGAATGAGCCCTCCAAGGTTAACCAAGTGGATTTTCTCCTACTTCCAAGATAAAAAGACAAAAGGGGCCTGGTTCAGTGAAGTGGGAAAATATTTGCAATAATAAATATAATCTACGTACCGGTACCTAATATCTCTAGACTTCAACAAAGTTATATTGTCTAGGTTAGCTTAGGCACAATTCCGTCACTAACTAGCATGCATCAGTTCTAACCTCTATCAATTTATTTATCTACATTCCGTTAACAATTTAGCAATTCTTCCCGGGTGAATCCACTCTCTGTTCAATAACTTTACAACGGTATACAGTTAAGTTTCGCTATCAATTTTCCGCCTATACTCCTCATCCATTAATTTCTCCCTTATTTCCCTTGTCTCTATACAATATTTTATAAGATGTGCTCATCCCATTTCTTTAGAACATAATAAATATGTGTTATCATCCTTAGTGGAAACGATCTACAAGAAGTGGACATTTGGGCATGACATATGAGCGCAACCCACTTAAGAAGAACTCCAAGACAACAAGGTTTTTCTAGAAGAGCCGAAGCTGAACGCAGAGAATGCGTGGACGGAAGCAAGAAAGGAATAACACCAGCAACGAATGCGTGAATACAGGGCAAATGTTTAAAGCCCGGGGAAGGAGCCAATTGAAATTACGCGGTCCTTAAGTGGCCGATATACTGATGACATAGTAATAATAACAACGGAAAGTGAAGATGACCTCAAGTTAGTTTTGTCGCATATGGAATTCATAGTTCCTTCATGAAAATTAATGCCAGTGGCAAAAATGAGATACTGGCAATAAATTTAACATGAAAAGAATCATGATTCTGAAGAGGCGAACAACTTCTGTTACCTGGGCAGTAAATGTATATCTGACTGAAGAAGGAAGGGTAAATCATTCAGACCAAAGAAAACATTTTTCAAGAATAAAAGTCTTCTGTCATCCAACAGCTTGAGTATTGAGGGGTCAGGAAAGAGATCTTTAAAACATACATCTGGAGCATAACATTGTACTTGGAAGCTGAGGAAATATGAAAAGTGCAGGCTTGAAGCTTTCGAGTAGTGATGGGATAATCGAATACAAAATAATCGCTTATTCGATTATTTCATTTTATTCAATCACTCGATTATATTTCCCATTCGGTTACTTTTCAGTTATTCATTCGAAACCCCATTCGAATGAGTGAGGCAATCCGATAGTGAATATTTCTTCCATTCGATTATTTTTCGATTACTTTTTGATTATCCATCCGAAACTCCATTAGAATCAATAAGGCAATTGAGCAATTGAGGAGTGAATTTTTCCACTCGATTAATTTTTCGATTATTCATTCGATTATTTAAATAATCGGATGGAGATTATTCGATTATTAAAAGTATTCGATTATCCCATCACTACTTTCTAGCTCCGGTGCTAGTACACGGAGGCTGGCTACCTTTACTTCTACTACTGCAAACCAACCTTCACGTTGATAACTGGATGATGATGATGATGATGATGATGATGATGATGATGATGATGATGATGATGAAACTGTGAAACTATACTAGAGAGATAGACTAGAAATAACAGTTAGTAAAAAAAAAAAAAAAAAAAAACTGAATAAAATACAAAAGATCGTAAAGAGCACCGAATACCATACACGCTGAGAGAACTAGCTTAACCACGTGTGCCAGGCTCTACGGCTAAGTGGTTAGCGTGCTGGCCTTTGGTCCAGCAGGTCGCTGGTTCGATTCCAGGCCGCGTCGGCGATTTTAACCTTAATTCGTTAATTTCAATGGCTCGGGAGCTGGGTGTGTGTCGCGTCTTCATCATTAGAATGCATCATAGTGGTGATTATGGTGGTGATTATTGTTTTAAGAGGAAGTACAATTAGGCAACCATCCTCTATATAACACTAATCAGAGGGAAAAAATGGAAGGGATCCGACACTTCGAAAAATGAAGATATTGGTCAAAGAAAGACAAGGGCCACGAAGGGCGTGAAAATGAAAGACTCCCTAGCCCTCGCAAACCTAATAGCGTCGGGGTCGGAAAAGAACAAGAGTTGACCAAGGGAGGTCGGATAGGATAGATGAAAGTGAGGAGGCTGGCACAAGTAAGTGGAAGCAATGCCAGCACTCAGCTGAGGGCCCCGTGGTCGCTAACCCACGCTCCGGGGCCCCTTTTAGTCGCCTCTTACGACAGGCAGGGAAAACCGTGGGTGTTATTCTACCGCCCCCACCCACAGGGGGGGAATGCATCATAGACGCGCAGGTCGCCTATACGCGGTCAACTCGAAAGACCTGCACCAGGCCTCTTCCGAGGCCCCACGCCATTATTATTATTATTATTATTATCATTATTATTATCATCACATGGGGAATGTAAACAATAGAGTTGATAGCCAGGTTTTGAAATCGCGCTCTATCGATATCATTTTTTTCTTTTACAATTGGCTTTACGTCGCTGTCTATATAAATCAGTATGAATAACAAAGGAAATGGGTGAATATTGTTACTTGGGTAGTAAAATAACTAACGATGCCAGAAGTAAAGAGGACATAAAATGCAGACTAGCACAAGCAAAGCAGGCCTTTCTTAAGAAATTTGCTCACTTCGAATATTAATATAGGAATTAGAAAGAAGCTTTTGAAGAGCGTGGCATTTTATAGAAGTGAAACATGGACGATAACTAGATCAGAAATAAAGAGAATAGAAGCTTTCGAAATGTGGTGTTACAGGAGAATGCTGAAGGTGAGATGGATGGATCGAATCACGAATGAAGAGATACTGAATCGAACTGGTGAGAGGAGATCGATTTGGCTAAATTTGACCAGAAGAAGAGATAGAATGATAGGACACATCTTAAGACACCCAGGACTTGTTCAGTTGGTTTTTGAAGGAAGTGTAGGCGGTAAGAACGGTAGGGGTAGACCAAGGTGTCAGTATGACAAGCAGATTAGAGCAGATGTAGGATGCAGCAGTTACGTAAAAATGAAAAGGTTAGCACAAGATAGGGTGACATGGAGTGCTGCATCAAACCAGTATATGGACTGATGACTCAAACAACAACAACAACAACAACAACAACATGAATAATAATGGGTTATGGCCTTCCGAGGGGCCTAGTGCAGGTCTTTATCTAGTAGACGGCCTATGGGCGACCTGCATGCCTGTGAAAATGAGGCCGTAACTAAGATGACGAATTAACCAATTAAGGATAAAATCCCCGACCCGGCCGTAAATCGACAAGAATGACAGCTTGCGATTGGCTGGATTCTTATATTTCCGTGCGCAACCAATAGACAGCGGCAAAATCGGCCAAAACGTCAATATAGGAGATATAATATTGAGAGCAAAAATACCAACCAGCTACACTCAGAACCGGCCATTATTGTCTGGGAAGACACCTGTACACCCCTGGTCCACGTGGTGGCCATCTAAGAGCCCCATTCACCTGTGTTTGTGTAGCACTGTTTGGAAGACTCAGAAGGCTGTTACCTTCCTTTTCTAAACTTACTGTAGATGATAGTCTTTCAGCCTGTAACCTTCAGGGTCTTGTTTGTTAGGCACAGATTGGTTGAAAGACTGATTTTACATCGCACGACTCAGATTTGTCATATAGCGACGATGGGAGAGGATTAGGAAGGACGCGACCGTCGACTTAATTTAGGTACAACCACAGCACTTGCCTGGTGTGAAAGTGGTGGTGGTGGTGGTGGTGGTGGTGGTGGTGATTATTGTTTTAAGAGGAAGTACAACTAGGCAACCATCCTCTATATAACACTAATCAGAGGGAAAAATAGAACGGATCCGACACTTCGAAAAATGAAGATATCGGTCAAAGAAAGACAAGGGCCACGAAGTGCGTGAAAATGAAAGACTCCCTAGCCCTCGCAAACCTAATAGCGTACGGGGTCGGAAAAGAACAAGAGTTGACCAAGGGAGGTCCCTGGTGTGAAAATGGAAAACCATTTTCTGGGTTGTCGACATTGTTGTTCGAGCCCTCCATCTCCTAATACAAGCTCATAACTTCGTGACTCGAACCGTATAGCGAACTCGCTCAGCGGTTTGAAAATAGATTGTTGCTTGTGGTGATTACTGTTATAAGAGGAAGTACAACTAGGCAACCATCCTCTACATAACACTAATCAGAGAGAAAAAAGGAAGGGATCCGTCACTTCGAAAAATGATGGTATCGGCCAAGGAAAGACAAGGGCCACGAAGGACGTGAAAATGAGACTCCCTAGACCTCGAATGTTCCATAACCGTAGCTCCACTGCACTTCACTCATACAGGCAGTCCCCACTTCGGCTGTTCAATCTCCATAACCAAGAGTATTGAATTAATTTATTCACACAAAAATTCTTTCTTTTTTTCTTTCTTTCTTAATCTGTTTACCCTCCACGGTTGGTTTTACCCTCGGACTCAGCGAGGGATCCCACCTCTACCGCTTCAAGGGCAGTGTCCTGGAGCGTGAGACATTGAGTCGGCGGATACAACTGGGGTGAACGACCAGTACCTCGCCCAGGTGGCCTCACCTGCTGTGCTGGACAGGGGCCTTGGTGGGGGATGGGAAGATTGGAAAGGGCAGGTAAGGAAGAGGGAAGGAAGCGGCCGTGGCCTTATGTTAGGTACCATCCCGGCATTTGCCTGGAGGAGAAGTGGGAAACCACGGAAAACCACTTCCGGGATGGTTGAGGTGCGAATCGAACCCACCTCTACTCAGTTGACCTACCGAGGCTGAGTGGACCCCGTTCCAGCCCTCGTACCACTTTTCAAATTTCTTGGCAGAGCCGGGAATCGAACCCTGGCCTCCGGGGGTGGCAGCTAATCACACTAACCACTACACCACAGAGGCGGACCTGGACTATATTTACGAAATAAAAAACATACGCGGTCCTTGGCTGGAGAGGGGATCGCAGCGTAGGTGACCGAGTGAGTGACAATCTTCCTCATAGATGAAACTAATGTCCCTGTATATCAAAATCACAAGTATCCCTTGCGAGATTCGATATTTGAAGATATATCTTTACCAAATTACAACTCAATCGGTCCAGAATTTTTCGAGCCTATCCTGAATAAACAAACAAACAAACAAACAAACAAACAAACAAACAAACACAAGAAGACAGGCGTCATTTCATTTTTGGTAATAATATATAATTGAAATGTATTTCTCAGGTTCGTCAAGGTCTTCCTCGTGTCCTCACTCCCTGCATCCTATTGTAGAAAATTTTCTTCGCTACTCTGATGTCTACCGAGCTCGATAGCTGCAGTCGCTTAAGTGTGGCCAGTATCCAGTATTCGGGAGATAGTAGGTTCGAACCCCACTGTCGGCAGCCCTGAAGATGGTTTTCCGTGGTTTCCCATTTTCACACCAGGCAAATGCCGGGGCTGTACCTTAATTAAGGCCACGGCCGCTTCCTTCCCACTCCTAGCCCTTCCCTGTCCCATCGTCGCCATAAGACCTATCTGTGTCGGTGCGACGTAAAGATGGAATTAATGAACCCCGTATCTTGCGGCTAGGATAGGAATTGTGCTGGCTGCCGAAGCCTGTCGCAATCCTCTGGGACAATTCTTAATGAATGACAGATGAAATGAAATGATATTTGAGAGTATTGCTGGAATGAAAAATGACAGGGAAAACCGGAGTACCCGGAGAAAAACCTGTCCCGCCTCCGCTTTGTCCAGCACAAATCTCACATGGAGTGACCGGGATTTGAACCACGGAACGCAGCGGTGAGAGGCCGAGCCACGGAGGCACCCTATTTACTGAAGTAGTGTGTAAATTTATTTTGTTTCAAATATGTGAGGCGTTTCAGAGCAGCACAATTGCATAGACGTTTCGCCAACATCAGTTCGGCTGGAGTTGTTTCCATCTGACGTTCTAGATAAACCATTATTTTTTTCCAGTTCTGCTGTTGCCTCTTGATATTACTTCTTCCTCTAAAAGGTCACTTTATTTTCCAATTCACCAACACTGTCCTTCTACGTAGCATAGGCGGTAATAATTTCGTCATCTGTCATCATGCCGTAACCAGCATCATAGTCATTCTGCAACCAGGCTCTTACGTCTCTATCGTCTGCATCCGAACTGCCAGGAATGTTTGCAAATATTTAAAGGAATTCGGACGTATCGATAACTTCAGAAACGTCAGCGGTAGAATCCCAAACAGCAGTCCATATTGTTTTCCATCTCTACAGTATGCTACCTATGGTGCAATATTAACAACTGTATAGTTTCATATGAACAGTAGAGCATTATTCAAAGGATGCACATATCTTCGCAATAACAAAAATACAAATTTAATAATGCAGTAAATAAAAATTCAATCCGGAAATCTGGATTAATGAGGACGGAACAAACGAGTTTCTTGTGTACTTCGATGTTTGGTGGTTAGCGTCCAGTGAAAGAGGTGACCAGAGGCTTGGTATTGAGCTCTGATGTCAACATCCAGTCTGCCGTCTTACTGCACTGTGTTTATTTTCTGAGAGGAATCGTATAATATGTTTGTCCCCAACTGAAGTGGTTTATAGATGCATGATCACTATCTCAGTGCTATTCCCACATAACATTAAATGTTGCTATTGACTCTCCACTCATCACTGTTTATGTTTCTCGTGTTGCAGGTGTCAGCAGTGCCTGGATGACACGAGCAGTTCTTGCAATGCCATGGAGTTCCTTGGGCTGCTCATCCTCCTCGTCCTGGCGCCGGCGTCGCTCCAGGATGACACAGCGCCGCCATTGCCGCCCAAGACATCAGAACTTCATCGCTTGGAACTCAGCACGGAATTCTTCCTCGTGCCAGAACGAAATGTGCCTCCTTCGCCAGCTGTGGTGGTGGTCACCAGGAACCCTGCGGACACCAGTCACCACCACGTTCCACCACCCAGCAATAAGACCAACAAGCCCGGCCTGCTGAGGCGGGAAGTGTGGGTGATTCCCCTGTTAGTGTTCTCTAGCCTCATCATGGTGGTCATAGCAGGCTTTGAAGTGTTCGTACTGTGCAAGGCGTGGCGGACAACACCCAGCAGACGGCACCTGTTCCTAGGACAGATGTTGCTGCTAGGTCTCTTTCTCTGTGCGGGACTTGGGGCAGTGATGGCAGCCACGCCGACGCCTGCTACGTGTGGCACGGTTCGTTTCGGTACTGGCGTAGCCTATGCTATTGTGTTTGCAGCTCTGTTGGTGAAGTGCGTGTTCCTCATCAGTTTAAATGGAGGTGTTTATCTGCCAGCTCCGTATCAAGCTTTGCTGTTGCTCTTTGCGGTGTTGATCCAAGTGGCTGTAGGACTTCAGTGGTTGTTGAATGCACCTCCCAAAGTCGATATGCTTACACTAGAGGATTCCCTGTCGACGAGCGTGCACCACAGACTGGTGGTGACGGCAGAAGACTTGACACCCTATCCTCTGTGTCACACCCCATACACAGACATTCTGCTCTCCCTGTTGTATGTGGTATGCCTCATCTTGTTCGTGGCTGTGTTGGCTATCAAGTCCCGCGGTATCAGAGACAACTACAGAGAAGCCACCTTCATTGGCCTCGCGGTCGGGTGCTCCATCCCCATTTGGCTGGTTTGGGTGCTTTGCGGTCTCTTGGTCCACGACAGGCACAGAGACGCTTGCTTGGCCTTTGGGCTCGTAACGACGTCCACCGTCGTCTTTCTCGTCATGTTCATGCCGAAGGGTCGACAGCTAGCTGCGATGGGCAAGGAAGGAGTGTACGTCGAAGACAGGGAGGAGAGGTTCAGCTCCCTGAGTCCGCCAGGATCAGGATACTCGCCGTCTTTCTTTCACTTCAAGCCAGTAAAGTATAGTGTGCCACCTCCACCGCCCGTGGCACCAGTGCCGACACACAAACAACAGCCGACTGTTACAACGATAGCAGGTGAGTCCAGCTAACCTCGTTCTGTCGCGGACAAACTCATCACAGCACTAACACTGTTCTAACACCCATGAGTGAATTTTCGAGAAAATCGATAAAAAATCTCAAATTTTGTTTTTGACATCATAACATACTACCACCCATCATCTATCGAAATATTGCATCGCCGCTTCACTACCGCCATTTTAAAATTCCCTGCGCCGATTTAAATGTCTCTCAGATTTTAGTGTAAGTTGTGCACATAGATCTTTAATCACTGTTTTAACATACTTCAAATTTTCAGGAGTTTGCTCTCTGTGAAAACGTCCCTTGTATTACAGTTTTTGAGATAGGCAGTTCAAACTTGCTGCATTACTTCACAGATGTATGGTGAATTAAACTAGCCTTGGATTTTCTTCTGAGAAATATATATATATTAAAAATTGTATATAATTATGTTTCATGAAAAATATATGGTGTACAAATTTTAAAAAGATCTAGAGGATTATCTACCACTGGCACATTAAAATACAGGACAATTTTAGAAAGTGCATGTATACTGAACCTGCTGACAAAATATGAAGTTGAAAAAATTAAATTTTCGCTATTTGCTTTACGTCGCACCGACACAGATAGGTCTTATGGCGACGATGGGATAGAAAAGGCTAGGAATGGGAAGGAAGTTGTATGAAGTATGTTACCTGTTGTGAAAATGGGAAGGTGGTGGTGGTGGTGAAGATTATTGTTTTAAGAAGAAGTACAACTAGGCAACCATCCTCTATGTAACACTAATCAGAGCGAAAAATGGGAGGGGTCCGACACTTCGAAAAATGAAGGTATCGGCCAAAGGAAAAAAAGGGCCACGAAGGGCGTGAAAATGAAGGACTCCCTAGGCCTCCATACGTAATACCGTTGGGGTCTGAAAAGAACAAAAGTTGACCAAGGGAGGTCGGATAGGATAGATGAAAGTGAGGAGTCTGGCACAAGTAAGTGGAAGCAGTGCCAGAACTCAGCTGAGGGCCCCGTGGTTGCCAACCCACGCTTCAGAGTTCAGAGCCCCTGGGGCCCCTTTTGGTCGCCTCTTATGGCAGGCAGGGGTTACCGTGGGTGTTATTCTATCACCCCCACCCACAGGGGGAACCATTTCTCACCCCCGAAAAGTCGCAAAAGTCACGATGTTTGTTCTGGAAAGATCTCGTTCTTGCGCGTCTTCTGGTCGTAGGACCATTTCTTCGAGGTATTTCTTGATGTCGGTTTTTTTTTAGTCAAAATTTTAAAAAATGCGTTTTGTCCATCGAAAGTCCTCTATTATTAGTATTATTGTTAAAGGTACTGCATTATCTGCATTGTATTTACCTGCATTAAAACACCGATTGACCACCGGACAGGATATTTAAACACATAAATACGGGCAGGATAATCGCTGCTTGTCATGTCTAAGACGACCTGTAATAGTGAGGTAGAGATATCAATCTGACAGTGTCACCGGCATGAAGAATGAAATCAAGATTTCTCTGTGCGACACTTCACACGGACCATTGTTCTTAAGAACTGGGCCACTGGGGATGTAATAACACTTCACACAGCTCTGAATCTTGTTTGAGCACACCCAGACCATATTGCAAACTAAACGGCTCGCCCAAATCATCAAGATAGTTGAATAGCCTTTGAGTAATGTCTAGAGAAAATACTTCTTAATACGTAGTGTCTGTCATTTGAAATTATGGAGAGGAATGACAGTAGACTAATAAGCTTAAGCGGAGGTTTTAACAGTAAGAAAGATCTCAATATGAAGATAAGGTTGGACGACAAATTAGGACAAATATTCGTTTATAATATGAGGAGTAAGGGGTCGGAATAAATGATCAAAGGAAATGTTCAATTAATTTCCAATTTACTTGAAAACGTTAAAAAATACTGGCTAAACAATTCATAGGTAATCTGCCACCTGGGCGACAGTTCTAAATGCAGATCATTAATGATTGAATGATCGTCAGCTAGGAGGCTGGTTGAATCTTCAGACAACAAAATACTGGCGTAACCCTTGCGCATCCCGGCGGTCGTGGAATAATAATAATAATAATAATAATAATAATAATAATAATAATAATAATAATAATAATAATAATAATAATTCCACCGCTTTTCTCACACCTGTTGTGGTCACGTGTGCGAACTTTGTCGCACATGTGGATTTGGCCCTGTTTTACGGCCGTATGCCCTTTCTGACGCCAACCCTATATGGAGGGATGCAGTTACTACTGTGTGTTTCTGTGGTAGTTGATAGTGTGATTTGTTGTTTGAAATTGAAGAGGAGAGTGTTGGTACAAACACAAACA
Source organism: Anabrus simplex (assembly GCF_040414725.1). NCBI lineage: Eukaryota > Metazoa > Arthropoda > Insecta > Orthoptera > Tettigoniidae > Anabrus > Anabrus simplex. The sequence continues at coordinate 53,037,563 of NC_090274.1, forward strand.
CCCAGTCCCCGAGTCAGAAGAATTAATCAAACGCGATGAAAATCCCTGACTCCGGCCGGGAGTCGAATCCGGGGCCCTATGAACCGAAGGCCTCAACGCTGACTTCGGCCAAGCAGTCGGGCAGTACTACTACTACTACTACTAATAATAATAATAATAATAGTAATAATAATAATACTAATACTAATAATAATAATAATAATAATAATAATAATAATAATAATAATAATAATAATAATAATAATAGCTGAAGGCCTGGAGCAGGACTTTCGATTTGAAGATGGCACAAAACGAAGTCCCCGAGTTAGAGGAATTAACAAATGGAAGTTCCCGGCCGGGAATCAAACCCGGGACCCCTTGGGCCAAAGTGGTGGTGGTGGTGATTACTGTTTTAAGCGGAAGTACAACTAGGCAACCATCCTCTATATAACACTAATCAGAGAGAAGAAATGAAGGGATACGACACTTCGAAAAATTAATGTATCGACTAAAGGAAGACAAGGGCCACGAAAGGCGTTAAAATGAAGGACTCCCTAGGCCTCCATACGTAATACCATCGGGGTCGGAAAAGAACAAGAGTTGACCAAGGGAGATCAGATAGAACAGATGAAAGTGAGGAGCCTGGCACAAGTAAGTGGAAACAATACTAGGACTCAGCTAAGGGCCTCGTGGTCTCCAACCCACGCTCCAAAGTTCAGAGCCCCTGGGGCCCCTATTAGTCACCTATTACGACAGGCAAGGGAAATCGTGGGTGTTATTCTACCGCCCCCACTCACAGGGGGTCGAACCCGAAACTCCTGTGAACAAAGGCCAGCTCGCTAACTGTTTAGCCACGGAATCGGACGAATACAAGCTGACAGAAGCTGGCAGCTATGTGACCCAAACCGCGCAGCTACTTGCTCGGTGTTATTATTAAGAAATACATCACAATTGGCAAATATCCCGGTGGTAGGCTAATGATCACTTACAGTAGTGTGATATTAGGGTAAAGTTAAAACATAATTATCCAACAACAATAATAACAACAAGAGTACAGCAAGCAATTCTATAGAAAGAAAATATTACAAGAAATACTACTAGTTTAACATTCTAAATCCAGCATCATCATATACAAATTCGCACACAGCTTTCAAAATTGTACACTATGACTTAAGTAAATAGAGCGGCCCACTTACTATTATCTTAGCATTTTAAATTTTTTTATTCTTTTTTTTTGCTAGTTGCTTTACGTCGCGCCGACACAGATAGGTCTTATGGCGACGATAGGACAGGAAAGGCCTAGGAATGAGAAGGAAGCGGCCGTGGCCTTAATTGAGGTACAGCCCCAGCATTTGCCTGGTGTGAAAATGGCAAACCACGGAAAACCATCTTCAGGACTGCCGATAGTGGGGTTCGAACCTACTGTCTCCCGAATACTGGATACTGGCCGCACTTAAGCGACTGCAGCTATCGAGCTCGGTATCTTAGCATTATAAATACAGCATGTTCATATAATAATCCATACATATCTTAAATAATTCAGATGTCTTAATACCACAATTTATAATGCATAAAAGTGTGACACCATTACATACAAATTACAGAATGCTGGAGTTTATTCTTGAAGCATCTTGTTGGTGATAAAATATGAGCAACGTTTGCTAGCCTTGGAACAAACAATTTCTTAGATATTAAACATCGAAATGGATCGTAAAACAGGAATGTTTCATGCCCGGACGCTCATAACGAATCTGGAGGCATTTGAGTTTGGTGTTCATATAAACTCGCTCCGTATAAAGAGATTAATTCTTCACACCGTGAAGAGCTGTCACCCCCTTTTGGGCATCCATTATTTTTCTTTTATTCAGTTACACGCTTTCATTGAAGTCCTTCTCCGGCTGAATTCCTTCCAAGTTGACGAAGAAGACGAGGCACACTGGTATTGTTTGAACTCTGAGAATGCGGAGTACTAAACGAGCTCTACTCTGATTCTGTCAGCAAATTAACTAGTTTACTTTTTTACTGCACAATTACCATCATTTAAGTGCTAGCATGCTCTTAGATCACATTCCAGCTGTATGCTAATGCTGCCTGCACACTCCTTATTTAGAGCTCAAAGCTAGATTAATAGCCGTGCGATACAATGCACACTTAATCCGTTATCCGCGGCATCGATTACTGGATTGGACATTCCCGTATATTTCTATAGGATATTCACCCCGCTCGACTGTGCCTGATTCATTTATCAATTTTCTGAGACGCCGAGGTGCCGGAATTTTGTCCTTCAGGAGTCTTTTTTACATGCCAGAAAATCTACCGACACAAGGCTGACGAATCTGAGCACCTTCAAATACCACCGGACTGAGCTACGATCGCACCTGCCAAGTTAGTGTCAGAAGGCCAACGCGTCAACCGTCTGAGCCACTAAGCCCGATGTGAAGTCAAAATATCTTCTGTGTAACGATTTGAAATTCGTTGGACGAGCCATGATGGTGGTCTTGATCACTGTTTTAAAAGGAAGTACAACTAGACAACCATCCTTTCAGTACGAATCAGAAGGAAAATGTCCGACACTTCGAAATTCATTGTTCAAATAAAAAGATCCATAGTTCTAGCCCTTCAGGCAAGCAACTCGATGTTGAAAACATCCTAGGAAAATGACCTACGAATTTAATTATTTAATTAATTAATTAATTAATTAATTAATTAATTTATTGCTAGTTGTTTTACGGTAGTGGTGATTATTGTTTTAAGAGGAAGTACAACTGGGCAACCATCATCTATATAACACTAATCAGAGGGAAAAATGGAAGGGATCCGACACTTCGAAAAATGAAGATATCGGCCAAAGTAAGACAAGGGCCACGGAGGGCGTGAAAATGAAAGACTCCCTAGCCCTCGCAAACCTAATAGCGTCCGGGGTCGGAAAAGAACAATGGTTGACCAAGAGAGGTCGGATAGGATAGATGAAAGTGAGGAGCTTGGCACAAGTAAGTGGAAGCAATGCCAGGACTCAACTGAGGTCCCCGTGGTCGCCAACCCACGCTCCATATTTCAGAGCCCCTGGGGCCTGGACGGTTGAGTAGTAAATTGTTTGGTCCTAGGAACGAAATTATTTCTTAATATTGTGACGGCCAGCGGGTTTTGGTTACTATACGGAATATGAATTTCTTGTGTGTGTGTGTGTGTGTGTGTGTGTGTGTGTGTGTGTGTGTGTGTGTGTGTGTGTGTGTGTGTGTGTGTGTGTATTCGTATCATATAGGCCTAAGTATGTTATTTTAATTTCTTCAGACTTGAAAACTAAATTGTGTAAATTATTATTATTATTATTATTATTATTATTATTATTATTATTATTATCGTCGTTGCTTTTCATTTTAACAATATACAACCTTGCACTACGAAATCAACTTGCATTGTTCCTTATCAGGAAATGAGGAGCCCATTTTCAATAATTGCGAGGAGAGGGAGCGAGCTTCTTAGCGCCGCTACTGTTTATAACTACATTCGATGTGGAATATTATTCAGAAAGTCAAAAAATGCCTGAGGGTATTGAACCAAGGAGCACATTACAGAAAGAATGATGTAAATAAATTAGGCTAGGATTTGAATTTTTAAAAAACGAGTAAAGAAACAACCGATTTTAGGTTGTTTTTCCGGAACTACATTTAGGCCGGAAGTGATTTTCGAAATTTATTTATATTTTGATAGAGGTATCCAAGACTCAAAATTCGAAACCTGTCCGGGCCCTTTATCCCTTCAACTTTGGCACAATTAAGGACATTGCTTAATTTTACGTTTTCGTATTATGGGAACCCCTACTTTGTCTACCAAGAGCTGATTTTTTAACATTTGAAAATGCGTCTCTGAGGTGGTGGTGATTATTGTTTTAAGAGGAAGTACAACTGGGCAACCATCCTCTATATAACACTTAATCAGAAAGAAAAAATGGAAGGGGTCCGACACTTCGAAAAATGAAGATATTGGACAAAGGGAGATAAGGGCCACGGAGGGCGTGAAAATGAAAGACTCCCTAGCCCTCGCAAACCTACAGTAATAGCGTCGGGGTCGGAAAAGAACAAGAGTTGACCAAGGGAGGTCGGATAGGATAGGTGAAAGTGAGAAGCCTGACACAAGTATGTGGAAAGCAATGCCAAGACTCAGCTAAGGGCCCCGTGGTTGCCAATCCACGCTCCAAAGTTCAGAGCCCCTGGGGTGGTGGTGGTGATTATTGTTTTAAGAGGAAGTACATCTAGGCAACCATCCTCTATATAACACTAATCAGAGAGAAAAATGGAAGGGGTCCGACACTTCGAAAAATGAAGATATCGGACAAAGGAAGATAAGGGCCACGGAGGGCGTGAAAATGAAAGACTCCCTAGCCCTCGCAAACCTAATAGCGTCGGGGTCGGAAAAGAACAAGACTTGACCAAGGGAGGTCGGATAGGATAGATGAAAGTGAGGATCCTGGCATAAGTAAGTGGAAGCAAAGCCAGGACTCGGCTAAGGGCCCCGTGGTCGCCAACCCACGCTCTAAAGTTCAGAGCCCCTGAAGCCCCTTTTAGTCGCCTCTTACGACAGGCATGGGATACCGTGGGTGTTATCTACCGCCCCCACCCACAGGGGGAAGCCCCTGGGGCCCCTTTTGGTCGCCTCTTACGACAGGCAGGGGTACCGTGGGTGTTATTCTACCGCCCCCACCCACAGGGGGAATGCGTCTCTGAGCCAGGTATTGTATAGCAGTATATATTGTGGAGTAGAGCCTTCTCTATGACGGCTCACTGGAATCATGGCCATCTGAATTGCGAGTAGCGGCGCCAAAATAATCTCCGTAGCATCTGTCCTGCGGTTGCCAGTTATTTTGCCCTAGGCAGCAATCAGAGCTTGAGTCTTACGAGGAAGCGTTTAATTCTAGAACCTGCTACTGCTGCAGCTTCACACGTGCGAGAAGTCTGTTCTCTGGACTAGAAAATCATCGCAAATGTATGTTAATTTGAATCAGCGACCTTAGACGAGTGTTGGCGGGAAGAGTTAGGATTGGTGTTGCGTGTCCGAGAACAAGCTGGCACGTCCAAGTGAAAACCACCGTGAAATATGTGAGTCACAGAACAGAAACTTTTTGTTTTTAAATTCTGATGTAACAAGCTCGCACAATATTGACGGGGACTATTTTACAGTCTTTGTTTTCCATTTTCTTCCCTCTGACTCGCTTGTTCATGCAAATGTCTGCTTCTGCAGCAGCGTACCTGAATGTTCAGGATTAGTGCTAACGGTTAGGGATATTTCAGTGTAGTTGACAGTGTGCTGAACGATAATTTATTTTAAAATGAGATGTCATAGTTATACTAAGCTTATTATTATTATTATTATTATTATTATTATTATTATTATTATTATTATTATTATTATTATTATTATTATTATTATTATTAATGTCCGCCTCGGTGGTGTAGTGGTTAGCATGATTAGCTGCCACCCCGTGAGGTCCGGGTTCGATTTCCTCTTCATCCATCTTTGAAGTGGTTTTCCACTTCTCTTCCACGCAAACTGAAAAAAAGGTTACAAATTCATAGTCAACTCAAAATCAAGTTGATAGGGAACACGAGAGGGTAGCTCACTCTCTATTCCCTGATTTCGGTTAAGTTCCTTCGGCTTGTTTGAAATTTACATTTTAGAAAATTAAAGTTACAATATTAAAGATTGGAAAGTGGTGGTGATGGTAATTATTGTTTTAAGAGGAAGTACAACTAGGCAATCATCCTCTATATAACACTAATCAGAGGGAAAAATGGAAGGGATCCGACACTTCGTAAAATGAAGATATCGGCCAAAGGAAGACAAGGGCCACGAGGGGCGTGAAAATGAAAGACTCCCTAGGCCTCGGGAACCTAATATCGTCGGGGTCAGAAAAGAACAAGAGTTGACCAAGGAAGGTCGGATAGGATAGATGAAAGTGAGGAGCCTGGCACAAGTAAGTGGAAGCAATGCCAGGACACAGCTAAGTGCCCCGTGGTCGCCAACCCACGCTCCAAAGTTCAGATCCGTTGGGGCCCCTTTTAGTTGCGTCTTACGACAGGTAGGGGATACCGTGGGTGTTATTCTACCACCCCCACCCACAGGGGGCAGCCCCTGAGGACCTTTTTATTCGCCTCTTAAGACAGGCAGGGGATACCGTGGGTATTATTCTACCGATCCCACCCACAGGGGTGCATATGCCGGAATGGTACCTAACTTACGGCCACGGCTGCTTGCTTCCCTCTTCCTTGTATACCCCTTCCAATCTTCCCATCCACCCACAAGGCCTCTGTTCAGCATAACAGATGAAGCTGCCTGGATGAGGTACTGGTCCTCCTACCCAGTTGTATTCCCAAGACCCAAAGTCTCAGGCTCCAGGGCATTGTGCTTGAGGCGATAAAGGTGAGATCCCTTGCGTAGTCCGAGAGAAAAACTGGAGGGTAAACGGATTAAGAAAGGAGAAATAATATAAACGCTCTAATAGATCCAGATACGACGACGCTGGACCGTAAGGTCTGGAGACAACGGATGAGGAGAACTGACCCCGAATGAATGAACAGGGCAATAAATTGTAGGACAATGATGAACAGTCCCCTTGCGAGTCATCTCCGAGCTGTTCCACGTGGCTCCGTCAAGGAAATGCCACTACAAGTTATCTTGTCACACACATTTACATAACCTGACTGAAAGAACCATTTTCTTCGCCTTTTTATTTTCTTGCGAATAAGCCAAGTGCTGAAATAACAGTCCACCCACTTGAGGCAGTAAAATAATTCATTGACTTTTATTCTAGCAGAGTACTCATGTCTGACGTAATCCTCGCACATGGCCGTAACAGAGAAATTGAACACCGTCCTGGTTTTACTGTTCGCTTAATCTTGAAGAACACCCACTGTAAAGGTCAAACGGTTCTAAAAAATGGGGGAGCATTTTTTGAACGGAGAAATCTTTTCTTCTTTAGCAGGTTAGCAAACTTGATTTGCTAACACGGCGGGGCCACACAGTTTGGTCTGCCACTGCTAAGCAGAGTCCTGGAGGGGTGTGCCATTCCAGCTGATGAGTCCAAATGGCACGTCTGGACGAAACTCTGCATTATGCACACGGCCTAACCACCCAGAAGCTGGTTCTATTCCTGTGATTATAAGATCTGCGGCCGTGAAAGCCTTTTTTGAAGTATTTGAACTGTTTATTATAGTGTTTGCACTGGACAATGCAGAGGTCTTATTTATGCCAATGGCATTGCTCCTGCTTCTCAGAGCAAAACTTGGATTTGTCACTGTGTGCGATTACCAGGAAGTTCTACGGTTAGTCTGGCTGCCTGCACCGCTGTTGCTCATTTAGCACCACCCAGGAGGCACATGTAGCTTAAAGGAATGCTATGGACGCGAATAACTCCACTTCCCATAATAAAATTGAAACCCAAAATTATTGGTGTCATCTTGGACCGAATACTGTCCTTCTGAAATTTTCTCAGAAACTGAAGACTCGTAACAATATTCTCCGTAAATTATGTGGAAACTACCTGGGAATCTTCAGCATCCACCCTGCCTTGGGTATGGTGTATTCAAGTGCTGAGTATTGTGCACCTGTTTGGATGAACAGTCATCACATCATACAAGGCTTCTTGACACCCAGCTGAAACTCTTCGATGCGCATAATATCTGTGTTGTAGTAAGGATGTAAAGGAAAGGGCGTGTAAGTCTCTGGCAGGAAGGTAATAAGTATGTTTCCAATGTATGGGACTCTCACCAGAATTACTGGGTACGAGAAGTGGATTTGTTCTGGATGATTTCTGACAAAAGACTGATGTTACAAAAATGTTGCAAACTTTGGGTCCTGTTCGAGTGAGCGGGATGTTCCAGGTCACTGGTTTCCACTGCTGACGGGTATAATGCCACCTGATTTGCGCAGATCTACTGTCCTTACCAGAGAATTCCACAAGGTCTCCAAGAATCCTAATCTACCCGTACATAGGGACCTACCACTTTTAAATCGGCTGCAGTCAGGTCATCCATATTCTGCGTGATGCTGCTGATATGGTTGCCAGGGGTTTTACTCCTCTTGAAGAATGGAAAGGTCGATGGAAAGCAGAAACTGACGTTATTTATTTATTTAGCTTATGGTACAAGTTAAGCTGCGCACAACTTGAGTAAGAATAACATGATAAAATACAACAAATAATCTACAGAACAGAATAAATATAAAATGTCAAGATGACACAAACTAGAAATGGAAAGAGATAAGTGCAATACAGAAAAAAATACAAAAAACAGAGAAATGATGCAAAATATAAGCAAATATAAGTAAATACCTAAATCAACAAATAAACATGTGAACCAAACTACGAAGTCTCGTTGTTGCAGCCACTGAATAGCTGCTGTTGAAGCTATCAGATGGTCGTCGATAGTTCCGCAGAAGGCTCTGTGTGGATGATGTGTCGCATTGGTTGGAATTCGTCACCACAGTCACAGCTTGGAGAAGGTCGAAGGCCCCAAGAATGCATCGCAGACCCACTTCTTCCATGCCCAGTGCACACTCTGTTTAGTGAAACCCGTATACTCCCTGCAAGATGACATCCTGGCGAGGACTGCGTAGGGTCAAAGATCGATTTCCATTCATCGGAGGCCTTAGCAGTCCATACGTCATTCCAGGTTTGCAGTCCACAGTAGTTTTATTTCATCAGTTTTTTATCCAGGGAGGATGCCTGGATTTCAGTTGGGTTGAAGCGATTCTATGGATGTTTTGGTGAATTAGAAGTGATTTATTGGGCTGTACACCTGCATAATATATTCTAAGGTGCTAAACTTGTAAGCAGATTTCGGCTACCGTGCAAGAGCTGGACTGCAAGATTCCGGCCTATCATGATAGTGAAGATGATTTCCTGCTGGAAACTCCAGAGGCTGTGCCGTGGATTGAAGGGACTGGACAATTGTGAAGCACATGTAACACTGCTGAGTACATTATTTCACAAATGTAAATGCATATATTTGCCGATGATATTGTTGTTCTTTCTGAGTCTGCAGACGATCTAGATAAATTGCTGAATAGTATGAAGAGAGTGATGTGGTGGTGGTGGTGAATATTGTTTTAAGAGGAAGTACAACTGGGCAACCATCCTCTATATAACACTAATCAGAGAGAAAAAATGGAAGGGATCTGACACTTCGAAAAATGAAGATATCGGACGAAGAAAGACAAGGGCCACGAAGGGCGTGAAAATTAAAGACTCCCTAGCCCTCGCAAACCCAATAGCGTCGGGGTCGGAAAAGAACAAGAGTTGACCAACGGAGGTCGGATAGGATAGATGGAAGTGAGGAGGCTGGCACAAGTAAGTGGAAGCAATGCCAGGACTCAGCTAAAGGCCCCGTGGTCGCCAACCCACGCTCCAAAGTTCAAAGCCCCAGGGGCCCCTTTTAGTCGCCTCTTACGCCAGGCAGGGGATACCGTGGGTGTTATTCTATCGCCCCACCCACAGGGGGTCAGGAGAGGTCGAATAGGATAGATGATAGTGAGGATGGTGGTGGTGGTGATTATTGTTTTAAGAGGAAGTACAACTAGGCAACCATCCTCTATATAACACTAATCAGAAGGAAAAATGGAAGGGATCCGACACTTCGAAAAATGAAGATATCGGCCAAAGAAAGACAAGGGCCACGAAGGGCGTGAAAATGAAAGACTCCCTAGCCCTCGCAAACCTAATAGCGTCGGGGTCGGAAAAGAACAAGAGTTGGCCAAGAGAGATCGGATAGGATAGATGATAGTGAGGAGCCTGGCACAAGTAATTGGAAGCAATGCCAGGGCTCAGCTGAGGACCCCGTGGTCGCCAACCCACGCTCCAAATTTCAGAGCCCCTGGGGCCCCTTTTAGTCGCCTCTTACGACAGGCAGGGGATACCGTGGGTGTTATTCTACCGCCCCCACCCACAGGGGGTTGAAAGTGAGGAACGTGGCACAAGTAAGTGGAAGCAATGCCAGAACTCAGCTAAGGACCCCGTGGTCGCCAACCCACGCTCCAAAGTTCAGAGTCCCTGAGGCCCCTATTAGTCGCCACTTACGACAAGCACGGGAAACCGTGGGTGTTATTCTACCGGCCCCACCCACAGGGGGAAAGAGTACAAGATGAAAATAAGTTCAAAATAAAAGTAAAGGAGTGCAGTTGAACCAAGTCAGGTGATGCATGAAATACAACGGTGTATTAGATTAGGAAATGAAGTCTTGAAGGAAGTAGATGAATGTTGTTACTTGGGTAGTAAAATAACGAACGATGGCAGAAGTAAGGAGGAGCCCAAGCAAGGAAGGCCTTCTTAAGAAAACAAATGTGCTCACTTGAAACATTGATATAGGAATTAGAAACATATGTTTGAAGACTTTCGTCTGGAACGTGGCATTGTATGGAAGTGAAACATGGATTTTTTTTTTTTTTTTTTTTTTTTTTTGCTAGTGGCTTTACGACGCACCGACACAGATAGGTCTTATAGCGACGATGGGATAGGAAGGGCCTAGGAATTGGAAGGAAGTGGCCGTGGCCTTAATTAAGGTACAGCCCCAGCATTGCCTGGTGTGAAAATGGGAAACCACGGAAAACCATCTTCAGGGCTGCCGACAGTAGGATTTGAACCCACTATCTCCCGGATGCAACTCACAGCCGTGCGCCTCTAACCGCACGGCCAACTCGCCCGGTGGACAATAACTAGCTCAGAATAAAAGTGAATAGAAGCTTTTGAAATGTGGAGTTACAGAAGAATGCTGATGGTGAGATGGGTACATCGAATCAAGAATGAAGAGATACTGAATCGAATTGGTGAGAGGAAATCGATTTGGCTAAACTTCACGAAAGGAAGGGATAGAATGATAAAACACATCGTAACTGAAAAAGAAAGCTACAAAATCGTAAGTTTTTTTATGCTATCTGCAAATTTCGACAAAGAGCTAAAGGTTGACAGTTTAAAATCTTAACGTGTGGCAATAATATTTTGAAACTTTGATTCAATACTATACAATAAAACTTTCACAAAAAGAACTATATTACGCGTGTATTACAATTAAATAGAAGTGTCATACAATTAAAAATCATTTAGTATTTGGCTACACACTCAGAAGCTAAGATTTGGTGGTGGTGTTTATTAATTTAAGAGGAAGTACAACTAGGTAACCATCCTCTATATAACACTAATCAGAGGGAGAAATGGAAGGGAACGACACTTCGAAAAATGAAGGTAACGGCCAAAAGGAAGACAAGGGCCACGAAGGGCGTGAAAATGAAAGACTCCCTAGCCCTCGCAAACATAATAGCGTCGGGGTCGGAAAAGAACAAGAGTTGACCAAGGGAGGTCGGATAGGATAGATGAAAGTGAGGAGGACAAGTAAGTGGAAGCAATGCCGGGACTCAGCTTAGGGCCCCGTGGTCGCCAACACACGCTTCAAAGTTCAAAGTCCCTGGGGCCCCATTTAGTCGCCTCTTACGACAGGCAGGGGATACCGTGGGTGTTATTCTACTGCCCCCACCCACGGGGGTACGCCGCTATTAGATAGTGTGTATTCGATTCAAGCGATCCAGGAAATTGACCAGAAGTTGTAGATAATGTGTTAAGAATAAAGTTAGTTAAGGACGATATCTGAGCTAAGAACATGGTACTTCATACAGACAAAGTAACTAAACGTTGTTTTAGTGTATACCACTGTTCTCGTCGGCGTCCAAATTTTAATTGCGTATGGCTATTCCTAGCCGAGTGCAGCCCTGGTAGGGCAGACCCTCCGATGAGGGTGGGCGGCTTCAGCCATGTGTAGGTGAAAATGAAATGGCGTATGGCTTTTAGTGCCGGGAGTGTCCGAGGACAAGTTCGGTTCGCCAGATGCAGGTCTTTTGATCTGACGACCGTAGGCGACCTGCGCGTCGTGATGAGTATGAAATGACAAAGACAAAACATACATCCAGCCCCCGTGTCAGCAAAATTAACCAATTAGGGTTAAAACTCCCGACCCTTCCGGGAATCGAACCCGGGACCCTTGTGACCAAAGGCCAGCATGCTACCCATTTAGCCATGGAGCCGGACTGCCATGTGTAGGGAGATGCGTGTTATTGTGGTGGAGGATAGTGTTATGTGTGGTGTGTGAGTTGCATGGATGTTGGGGACAGCACAAACACCCAGCCCCCGGGCCATTCGAATTAATCAATGAAGGTTAAAATCCCCGACCCGGCCGGGAGTCGAACCCGGGACCCTCTGAACCGAAGGCCAGTACGCTGACCATTCAGCCAACGAATCCGACGGCGTCCAAATGATGAAATGGTAAAACGTAATTGGTTTATGACCTAGTGTTTACAGTGCACTATGTCTTCTGGTATGGGCTAGAGCAATTTTGTTACTTTAATTGATCTGTCTCTGTCTTATCCTTGGCTTTGACAATATAAAAGTGACTGAGGTATGAGCGGTGCTAGTAATGTCATTCCTTCTGCAGCCAGTCCCTGCTATGAATGGTGTGAACATGTTGCCCATAGGGTCGGTTGGTGTATGCATTTCAGTGGGCTTGGCAGACTGATATGTAATACCAACTTCTGGCTCGGTGAGGAAAGCAACGGGAAACTACCTCACTCCTCATTTCCCTAGTACGTCTCTTCAGCGATGGTGATGGCAGAGCTGTTGAGAATCCAACCAACCTTAGGGCTGAAGACTGAATATACATACAAACTACCTAGAAGGAAAATATGTCATTTTTGAAACTACCGGTTAGTCCATTGTTGCAAATTATGTAATAATCTGCACATCCAACACTGTGAATAGGTTCAGTTAGATTGACCGGGGTAAACTAATGGGGGCCTCAAAATAATGCCTGGTAGGTGGGGCCCTAAAGTTCCTTCAACCAGCCTTGACCGTCCACCGTCAATCCTCGCCCAAGGTGGTTCCGAGATGGGATCGTACGAGGAAGAAAGGCAGGAGATCCTGTACTTGTGATTCTCGGCACACATTCCAGACAGCGTGGGAGGGAAGGATCGTGGATCAGAGGTCAAGCCACTGGGAGGTGCCGGCAGACCACACGCACAACTCAGACAAGAGTTACTTCAATGTAATTGCGATCAGGAACAAGAGCGCAGAGGCGGCGAATGTACCCCACGAGGTCGAGTTGACAGGTTGACAGGGTGACAAACTTGTCGATTACTTCCTCCTCATTATCCGTATGAAAGCTCAGGAGAAATGGTTAACGGAATGGTCTACAAGAGATCTGCAAAAAGGACATAGTATTTATTCATTTGCATTTACCCTCCAGCGCTGGTTTACCCTCGGACTCAGCGAGGGATTCCCCACCTCTACCGCCTCAAGGCCAGTGTCTTGGACCATGAGATTTTTTGGGACCGCGGGATACAACTAGGGATAAGGTGGTGGTGATTATTGTTTTAAGAGGAAGTACAACTAGGCAACCATCCTCTGTATAACACTAATCAGAGGGGAAAATGGAAGGGATCCGACGCTTCGAAAAATGAAGGTATCGGTCAAAGAAAGACAAGGGCCACGAAGGGCGTGAAAATTAAAGACTCCCTACCCCTCGCAAACCTAATAGCGTCGGGGTCGGAAAAGAATAAGAGTTGACCAAGAGAGGTCGGATAGGATGATGAAAGTGAGGAGCCTGGCACAAGTAAGTCGATCAATGCCAGGACTCAGCTAAAGGCCCCGTGGTCGCCAACCCACGCTCCAAAGTTCAGAGCCCCTGGGGCCCCTTTTAGTCGCCTCTTACGACAGGCAGGGTATACCGTGGGTGTTATTCTACCGCCAAAACCCACAGGGGGAAAAGTATGGCAAACAAATAATATTTCTCCTTCATCTTCTGTTTACCCTCCACGGTTGGTTTTTTCCTCGGACTCAGCGAGGGATCTCATCTCTACCGCAGTGTCATGGAGCTTCAGACACTGGGTCGGGGGATACAACTAGGGAGGATGACCAGTACCTCGTCCAGGCGGCCTTACCTGCTATGCTGAACAGGGGCTTGTGGGGGGTTGGAAACATTGGAAGGGATAGACAAGGAAGAGGGATGGAAGGTAGGTTTGGTACCATCCCGGTATTTGCCTGGATGAGAAGTGGGGAAACCACGGAAAATCACTTCGAGGATGGCCGAGGAGGGAATCAAAACCCCCTCTACTAAGTTGACCTCCCGAGGCTGAGTGGACCCCATTCCAGCCCTCGTACCACTTTTCAAATTTCGTGGCAGAGCTGGGAATCGAATCCGGGCCTCCGGGAGTGGCAACTAATCACACTAACCACCACACCACAGAGGCGGACACAAATAATACTACATTATAATTGTATTCTTATTATGTAGATAGATGACATTGCGGGCAAACATGCTGCATGCCAAGTCATTTACTCAGAGATTTAGGCCGTACATGTTTCAGTGCCTGTTCGACAAGGTGATACGCGATCTGCCATGTTGACAGGCGGCCTTGGTTGCGCCATGGTCTTCAGTAAACTTGTAACGCACAGAGAAAGTGAAGTTCTGATGTCTCCTTATACCTGCAGTGCGCAACGCTTCCTTCCTGTTCTTAGATGTGTCATCTGGCAGTGTTGCCGCGCTAGGATCTATAAATTGTATTAACTCATCTTGGAATCAACACTACCTCTGCTGCTCTGACTGTAGCAAGTTCCCATAACCAAATGTGTCATTCATTATACACCGAGCAGTTCTGGATGACTTTGTTTCAAAATGGCGTGTATACTAGGACATGATTTGCTATTTTTGAGAAGTTTTCTTTTCTTTTGTAGATTCACGGTAAACTATATTTTATCCATACAAATTTTTCCATATGCATTCATTTTGGTCCGAATTCGATTCCCGCCACTGCCACAAAATTTGAAAAATGGTACGAGGACTAAAACGGGGTCTACTCAGACTTGGTAGGTCGCCATGTGGTTTTCTAGAAACGTGTTCAAATTCTGAGGATTTGCCCTTCATTGAAAATATGTATTTTAGCCCTGCCCGAGCTTTTTCTTACCAATGGGCCTTAACTTGCACTAAATGTCCTTTCTTTCTTTCTTTCTTTCTTTCTTTCTTTCTTTCTTTCTTTCTTTCTTTCTTTCTTAATCTGTTCACCCTCCAAGTCAACTGGGTAGAGGCGGGTTCGATTCCCTCCTCAGCCTTCCTGGCAGTAGTTTTCCGTGGTTTTCCTCTTCTCTTCCAGGCAAATGCCGCGATGGTACCAAACTTAAGGCCACGGCCCCTTCGTTCCCTGTTCGTTGACTATCCCTTCCGAACTTCTCATCCCTTCACAAGGCCCCTGTTCGGCATAGCAGGTGAGCCCACCTGGGCAAGGTACTGCCCCTTCTCCGCAGTTAAATCCCCAAACCAAATGTCTCACGCTCCAAGAAACTGCTCTGATTATTCTTCTAAGAGGTGGTAGTGTGGTGGTGATTACTGCTTTAAGAGGAAGTACAATTTGGCAATCATCCTCTATATAACACTAATCAGAGAGAAAATATGGAAGAGATCCGACACTTCTAAAAATGAAGGTATCGACCTAAGAAAGGCAAGGGCCTCGAAGGGCGTGAAAATGAAAGACTCCCTAGCCTTCACAAACCTAATAGCGTCGGGATCAGAAAAGAACAAGAGTTTACCAAGGAAGGTCGGATAGGATAGATGAAAGTGAGGAGCCTGGCACAAGTAAGTGAAACAATGCCAGGACTCAGCTAAGGGCCCCGTCGTCTCCAACCCACGCTCCAAAGTTCAGAGCCCCTGAGGACCCTTTTAGTTGCCTCTTACGACAGGCAGGGTATACCGTCGTGGGTGTTATTCTACCGCCCCCACCCACAGGGAGTTTGAGGGGAACAACTGGAGAGGAGTACCAGTACCTCGCCCAGTCGGCATTACCTGCTATGCTGAAATGGGCCCTTGTGTGCGGGATTGGAAGATTTGAAGGGAGAGACAAGGAAGTGATGGAGCTGATTACTGTTTTAAGAGGAAGTACAACTAGGCAACCGTCCTCTATATAACGCTAATCAGAGAGAAAAAATTGAAGGGATCCGACACTTCGAAAAATGAAGATATCGGCCAAAGGAAGACAAGGACCACGAAGGGCGTGAAAATGAAAGACTCCCTAGCCCTCGCAGACCTAATAGCGTCGGGGTCGGAAAAGAACAAGAGTTGACCAAGAGAGGTCGGATAGGATAGACGAAAGTGAGGACCCAGGCACAAGTAATTGGAAGCAATGCCAGGACTCAGCTAAGGACCCCGTGGTCGCCAACCCACGCTCCAAAGTTCAGAGCTCCTGGGGCCCCTTTTAGTCGCTTCTTACGACAGGCAGGAGATACCGTGTGTGTTATTCTACCGGCCCCACCCGCAGGGGGAGAAGCAGAAGAAGAAGATAATTTGCTTGTAAACTAAGCTTTCGTTTCTATAAATATACTTTTTCGATCCTCATTAAAATATGAAGAAGGGAAGGGACATCTGAAATATTCAAAGGAACATTTTTCCCAGTAAAGTTGCAGTAGTGTTGCTGGCATAGATGCAGGACCAATGCATCGTACACGAATATCGGAATGACGTGTATCTAGGACTTGAAGGAACATAATTGAATGCTGTATCAATGTAATCTTTAATTGAGGGATTAAAGTACTTTATTAAGGCTCGAATAAAGAAAGGAAAGACATAGTAATTGCAAGAGCTTGTTCATTAATAGCTCCACTAGTCCATGTACCCGCACAGTTATTAACTACTGATAAGTGAGTGGCTAAGACTTGCACTGCCATCTCGTAGCGCTTGGGGAAAGTAAAACGCGGGTTCCAGCTCTGTCCAGTAGGTGGCAGGAAGTACAACTGTTGGCAGTGTGATATGATAGCCGCGTGTAGCGGAGTGCTGCAAAGAAATATTGGAAAATAAACACCTGGCATTCATATAATATACTGGTATTTTAGGATCTTACGTTTTAAAGAAAAATATAGAAATTGAGTAATTCTGATAAACTCAAGGTTTATACCGATGCTGTTCTTTCTTCTTCTTGTTAATCTGTTTACCCTCCAAGGTTGGTTTTTCCTTCGGACCCTGCGAGGGATCCCATCTCTAACGCCTCAAGGGCAGTGTCCTGGAGCGTGAGAAGCTAGGTCGAGGATACAACTGTGGAGGAGGACCAGTACCTCACCCAGGCTGTCTCACCTGCTATGCTGAAAAGGGGCCTTGCGGGAGAAGATGGGAAGATTGGAAGGGATAGACAAGGAAGAGGGAAGGAAGCGGCCGTGATCTTAAGTTAGGTATCATCCCGGCATTTGCCTGGAGGAGAAGTTGAAATCTACGGAAAACCACTTCCAGGATGGCTGAGGTGGGAATCGAACTCACCTCTACTCTGTTGACCTCCCGAGGCTGAGTGGACCCAGTTCCAGCCCTCGTGACACATTTTCCAAATTTCGTGGCAAGAGCCGGGAACCGGTGGTGGTGATTGTGGTGGTGATTATTGTTTTAAGAGGAAGTACAACTGGGCAACCATTCTCTATATAACACTAATCAGAGGGAAAATATGGAAGGGGTCTGACACTTCGAAAAATAAAGATATCGGCCAAAGGAAGACAAGGGCCACGAAGGGCATGAAAATGAAAGACTCCCTAGCCCTCGAAAACCTAATAGCGTCGGGGTCGGAAAAGAACAAGTGTTGACCAAGGGAGGTCGGAGAGGATAGATGAAAGTGAGGAGCCTGGCACAAGTAAGTGGAAGCAATGCCAAACTCAGCTGAGGGCCCCATGGTCGCCAACCCACGCTTCAAAGTTCAGACCCCCTGAGGCCCCTTTTAGTCGCCTCTTACGACAGGCAGGGGATACCGTGGGTGTTATTCTACCGCCCCCACCCACAGGGGGAAGTGGGAGGGAGATTGGAATGGATAGACAAGGAAGAGGGAGGGAAACGGCCGTAACCTTAAGTTGCCTTGAGAAGAAGTGGAAACCACGGAAATCCACTTCGAGGATGGTTGAGGTGAAAATCGAGCCCTTTCTACTCAGTTGATCTCCCGAGGCTGAGTGGACCCCGTTCCAGTCCTCATATCACGTTTCAAATTTCGTGGCAGAGCCCAGAATCGAACCCTAGAAGTCTGGGCGTGACACCTAATCACACTAACCCCTACACCACAGAGGCGGGCATTATTATTATCATTATTATTATTATTATTATTATTATTATTATTATTATTATTATCTTTCTCGGTCGTAATGTACATAAAGACAGACATGTTTCTTGATGTGTAGACGCAGTGGATTGGAACACTGTGCGGATCTAATAAGAGATCGACGTACCTGTGATGCAGTACAAGCTATAAGTTCTCTTCCTTATTGGCTACACTGAATCCTAATTAAATTGATGTGACACCTCTCTGCTCCTTATCCAATTACACGTTTCATTAAATGGTCCCTCACATAATTAGCCACGGACCCGCGAAGGATTTTGCTTTGATTCATTCGCAAAACGTGTCTCAGTCACGCGAAACCTTTCTCAGAAGTTGAACTATTGCGTGAGTGAGTGTGTTGATAATGAGGAAGTCACTGAACTAACTTTGTATATAAACATTCCTTGTGTTCTGAACTTGATCTGAGGTCACTTCCTGGAGGATGTGTCCTCTGTTTTGAAGATTCCCTTAAAAGGCAATTAGAAGCCGTTTGATTTAATCCAATCACTGAGTAACGGAGTCACAGTTGAAGAAACCTGTTCACTTTTATGGAACAAATTAGTCTTCTTCTTCTCCTTAATCTGCTTACCCTCCAGGGTTGGTTTTTCCCTCGGACTCAGCGAGGGATCCCACCTCTACCGCCTCAAGGGCAGTGTCCCGGAGCTTCAGACTCTTGGTCGGGGGATACAACTAGGGAGAATGACCAGTACCTCGCCCAGGCGGCCTCACCTGCTATGCTGAACAGGGGCCTTGGTGGGGGATGGGAAGATTGGAAGGGCTAGACAAGGAAGAGGGAAGGAAGCGACTGTGGCCTTAAGTTAGGTACTATCCCGGCATTTGCCTGGAGGAGAAGTGGAAAACCACTTCCAGGATGGCGGAGGTGGGAATCGAACCCACCTCTACTCAGTTGACCTCCCGAGGCTGCGTAGACCCCGTTCCAGCCCTCGTACCACTTTTCAAATTTCGTGGCAGAGACAGGAATCGAACCCGGCCTCCGGGGGTGGCAGCTTATTCACACTAACCACTACACCACAGAGGCGGACTTCGTTTTCTTCACTGCATTTTTCTGCTAGTGATCTTTTCTAAACTGTGTAGGTTATTGGTGAAGCCTTATTCGAAGAATTTTGCTATAATAATAATAATAATAATAATAATAATAATAATAATAATAATAATAATAATAATAATAATAATAATAATAACGTCACGCACGATACACAACAAACATTCACATTGTGCCCTTCAGGCAAGCAACTCCTAGCGATATGAGCTACGAATTTTAGATAAATGAAATATAATAAACTATGAGAATATATTATTTATTTATTCCTGAAAATTATAATTCTTTTCTTAATCATAGTTATCCGGTCGATGAGATTAGCGGTTTTTCTATCACTACGAGTTCTAATGTGAGTAAATGCTTTGTTTCACTTAATCACGGTACAATATGCGTCAATGCTGAGTATCAATTAAGCCCCTCTAACTACATTCGATGTGGACATTTTTCAAACGCGTGAGGGTATTGTACTAAGGAACACCTTAGGTGGTGATTAGTGGTGGTGGTGATTAGTGTTTTAAGAGGAAGTGCAACTGGGCAACCATCCTCTATATAACATTAATCAGAGGGAAAATATGGAAGGGGTCCGACGAAGGGCGTGAAAATGAAAAACTCCGTAGCCCTCGCAAACCTAATAGCGTCGGGGTCGGAAAAGAACAAGAATTGACCAAGAGAGGTCGGATAGGATAGATGAAAGTGAGGAGCCTGGCACAAGTAAGTGGAAGCAATGCCACGACTCAGCTAAGGGCACCGTGGTCGCCAAGCCACGCTCCAAAGTTCAGAGCCCCTGGAGCCCCTTTTAGTCGCCTCTTACGACAGGCAGGGGATACCGTGGGTGTTATTCTACCGCCCCCACCCACAGGGGGTAAAGAACACCTTACAGAAATAATTATGTAAATAAGTTAATTTGGCTATGATCTGAATAAAAAAGAAAACTAATAAGGAAAGAGCGATTTTAGCCTTTTTCTTCCGGAACTGCATTTAGGCATTAAGTGATTTTCGATTTTTTTTAAGTTCAATAGAACTACTCTATCTATGAGGTGGTGGTGGTAGTGATTATTGTTTTAAGAGGAAGTACAACTAGGCAACCATCCTCTATATAACACTAATCAGAGAGAAAAATGGAAGGGATCCGACACTTCGAAGAATGAAGATATCGGCCAAAGAAAGACAAGGTGGTGGTGGTGATTATTGTTTTAAGAGGAAGTACAACTAGGCAACCATCCTCTATATAACACTAATCAGAGGGAAAAATGGAAGGGACCCGACACTTCGAAAAATGAAGATATCGGTCAAAGAAAGACAAGGGCTACGAAGGGCGTGAAAATGAAAGTCTCCCTAGCCCTCGCAAACCTAATAGCGTCGAGGTCGGAAAAGAACAAGAGTTGACCAAGTGAGGTCAGATAGGATAGATGAAAGAGAGGAGCCTGGCACAAGTAAGTGGAAACAATGCCAGGACTCAGCTGAGGGCCTCGTGGTCGCCAGCCCACGCTCCAAAGTTCAGAGCCCCTGGGGCCCCTTTTAGTCGCCTCTTACGACAGGCAGGGGATACCGTGGGTGTTATTCTACCGCCCCCACCCACAGGGGAAGCATCCACAAAAAACAAAAAAAGTCCAATAAGGAATTCTATAACGAAATAGAGGAAATTACAGACACGATCCGAAAAAGACGGGCATGAATTTACGTTTACCTCAAACGAATGGACGGAAACATGAAAGAATGTCTAGACACAAGTTTCTGCTCAAATATAAAGATTTAAAAAACTTACTGAACGTAAGATGTTGATCACTATAAAAAATTCTACATTACCGGTACATTCTTTTAAGTTACTTGTGCCTCCGTCTCAAACGCTCAAAATTTTTTGAACATCAAATCATATCTTCCAATACCTGCCTTAAGATCTTTTAGAGAATTCTTCACTCCCTAATTTCCAGAGGAGGTAGGCTGGAGTCCTGGACAACAGTGGTCGACTCCAAAACCAGATGGCTGGAAGAAATAATAGAAGAAGCTGAAGAATTACTGTGTGGGTAATGCGGAAGCACGTTCGCCATAAAAGAGAAAATACACCCCCGGTATCACAACCACACTTGGGACTGGCTTTGGCCGATTTACCATTCAAAGAAAACTGATTCCATTATTTTCGTCCAAGCTGAGTACTGCGTCGAGTGGGAGTCTGTTTTATACAGCTCGAAACCATATTGCGGCAAATCGATTGACACGAATAATCTTTGTGGTATGTCTTATCCCACTTAGGATCTCTAACAATGCAGTTTTAAAAAGAAAGACTTAAAGATCCGCTTTCCTGGAACGTGACCCACAAGGATTGGGAGGAGGTGTAATGACCCAAAGTGGGAGGCGATGTGCCGGCACGATCGCAGTTTGTAAACGTGCAGAGTGCGTGCGAGCGTGTGAAACCTTGAAAGATGGGCTGTGTCAGTTCTTGCGGACAATACCCTGGGGGTCCGGTGTCATCTCTCCTGATTACAAGCACACTATATCTCCCTCAATAATAATAATAATAATAATAATAATAATAATAATAATAATAATAATAATAATAATAATAATAATAATAATAATAATAATAATAATAATAATATGTCCAAAACAGGGTAATCTTCAGATCCAAAATTCACAAATGGCAAGTTGACCAAGAAGAAAGACCAAAGTGATGGCGGTGGCGATTATTGTTTTAAGAGGAAGTACAACTAGGCAACACTATGCAGAGAGATAAAATAAAAGGGACCCGACATTTCGAAAAATGAAGGTATTGGCCAAATAAAGCCAAGGGCAACGAAGGGCGTGAAAATGAAAGAATCTCTAGGCCTTGAATGCTTTAATACCGTCGCGGTCGGAAAAGAACAACAAATGACCAAGGTGGTGGTGGTGGTGATTATTGTTTTAAGAGGAAGTGCAACTAGGCAACCATCCTCTATATAACATTAATCAGAGGGAAAAATGGAAGGGATCCGACACTTCGAAAAATGAAGATATCGGCCAAAGGAAGACAAGGGCCACGAAGGGCGTGAAAATAAAAGACTCCCTAGCCCTCGCAAACCTAATAGCGTCGGGGTCGGAAAAGAACAAGAGTTGACCAAGAGAGGTCGGATAGGATATATGAAAGTGAGAAGCCTGGCACAAGTAAGTAGAATCAATACCAGGACTCAGCTTAGGGCCCCGTGGTCGCCAACCCACGCTCCAAAGTTCAGAGCCCCTGAGGCCCCTTTTAGTTGCCTCTTACGACAGGCAGGGGATACCGTGGGTGTTATTCTACCTCCCCCAGCCACAGGGAAATTGACCAAGGGAGGTCAGATATGATAGATGAATGTGAGGTGATTGGTGGTGGAGGTGATTATTGTTTTAAGAGGAAGTACAACTAGGCAACCATCCTCTATATAACACTACATACATACATACATTACATACATACATACATTATCATTATAGACTGTTATGCCTTTCAGCGTTCAGTCTGCAATGTGAATTTACTAAACGTCGCCACAATCCTCGATTTGCAACTAGTGTTGTGGCCTCATTTACTTCTATACCTCTTATCTTTAAATCGTTAGAAACCGAGTCTAACCATCGTCGTCTTGGTCTACCTCTACTTCTCTTACCCTCCATAGCGGAGTCCATTATTCTCCTAGGTAACCTATCCTCCTCCATTCGCCTCACATGACCCCACCACCGAAGCCGGTTTATGCGTACAGCTTCATCCATCGAGTTCATTCCTAAATTAGTCTTTATTTCTTCATTCCGAGTGCCCTCCTGCCATTGTTCCCACCTGTTTGTACCAGCAATCATTCTTGCTACTTTCATGTCTGTTACTTCTAACTTATGAATAAGATATCCTGAGTCCACCCAGCTTTCGCTCCCGTAAAGCAAAGTTGGTCTGAAAACAGACCGATGTAAAGATAGTTTCGTCTGGGAGCTGACTTCCTTCTTACAGAATACAGTCGATCGCAGCTGCGAGCTCACTGCATTAGCTTTACGGCACCTTGATTCAATCTCACTTACTATATTACCATCCTGGGAGAACACACAACCTAAATACTTGAAATTATCGACCTGTTCTAGCTTTGTATCACCAATCTGACATTCAATTCTGTTGAATTTCTTACCTACTGACATCAATTTAGTCTTCGAGAGGCTAATTTTCATACCATACTCATTGCACCTATTTTCAAGTTCCACGATATTAGACTGTAGGCTTTCGGCACAATCTGCCATTAAGACCAAGTCGTCAGCATAGGCCAGACTGCTTACTACATTTCCACCTAATTGAATCCCTCCCTGCCATTTTATACCTTTCAGCAGATGATCCATGTAAACTACAAACAGCAAAGGTGAAAGATTACAGCCTTGTCTAACCCCTGTAAGTACCCTGAACCAAGAACTCATTCTGCCATCAATTCTCACTGAAGCCCAATTGTCAACATAAATGCCTTTGATTGCTTTTAATAATCTGCCTTTAATTCCATAGTCCCCCAGTATGGCGAACATCTTTTCCCTCGGTACCCTGTCATATGCTTTCTCTAGATCTACGAAACATAAACACAACTGCCTATTCCTCTCGTAGCATTTTTCAATTACCTGGCGCATACTGAAAATCTGATCCTGACAGCCTCTCTAATCAGAGGGAAAATATGGAAGGGGCCCGACACTTCGAAAAATGAAGGTATCGGCCAAAGAAATGCAAGGGCCACGACAGGGCGTGAAAATGAAAGACTCCCTAGCCCTCGCAAACCTAATAGCGTCGGGGTCGGAAAAGAACAAGAGTTGACCAAGGAAGGTCGGATAGGACAGATGAAAGTGAGGAGCCTGGCACAAGTAAGTGGAAGCAATGTCAGGACTCAGCTGAGGGCCCCGTGGTCGCCATCTCACGCTCCAAAGTTCAGAGCCCCTGGGGCTCCTTTTAGTCGCCTCTTACGACAGGCAGGGGATACCGTGGGTGTTATTCTACTGCCCCCACCCACAGGGGGATGAAAGTGAGGAGCCTGGCACAAGTAAGTGGAAGCAATGCTGGAACTCAGCTAAGGGCCCCGTGGTTGCCAACCCACGCTCCAAAGTTCAGAGCCCCTGGGGCCCCTTTTAGTCGCATCTTACGACAGGCAGGGGATACCGTGGGTGTTATTCTACCGCCCCCACCCACAGGGGGAGGATAGTCAAGGAAGAGGGAAGGAAGCGACCGTGGTCTTTAGTTAGATATCATCCCGGCATTTGCCTAGAGGAGAAATGGAAAACCACTTCGAGGATGGCTACGGTGGGAATCGAACCCACCTCTACTGAGTTGACCTCCCGAGGCTGAATGGACCCGTTCCAGTCCTCGTACTACTTTTCAAATTTCGTGGCAGGCCGGGAATCGAACCGAGGCTTCGGGGCTGGCAGTTAAACACACAAACCATTACACCGCAGACCCCTTATTAACCATTAACGCTACAATGTACTCAATTTCAAAATGCTACTCATTGTCAATCAAAAGAAGTACTGTACCGTATTTGCTGCCGTCCTCGAAGGATCGGGTTTGATTGCCTGTACTGCTAGAAATTTGAGAATGATACGTGCAGCTCACCTTTATTGGGGAGTGTGCCTGAAAAGAACTGCAGCACCTCTGGATGAGGACACGATAGATGTCTGAAACATGGCGAACTCCATCCATCCTCGAGAGTGAACTCTACGTCTTTGTTGACACCCGGTGAGTGATGATCCTGACTCTGCAAGGTTAGGGAGCGTCCTTGAGGCGTAGGTTATGTCACAGGTAATGATGACGTTGAAGCTACCTGACCAAGGTTCTTCTCTGTTCTGCAAGGTTATCGTAAACCAGAACTGACGCGATTATAGCTTCTCACGATCAATCATCCGCCAAGCAGGAACAGCGTGATGAGGGATTTGGTCAAGTAGTTTACAGGTAACTTGTTGTGGTGGCCCGTGGGAAGACAGGGTGATTTCCACTTTCCTGGCCAGCATTGAATGGGATAGCTCTCTCTGGGGTTAAGTGGTAGAGTGTCGACCTCCGGATCACAAGATAACGGGTTCAAACCCGCGGAGAAAAGTCCATGTCGTACGATGTCGGCGTGTAAAAGGTCTCTGGTGACACACTTTGTGTTTACCCTACAAAATTAATTAAAACTCAGCTGTAGACACCCAATTATTAATAACGTTGTAAGGATCAGTGCAGCATTTGGTCTGTTCGTGAATATTAACAAGATCAGGCTGAATGCATTTTCTAAAACACGTAAGCAGGCTTTCCTGCACATCAAAACACACTTGTTCAGCAAGTGTCATCTTTAAAATGTATTTTATTTATGTATTTAATCGTATGGTGAATATAACAACAAATTTACAAGTCCAGATCCAAGTTTTTTCAGCTACTCTACATCACTTTCTGAAAGATGAAACAGGTGGCTGGGCATGAAGAGGGCAGTGCAGAATGACATGGTCCATGGTCTGCTCCTCTTCACTGCATTCACACATTGGAGAATTCATCGAACCCCACTTATGGCATTGCAATCCCATGAATGAAATCTCATCCAGGATTGGGGAAGCGAAAAATTTGTTCAGGTGTATGAGGACCCTATTCAATAGTAGAGATCTCAATCTTCAGCTCCGAGTTCGTATGATGTGATGCTTTTGTTTTTCCTGCCCTTGCGTATTGTTTTGAAGGCTGGACACTGAGGCCTTTCAAAGTTCTCGGAATATACTTTTACAGAAAAAAATGCTTCGAATATCCTGGGTACATAGGAAGAAAAATGAGGAATTCTTCAACATAACCTCTAGGGCAGAGGTTCTCAAACTATTACAATATTGTACCCTCACTCATGGCTAAAATTTCAATGTACCCCCACGAAAATATCCCTAAATGATAGATTTAAAAATATGAGTACCTGGCTAGTTATTAAGGCATTTTAATTTATTATAAACCATTCTTTTAAATGCACATTGTAAATAAAATGAAATTATAAAATTATAAACTTTTGACAGCTTCATTGTGCCTAATGTATCCTTCTGTTCATTGCTTTAGACTATGGCGAGGAAACAAAATAAGTTATTTCGTATACAAACGCCCTGTGCTAATTAAATACGTTTTATTATTTTCACTTGATTAGGTTATGAATAGGAAACAAAATGAACTATTTTGACATGTAGTCCTGTACTCATAGAAATACTGCAGGCCAACACAAATGTTTGTTTAGAAACACAGCATAAACACGAACGAACTGTACGATTATATTGCGTAAACGTAATATACTCAGCCAGGTACATTGCTGTGGCGTTGCTTGCGCCTTGGCTCCGCCTGTCGCCATCTAGTCTTTACAGCACAAACTATTAGAAGTCAGCTGCTCTCGGCTCTGCCCGCGCTCATGTCTTCTCACGTAGCGGAGCTCTCTGATCGCCTACCCATGCACTAAATTGATCTTCGTGCGTTGTGGGACAAGCGTTATTCTTAATATTACGAAATTATTCATAAAACTTTTCCGGGTATTTGAGGAATTTCGGAAACATTTACCTAGAGACTCCTGTTTGATGATCCCAAATTACACATACTCACAACCTCCTTCTGTCACCATCAGACCTGGTTTCCTAGGAGTCTTGCGTGAAGGGACCTAAGAGGTCCCAGGCGTCGGATAATGGACAATCCCTAAAGATGTGTAAAAGCTGTAAATTATGTTATTACAAAAAAAAAAAAAACCTGTCTGAAACCCTTCCACTTTATTGTGCATATA
This sequence comes from Anabrus simplex, assembly GCF_040414725.1. NCBI lineage: Eukaryota > Metazoa > Arthropoda > Insecta > Orthoptera > Tettigoniidae > Anabrus > Anabrus simplex. The sequence continues at coordinate 53,064,464 of NC_090274.1, forward strand.
CTGTACTTTTTGCTTGTATGTATGTTCAAAAAAAAAAAGCAATGATAAATGAATAAATACAGTAGTAACATCCTTAGGCATAGGCAACATTCCTCCCCCATGTCTTCCTTCTTCACATCCTTTACCCACCTCCTTCTTCCATCACATCTCCCCAACCCGCCCGCATCTTTTGGCCAGAGAGAGCGCGTAACCCTCTAGGTGGCCCGCCCCACCCCTCTGCCTCTCTCCGTGATATGCCTATTTCTGATATAGATCGCCAGTGGATAGCGAAATTAAATAATTTATATATTAATTGATGTTTCATTAATTGCGGTTGTTATAGGGGAACTTGTGTGTGTTTAATCTTACTAACAACTATAAGCTTACTAACGAAACTGTTAATATTTTCATGTTACGAATTCTTTATGTATTCTTAACGGGTATGTGCTTTTCTAATTGTGAATATTCGAATGTGACTAATTTTCATGGGTAATTTAGTTTGTACTTGTATTCTAAGCTGTGATAACATGTAAAAATATATTATTATTATTATTATTATTATTATTATTATTATTATTATTATTATTATTATTATTATTATTATTATTATTATTATTATTATTATTATTTAGTTTAAGGGCTATTAAATGGCCGTTGTCGTTCTTACCTATGGACTTTTAAATGAGACAGCATACCGAACACCTATCAGTAAGGTGGTGATTATTGTTTTAAGAGGAAGTACAACTAGGCAACCATCCTCTATATAACACTAATCAGAGGGAAAAATGGAAAGGATCCGACACTTCGAAAAATGAAGATATCGGTCAAAGAAAGACAAGGGCCACGAAGGGCGTGAAAATGAAAGACTCCCTAGCCCTCGCAAACCTAATAGCGTCGGGGTCGTAAAAGAACAAGTGTTGACCAAGGGAGGTCAGATAGGATAGATGAAAGTGAGGAGCCTGGCACAAGTAAGTGAAAGCAATGCCAGGACTCAGCTGAGGGCCCCGTGGTTGCCAACCCACGCTCCAAAGTTCAGAGCCACTGGGGCAGACGTATCAGTAAGTAAGGCGACGTGCAATTCTGCCAACCTCGTGTTTCATACATTCATATGTAGTTTTTAACGTTGTAATTTCTCTTAAATGATTTTTCAATTTAAAAAATAATTTCAACATTTTTATCTCTAAATACTAACTCATTTTCAATTAAATCTGTGCCGTGTTCACATTGACTTTTTCTGCCCTTTAGATCAGCTAACATTTTGTTTATAGATATACTTTTTACTTTGTCCATAACTCTTTTTCATATTTTGGATGGTTCCTTAGTTAGAAGGCCTCATTGGTATAAGATTAGGTAATCTCCACACTTTACACTCCGTGACTCAGGCGGCAGGCCTCTCACCGCGGAGTTCCATGGTTCATATCCCGGTGAGATTTATGCTGGACAAAGCCGAGGTGGGACAGGTTTTTCTCCGGGTACTCCTAGTTTCCCTGCCATCTTTCATTCAAACAACACTCTCCAATATCATTTCATCTGTCAGTCATAAATCATTGGCCCAGAGTAATGCGACAGGCTTCGGCAGCCGACAGTGGTGGTGGTGATTATTGTTTTAAGAGAAAGTACAACTAGGCAACCATCCTCTATATAACACTAATCAGAGGGAAAAATGGAACGGATCCGACACTTCGAAAAATGAAGGTATCGGTCAAAGAAAGATAAGGGCCACGAAAGGCGTGAAAATGAAAGACTCCCTAGCCCTCGCAAACCTAATAGCGTCGGGGTCGGAAAACAACAAAAGTTGACCAAGGAAGGTCAGATAGGATAGATGATGTGAGGAGTCTGGCACAAGTAAGTGGAAGCAATGCCGGAACTCAGCTAAGGGCCCCGTGGTCACCAACCCATGTTCCCAAGTTGAGAGCCCCTGGAGCGGTGGTGGTGGTGGTGGTGATGATTATTGTTTTAAGAGGAAGTACAACTAGGCAACCATCCTCTATATAACACTAATCTGAGGGAAAAATGGAAGGGATCCGACACTTCGAAAAATGAAGGTATCGGTCAAAGAAAGACAAGGGCCACGAAAGGCGTGAAAATGAAAGACTACCTAGCCCTCGCAAACCTAATAGCATCGGGGTGGGAAAAGAACAAGAGTTGACCAAGAGAGGTCGGATAGGATAGATGAAAGGGAGGAGCCTGGCACAAGTAAGTGGAAGCAATGCCAGGTCTCAGCTGAGGGCCCCGTGGTCGCCAACCCACGCTCCAAAGTTCAGAGCCCCTGAGGCCCCTTTTAGTCGCCTCTTACTACAGGCAGGGGATACCGTGGGTGTTATTCTACCGCCCCCACTCACAACGGGATATCGATTACAGAGCATAGTTATGTAGTTACTGAAAAATGAAACCAATTTTAAGTACGAATATCTAAGTGGTTCATGCTTGGCAGTTCAGAAGCTTCAACGTTAACTACGGAGGCAGTCAAATACAACATATTAAAATATTATCTATGTATATAAAATAACTTGTCCTGACTGACTGACTGACTGAGTGGTGGTGGTGGTGATTATTGTTTTAAGAGGAAGTACAACTAGGCAACCATCCTCTATATAACACTAATCAGAGGGAAAAATGGAAGGGGTCCGACACTTCGAAAAATGAAGATGTCGGCCAAAGGAAGACAAGGGCCACGAAGGGCGTGAAAATGAAAGACTCCCTAGCCCTCGAAAACCTAATAGCGTCGGGGTCGGAAAAGAACAAGAGTTGACCAAGGGAGGTCGGATAGGATAGATGAAAGTGAGGAGCCTGGCACAAGTAAGTGGAAGCAATGCCAGGACTCAGCTGAGGGTCCCGTGGTCGCCAACCCACGCTCCAAAGTTCAGAGCCCCTGGGGCCTGACTGACTGACTGACTGACTGACTGATTCATCATCGCCGAGCCAAAACTACTGGACGTAAAGAAATGAAATTTTGGGGATATATTCATATTAAGATGTAGGTGCTCGCTAAGAGAGGATTTTTGGATATTCCTTCGCTAAGGGAGTAAAAAGGGGGGTGAAATTTTAAAATGAGTGTATCTATATCTCAAAACTTTAAAAGTTTACAGATGTAAAAATTGGTATTTAGAATCTTCTTTAAAAATAAGGAAACACGTATTTTTTTGTTTTCAGAAAATCCCAATAGGAGGGGTGAAAAAGGGTGAAAATGGGGAAAGATGGGTTGAATGCCTTTAATCAGGACACCGGTACTTATATCTCAGAAACTGAAGATATTACAGACCTGAAAATTGGTACTTTTGATCTCTTTTAAAAATAAAGAAACACGTATTTTTTTTGTTTTTGGAAAATCCAATTAATGGGAGGGTGAAAAGGGGGTGAATTTTTAAAATGAGTGAATCTATATCTCAAAACTTTTAAAGTGTATGGATGTAAAAATTGGTATTTAGAATCTCCTTTAAAAATAAAGAAACATGTATTCTTTTGTTTTCGGAAAATCCCAATAGGAAGGGTGTAAAAGGGTGAATAATGGGTTGAATGCCTTTAATGAGGCTACTTATATTTCAGAACCTGAAGATATTACAGACCTGAAAATTGGTATATGGGATCTCCTTTAAAAATAAAGAAACACGTATTTTTTAGTTTTTGGAAAATCCTATTAATGGCGGTTAAACAGTAGTGACAAATTGGGGTGAATTTTTTGAAAGACTATATCTACAGAATATCTTGGAAACGTAAAATGTTACAGACGTAAAAAGTGGGTGTTTGGAATCTCCTGTAAATGTAAGGAAACATAGGTGATTTGTTTTTGGAAACTCCACTTAAGGGGAACTCAAAAGGGGTGAAATTTTAAAATGAGAATTTTTACAGTATATCTAAAAAAACTTAACATGTTACAGAAGTGAAAAATGGTATTTTTTATCTCTATTAAACATAACGAATCGTTTATTTTTAGTTTTCGGAAATACCACTTGGGTGGTGGGCGGTGGGTAAATGTGACTGAAAATGGTGTTGAATTATTTTAATTAGGCTACTGATATCTCAAAAATGAAGATGTTACAGACGTGAAATTTGATATGTGCAATCTGCTTTAAAAGTAAAGAAAGACTTATTCTCGGAAAATCCAATGAAGGGGGGGGGGGGGTGAAAGAATTGAAAATTTAATTGACTTAATTGTATGAGAATGCATACATCTAATAAAAACTAAAGTTGTTACAGACGTGAAAATTCGTATTTCGATCTCCTTTAAAAACAAAGAAAAACGCGTTTTGGTGGGGAAACCATCTTGGAGGGTGGGAGTGTAAAGGAGTTGAATTCCTTTCATGAGGACACATACATCAAAAACTGAAGAAGTTAGAGTCGTGATAATTGGTATTTAGAAGATCTTTTACTATTAAAGAAACAGGTATTTTTTGCGGGAAAATTCACTTTGGGGGGGGGGGGGGAAGTAGTGTGAAATGAAGTGAAAAAGGTAAATTATTTTTATGGGGATATTTATATCTCAAACCTGAAGGCAATAGACGTGAACATTGGTGTTTGGAATCTCCTTTAAACATAAAGAAACAAGCCTTCTTTTAATTTTTTTTTGGGGGGGGGGGGAGTGGCGGTAAATAAACTTAACGGCGGTGGAGTGTAGAAGGAGGTGAGACCTATTGATTTTACTGTTCTTAATGTATTTATAAGTATCCTCCGTTGCTCAGGCGGCAGCGCACCGGCCTCTCACAGCTGGGTTCCGTGGTTCAAATCCCGGTCACTCCATGTGACATTCGTGCTGGAAAAAACGGAGGCGGGACAGGTTTTTCTCCGGATACTCCGGTTTTCCCTGTCATCAGCCTTTCGAGCAACACATAATAGTAATAATAATAATAATAATAATAATGTTCCGGACCGTCGTCAAATGTGCGGACCGCGCTGGAAACGACTCCTGGACGGGTAATGACTAAGAATGCAGTCCGGCCGCGGGTTCAGTGCCGCCAAAGCACCCAATATGACACCTCGCCGGATCTCCTGAAGGATTTTATACATATTAAAATGATTATAGGAAAAGATGGCAAAGATTTACGGACCCAACTGACCGGGAGGAATACCTGAGCCTAGCCCGGGAAGTACGAAATCGATTCCTGGAAAGGAAGATTGAAAAATGGGAGGAAACGTGCCGTAATCTAATAGAAAACGAGTCAGATCGGGAATTTTGGGGGATTCTCACAGAAAACGAGTCAGATCGCGAATTTCGGCGGATTATATATCTAAAACAATAAGCATTCAATTATAAATTTCAGTATAATACCGTAGCGAAGCACGGGTATCTTGCTAGTTTTTTAATAATCTTACAATAACGCCTTTGTTCGTATAACTTAAAAATATATTGCGTTATTTCTTGCTGTAATTACATTTATATTACTTTTTTTATTGGTTTTATATTTCATTTGAGGGGCCCAATTTCTTTTATTTAGGCCCGTATCACATTCGTTGCAGCACTGGTTGGAACTATATTTTTATTCCGACAACATTTCCTCATGTCATATGCTGTGTTGTCAAGTTCAGTTTCAGTGGTGGCGATAAGGACCCCCCAGAGGCCCAAGACTGTTTCTTAATTTAGTAGCTGAAGAGTGTTTTTACATATTGATCAAAGCTACAGCACACAACACAGTATTATTTGTAATACACAGGGTTATTCCAAACGTAGACCGTCGTAGTGCAGAGCTTGTTTCATAATGGGACTACGGTAGTTATTTCTGGAAGAATGAGGGGTTCCGAACCTGTTCCAATTATAACCAGCCTTGTTGCCACTCACAACAATCAACAAGGCTTTTGAAGTAATTAGGAGTTCTGAGAGGTGATGGTGGTTGTGATTATTGTTTTAAGAGGAGGAAGTACAACTAGGCAACCATCCTCTATATAACACTAATCAGAGGGAAAAATAGAAGGGATCCGACACTTCGAAAAATGACGATATCGGTCAAAGAAAGACAAGGGCCACGAAGGGCGTGAAAATGAAACACTCCCTAGCCCTAGCAAACCTAATAGCGTCGGGGTCGGAAAAGAACAAGAGTTGACCAAGGGAGGTCGGATAGGATAGTCGAAAGTGAGGAGCCTGGCACAAGTAAGTGGAAGCAATGCGAGGACTCAGCTAAGTGCCTCGTGGTCGTCAACCCACGCTCCAAAGTTCAGAGCACCTGGGGCCCCTTTTAGTCGCCTCTTACGACAGGCAGGGGATACCGTGGGAGTTATTCTACCGCCCCCACCCACAGGGTATTGACCAAGGGAGGTCGGATAGGAGAGATGCAAGTGAGGAGCCGGGCACAAGTAAGTGGAAGCAATGCCATGACTCAGCTGAGGGCCCCGTGGTCGTCAACCCACGCTCCAAAGTTCAGAGCCCCTGAGGTGGTGGTGGTGATTATTGTTTTAAGATGGTGGTGGTGGTGATTATTGTTTTAAGAGGAAGTACAACTAGGCAACCATCCTCTATATAACACTAATCAGAGGGAAAAAATGGAAGGGGTCCGACACTTCGAAAAATGAAGGTATCGGCCAAAGGAAGACAAGGGCCATGACGGGCGTGAAAATGAAAGACTCCCTAGCCCTCGCAAACCTAATAGCTTCGGGGTCGGAAAAGAACAAGAGTTGATCAAGGAAGATCTGATAGGATAGATGAAAGTGAGGAGCCTGACACAAGTAAGTGGAAGCAACGCCAGGACTCAGCTAAGGGCCCCGTGGTCGCCAACCCACGCTCCAAAGTTCGGAGCCCCTGGGGCCCCTTTTAGTCGCCTCTTACGACAGGCAGGGGATACCGTGTGTGTTATTCTACCGCCCCCACCCACAGGGGGACCATTCTGAGAACTCAGTAGTCAGTGAAGATGCGATAACAAAGACATCCTCCTTATTCCAACTCTAAATAATGAAGTTTCGAGCCGCTGTATAACTCTCGGCAGTCAGTGTAACTAAGTAGGCCTGTATGGACGGTTAAGTTGTAAATTAATTGGTCCTAGGAACGAGGTTATTTCTTAATATTGTGACGGTCAGAGTATTTTGGTAACTATAATTTGAAAATGCGCGTATGTTCGTACCATATAAGTAATTCGTTCGGATTTGGAAACTAAATTATGTAATTATTATTATCGTTGCGTCTTTGTTATTCATTGTAATGGTATACAACCCTGTATTAAAAAAATAAACTTGTAACTTCCCTTATCAGGAAACGAGGGGTCCATTTTCAATTATTCGGGGTGGAAGTGGGGGTGGAGGCCGAGCTTCTTAGCGCCACCACTGTACAGTTTGATACAATCTTTGAGAAGGTGGTGGTGGTGATTATTGTTTTAAGAGGAAGTACAACTAGGCAACCATCCTCTATATAACACTAATCAGAGGGAAAAATGGAAGGGGTCCGACACTTCGAAAAATGAAGATATCGGCCAAAGGAAGACAAGGGCCACGAAGGGCGTGAAAATGAAAGACTCCCTAGCCCTTGCAAACCTAATAGCGTCGGGGTCGGAAAAGAACAAGAGTTGACCAAGAGAGGTCGGATAGGATAGATGAAAGTGAGGAGCCTGGCACAAGTAAGTGGAAGCAATGCCAGGACTCAGCTGAGGGCCCCGTGGAGGCCAACCCACGCTCCAAAGTTCAGAGCCCCTGAGGCCCCTTTTAGTCGCCTCTTACGACAGGCAGGGGATACCTTGGGTGTTATTCTACCGCCCCCACCCACAGGGGGACCATTCTGAGAACTCAGTAGTCAGTGAAGATGCGATAACAAAGACATCCTCCTTATTCCAACTCTAAATAATGAAGTTTCGAGCCGCTGTATAACTCTCGGCAGTCAGTGTAACTAAGTAGGCCTGTATGGACGGTTAAGTTGTAAATTAATTGGTCCTAGGAACGAGGTTATTTCTTAATATTGTGACGGTCAGAGTATTTTGGTAACTATAATTTGAAAATGCGCGTATGTTCGTACCATATAAGTAATTCGTTCGGATTTGGAAACTAAATTATGTAATTATTATTATCGTTGCGTCTTTGTTATTCATTGTAATGGTATACAACCCTGTATTAAAAAAATAAACTTGTAACTTCCCTTATCAGGAAACGAGGGGTCCATTTTCAATTATTCGGGGTGGAAGTGGGGGTGGAGGCCGAGCTTCTTAGCGCCACCACTGTACAGTTTGATACAATCTTTGAGAAGGGCATGGTGGTGGTGATTATTGTTTTAAGAGGAAGTACAACTAGGCAACCATCCTCTATATAACACTAATCAGAGGGAAAAATGGAAGGTATCCGACACTTCGAAAAATGAAGATATCGGTCAAAGAAAGACAAGGGCCAAGAAGGGCGTGAAAATGAAAGACTCCCTAGCCCTCGCAAACCTAATAGCGTCGGGGTCGGAAAAGAACAAGAGTTGACCAAGGTAGGTCGGATAGGATAGATGAAAGTGAGGAGCCTGGCACAAGTAAGTGGAAGCAATGCCAGCACTCAGCTGAGGGCCCCGTGGTCGCCAACCCACGCTCCAAAGTTCAGAGCCCCTGGGGCAGAAGGGCATGGCTGTTAACACGTAGGTTGCTTCTACAGGTGATGTAGACTATTATTTAGAAAACTGTATATTGTGTATGTGCTTGTATCATAGTGGGTAAATTTAATGTATTATTTCAGAGCTTATTTTTTTGTCATTATCACATATTTCTTTTTGTCACTGTATGTATTTGTACAGCACTGTAGATACATGCATGTTGGATCTGTTGCTAGAAGTCACAAGCTGTGTTTTCTTGTAAAAATGCTGTGGTATTCCATATTGTTTAACGTATAGTACGAACCACTGCCGTCTCAATCTCTATGTAGCAACTTTGTTGTCACCATTTCTCCAACAGTGTCATTAGTTTTTTCTCTAAGAGCATGTGGCACGGATGTATTCTTTCGCTCACTGATGCTTCGAGCAAGGAAGATAAATAATGTTTCTGGCAACAGTTCCCATGCTGGCTTGAGGTTTGGTTGGCTACATACTGCTGTATGTTGGTGTGGGGTAGACGTAGCATTCAGTGACACCACCTTCCAGAGAAAAAAATACCCTAAATTACAAAAAAAAAAAAAAAAAAAAAAGAAAGAAAGAAAACCAACAAAGGGCTTGTCGTACCTTACGACGTGAAAAATAGAAAAATACACTTCATAAATATACAGGGTGTAAGAAAAAACGTGCTCCGGGTATGTGAATGTCTGAAGGTTGGTCATGCTGATAAATAATTTGAAAAAGTTAACTATATATCTGGCGCCGTTGTTATTTAACAGCGGTTGAATTTAGCCATTCATATAGCTTCGAGGACGAATTAAATTGGTCTTTGTGAGGTGGTGAGGTGGTGGTGATTATTGTTTTAAGAGGAAGTACAACTAGGCAACCATCCTCTATATAACACTAATCAGAGAGAAAAAATGGAAGGGATCCGACACTTCGAAAAATGAAGGTATCGGCCAAAAAAAGACAAAGGCCACGAAGGGCGTGAAAATGAATGACTCCCTAGCCCTCGCAAGCCTAATAGCGTCGGGGTCGGAAAAGAACAAGAGTTGACCAAGGTAGGTCAGATAGGATAGATGAAAGTGAGGAGCCTGGCACAAGTAAGTGGAAGTAATGTCAGGGTTCAGCTAAGGGCCCCGTGGTCGCCAACCCACGCTCCAAAGTTCAGAGCCCTTGGGGCCCCTTTTAGTCGCCTCTTACGACAGGCAGGAGATACCGTGGGTGTTATTCTACAGCCCCCACCCACAGGGGGATCTTTGTGAGGCGGTGTTGCTAAATCAGCATGTGGCTTAAGACCACTCAGAAAGGAAAAAAAATGGAAGGGATCCGAAACTTCGAAAAATGAAGGTATCGGTCAAAGGTGAGGAGGTGATTTTTGTTTTAAGAGGAGGAAGACAAAGGCCACGAAAGGCGTGAACATTTAAAACTCCTCGAGTGCTCTAATACCGTCGGGGTCGGAAAAGAACAAGAGTTGACCAAGGGAGGTCGGATAGGATAGATGAACGGGAGGAGTGTGGCACAAGTAAGTGGAAGCAACGTCAAGACCCAGCTAAGGGCTCCATGGCCGCCAACTCACGGTCCCAAGTTGAGGGCCTCTGGGTCCCTTTTAGTCGCCTGTTACGAAAGGCAGGGGATGACGTGAGTGTTATTACTGCTCCCACCCCTCGGGGGGATAGATTATTTAATGTCCACCTCTGTGGTGTAGTGTGATTAGCTGCCATCCCCGAAGGTCCGGGTTCGATTTCTGGCTCTGCCATGAAATTTGAAAAGTGGTACGAGAACTGGAACGGGGTCCACTCAGCTTCGGTAAGTCAAATGAGTAGTGAGGGTTCGATTCCCTCCTCAGCCATCCTCGAAGTGGTTTTCCGTGGTTTCCCACTTCTCCTCCAGGCACACGCCAAGATAGTACCTTAAGGTGGTGGTGGTGATTATTGTTTTAAGAGAAAGTACAACTAGGCAACCATCCTCTATATAACACTAATCAGAGAGAAAAAATGGAAGAGAACCTAAACCAAACCAAACCCCATGGCACTACAGCCCTTGAAGGGCCTTGGCCTACCAAGCGACCGCTGCTCAGCCCGGAGGCCTGCAGATTACGAGGTGTCGTGTGGTAAGCACGACGAATCCTCTCGGTCGTTATTCTTGGCTTTCTAGACCGGGGCCGCTATCTCACCGTCAGATAGCTCCTCAATTCTAATCACGTAGGCTGAGTGGACCTCGAACCAGCCCTCAGGTCCAGGTAAAAATCCCTGACCTGGCCGGGAATCGAACCCGGGGCCTCCGGGTGAGAGGCAGGCACGCTACCCCTACACCACGGGGCCGGCGGAAGAGAACCTATACTTCGAAAAATGGAGGTATCGGCCAAAGGAAGACAGGGGCCATGAAGGGCCTGAAAATGAAAGACTCCATAGGCCTCAATTACTTAGTCGTCTCTTACGACGAGCAGGGGATACCGTGTGTGTTATTATACCGCCCCCACCCACAGGGTGCTACAAGTGAGACCGAGTGGTTAGCTCGGTTTTCTGTATTATTGATGGTCGAACGACGGACCAACACAGCAAAGGTTTCGGCGACGCAAAGGTCGGAAAAGGTTAGGACCGGTAAAGGTGGTGGTGGTGATTATTGTTTTAAGAGAAAGTACAACTAGGCAACCATCCTCTATATAACACTAATCAGAGAGAAAAATGGAAGGGGCCCGACACTTCGAAAAATGAAGATATCGGCCAAAGGAAGACTAGGGCCACGAAGGGCGTGAAAATGAAAGACTCCCTAGCCCTCGCAAACCGAATAGCGTCGGGGTCGGAAAAGAACAAGAGTTGACCAAGAGAGGTCGGATAGGATAGATGAAAATGAGGAGTCTGGCACAAGTAAGTGGAAGCAATGCCAAGACCCAGCTTAGGGCCTCGTGGTCGCCAACCTACGCTCCAAATTACAGAGCCCCTCAGGCCCCTTTTAGTCGCCTCTTACGACAGGCAGGGAATACCGTGGGTGTTATTCTACCGCCCCCACCCACAGGGGATAGGATCGGGAAAGGAGTGACCGTGGCGTTAAGGCGGATTACACTCTAGTTGATTTCATATTAAGTGTACGTCTTTGTCTATGTACACTCAAATGTTAAGGACAATTTCAGCATCGTTTCACATAGTTTTGGTAACAGTTTGTACATTGCAAATGGATGTGGCAAAGAATACCAATGACACAAAAAGCCTTATTTTCTGTCAAGTCGGCCGAGAAAACGGTAAGAGGTTAAAGATTTGGAAGAGGACTTAAATTGGAAGAATAGTCAAAATGCCAATGGGGACTTCACAGCCTTTTTTAAGTAACTTTTTATTTTTCAAGTGAAAAGCAAGCATATACTCTCTGCGATGTGTTTATAACGTAGAATATATAGAGTGTATTATAACCATACCGACAAAAGAAATCAGGGATGTTCTTCGTGTTATGTTAAGAACGATGGTGCAATCGATTTGGCGGAGAATAGTTTTCTTTTCGAGAATATGAGGTTAGTTTGTTACTTCCGGGCACGCGATTCAAATTGACGAACTTGCCGTATTTATTATGCCAGAGCACAAGAGGCTGCCTGTTGCTGTGCTTTAGAGTAGGGAAGGGAAGGGAAGGGAAGGGAAGGGAAGGGAAGGGAAGGGAAGGGAAGGGAAGGGAAGGGAAGGGAAGTGGGGTGTATGATGGAGACAGAGATAATGATCCTCGCGTATGTACAAGTTTCCTCGTTCGACTCGCACAGGATTGTCCTTGCATCTTACAGGCAATATCCATAGATCGTTTATTAAACAGCCGTAACTGCACAGTACAAGAACACAGCGTAATTAAGATACATTTGTCAGTCAAGGAATGTATAAGATCGCTTCTCCTCTCCTTCTTTATTGTTTAACATGCTCGAAGATGCAACGTTGCCATCCCACGATCGTGTATTCCTTCACTGACAACATTCTTTGTTTTTTACAATTTACTTTACGACGGTGGTGGTGATTATTGTTTTAAGAGGAAGTACAACTAGGCAACCATCCTCTATATAACACTAATCAGAGGGAAAAATGGAAGGGATCGGACACTTCGAAAAATGAAGATATCGGCCAAAGGAAGACAAGGGCCACGAAGGGAGTGAAAAAGAAAGACTCCCTAGCCCTCGCAAACCTAATAGCGTCGGGGTCGGAAAAGAACAAGAGTTGACCAAGGGAGGTCAGATAGGATAGATGAAAGTGAGGAGCCTGGCACAAGTAAGTGGAAGCAATGCCAGGACTCAGCTGAGGTGGTGGTGGTGGTGATTATTGTTTTAAGAGGAAGTACAACTAGGCAACCATCCTCTATTTAACACTAACCAGAGGGAAATAATGGAAGGGATCCGACACTTCGAAGAATGAAGATATCGGCCAAAGGAAGACAAAGGCCACGAAGGGCGTGAAGATGAAAGACCTAATAGCGTCGGGGTCGGAAAAGAACAAGAGTTGACCAAGGGAGGTCGGATAGGTTAGATCAAAGTGAGGAGCCTGGCACAAGTAAGTGGAAGCAATGCCAGGACTCAGCTGAGGGCCTCGTGGTCGCCAACCCACGCTCCGAAGTTCAGAGCCCCTGAGGCACTTCACTGACAACATTCTTTGTTTTTTAAAATTTGTTTTACGTCGCACCGATACAGATAGGTCTTATGGCGACAATGGAATAAGAAGAAAATGCTGGGGCTGTACCTTAATTAAGGCCACGGCTGCTTCCTTCCCACTCCTAGGCCTTTCCTATCCCAGCGTCGCCATAAGACCTATCTGTGTCGGTGCGACGTAAAGTCAATTATTTAAAAAATGGGAAATCACGGAAAACCATCTTCAGGGCCGCCGACATTAGGGCTCGAACCCACTATTTCCCGGATGCAAGCTCACAGCTGCGCGCCCCTAACCGCACGACCAACTCGCCCGGTGCAACATTGTAAGTGGAATGAAATACTGAGTAGTGGGGGTGATTATTGTTTTAAGAGGAAGTACAAATACTTGGAAAATGAAGATATCGACCAAAGAAGGACAAGGGCTATGAAGGGCGTAAAAAGGAAATGGTCCCTAGAATTCGCAAACCTAATACCGCTGGGGTCGGAAAAGAACAAGATTTGACCAAGGGTGGTCGAATAGGACTCAGCTACAGCCCTCGAGGTCGCAACCCACGTTCCGAAGTTGAGAGCCCCTGGGGCCCCTTTTAGTCGTCTTTCACGACAGGCAGGAGATGACGTGGATGATATTGTACCGCCCCCACCTGCAGGGGGAAGGGAATGAATTACTGAACGAAGGAAATAATACGCCCAATGGTTTGATTACAGTACAGTAGATGTTCATTGTGCCCCCTCTCCTACTTCGATTCACAGTTCACGTCGGTGATATTTGCACTCTGTTCAGGATGTGCGGTGTGTCGCGCATTACCTCTGCCTCCCACTTCCCACTTCCCTTCCCTTCCCTTCCCTTCCCTTCCCTTCCCTTCCCTTCCCTTCCCTTCCCTTCCCTTCCCTTCCCTTCCCTTCCCTCCTCTAACGTACAGCAACAGGCAGCGCCTTGTGCTCTGGCATAGCAAATATGGCGAGTTCGTCAATTTGCTATTTTGCTTTACGTCGCACCGACGTCGTATGGCGACGATGGGATAGGAAATGCCTAGGAATGGGAAGGAAGCGGCCGTGGCCTTAATTAAGATACAGCCCCAGAATTTGCCTGGTGTGAAAATGGGAAACCACAGAAAACCATCTTCAGGGCTGCCGACAGTGGCATTCGAACCCACTGTCTCCCGGATGCAAACTCACAGCTGCGCGCTCCTAGTTCGTCAATTTAATCGCGCGCCTGGAAGTAAGACAATGATCTCATTTTCTCAAAAAGAAAAGTGATCTCCGCCAATCCGATTGCACCATCGTTCTTGTGTCGGTATAGTTTTGAAACACACTGTACAATAATGCCATTTTCTAGGAAGTCTAATATTTATTTTGAATGCACCACGCTGCTTTGCCGCGCGCATGGCCTCCTACACCTCACGCTGACAGCAGCCAGTATGTAGCACCAGTAGCAGTAGCTTTAGTTCGCTGCACCCCCGATCTCTTTGTTCCAGATCGAGTGGCGCTGGTGGCAGCTCCCCCAAGCTACACCCGAATGTACCAGTACTATCCATATTGCTACTATCCAGGTGGGTCTGGTTTGGTTTTGGTTATGCACTGCTATTGCTGCTTTCTGCTGCTTTTGTAATAACCACCGCTTCTCTTTGCATGCTCATGTACAGTCTGTAGATAGAACAACTCCTTTTTGTAACATATTAATATAAGAATTGAATATGTGTTAATTAATCATGTTTATAATGTCTGTGGTAGCTTCCTGGCCCCTCATCATCTATACCAGTGCTTCTGATCGGATGTTATCTGGCCCCATGGTAAACACGAATTATCCATATAAACTAAGACCGAACGCACGGTGTTTGTACTCTGGGCTATAGCGGCTGCCTCAGCCGAACTTATGTCGCGTGCGGCCGCCCTGCTTATAAAAGATGCTGCAAGTGTCGTCCTACCTGAATTATACAGGCACTGAATCTGGTAACCGAACTCCGGCAGACGCGAGTGAGTTCTGCCACTGTAATGTTTTTGATTTCATTCGTAATGTTTTCTTTTAGTTTCCCCAATGTATGATGATTTGTTCGATACACATTTTCTTCCTGTTTACCCCACAAGTAAAAATCACACGCTGTTAGATCTGGAGAACAAGGGGGAAATGACCAGCACTGATCAATCTGTCTGCAAACACTTACAAAATTTTCAGAAAACCAACCCAAACAGCAACCGCAATACAGCAGGATTCTGCACACCCTCAAGCACATAAACGAGCTTCATATAACAGCCTAATATTTCGTGCCTTCAACACCCCTATGTCTAAAAAAGATTTAAATAACGAATTGAATACCATCCATACTATCGCTAAATTTAATGGCTTTAACAACTCTTTCATAAACCGTATCATCAACAAATTCAAACACTGTCCTAAAACCACGTTAACAAAAGTCAAAACCAAAGCCACTGCATTTTCCACTTTTACTTACACTCAAGATGCTTATAAAATAACCAACGTTCTTGATATATTACACAACTCTAAATCATTAAATAAATCTAATGCTTTTTCTAAATCTGGAGTATACAGATTCAAATGTAACAACTGCAGCTCCTCGTACATTGGACAGACTGAATGCAACTTTAATATCAGGTACTCCAAACATATCAACGCCATTAAATATAACAGATTCTGTGCAATAGGACAACACATACAAGACTCTAAACATAATTTCGCCAATATTTAAAAAGACATAAAAATACTTCAAATTATTAACAAAGACTCCAATTTAAACACTACTGGAAATTGTTTTATTCACCTTGACCAATAATCAAACCCTGATTTCAATTTAAACGACATTTCTAAAAATGAATATTCTATTCAACTTCCTAATCCTAATTCTTCTTCTCAAAAATGCTAAATTTCTAAACCCTACACAGTTCCTACCCACGTTTTCCACCTCCAATAACCCATCCACCCTAAACTATTTCTCCTTTATTTCCCTGTCCTATCCTTCCCTATCTTCTTTCAACTTCCAGTTCTATTAATCTTGTATTAATCCTTTTACTTTATTACCTTATCCTATCTTTTCTTTTCACATTTCCTCTCGAAAAAAAAAACATTCCGAATTGAACTGTATATTATAATACCACCTACAATTCAGATCATTACAGCATTAAAATTTAAATTCATACCTTACGCTATCTCAAATACGACACGAACTCTTATATTCAAGAAATAACACGCTATGCATATACGTTTTTCATTTGTTTACAATATTGCGCTTTTTAACATTTTCTCCCTCACAGTTGTTTTTTATGTCAACTGGCAGCATCTCTAAAGAATCCATCATACAAGATCCTATACACATTAATATATACTTCAATTATCACTATCACTATCACTATCAGCCATATTCAATCGTTTTTACGATGTGGCCTCTTTAAGTCCGAAGCAAGGTAGGTTTTCATGAGGTCTCTCCATCTGGGACGGTCTTGAGCGATGTTCTGCCAATTGATCCCAGTAATCTTCCGGATGTCTTTATCCCATCTGTCCGGTGGTCTTCCTCTTGGTCTGAGATGATCTTTCGGACACCACTCAAGCACAAGCTTTGTCCACCTACCATCAGTTCTCCGAGCAACATGGCCTGCCCACTGCCATTTTAGGGTAAATACTCTTTCTAA